>NC_071570.1:12641351-12960545 GCF_026979565.1 Vidua chalybeata | reverse complement strand
ATAGGCCTTATATGTCTTCTTTCAGAAGCAAAACCATTTAAATTTATACTTGTGATGCAGTCTGTTTAACACACTACTCCAAACTAACTTAATAAATGGTCAGAAGCAGTTTCAGAGTGGGGGCAGCCCCTGAAGCCACAAGTGGTAAAGCACTTGTGGGGAAGAGTGGGAAGGACACAGGAACATGCCTCTTCAGTCAGCCCCAAGGGCAGTTTTGGGTAACAACTGAGTGCAAGTGCCAAAAAAAAAAACCAGGAATAAAAAAAGATGCAAGTGAACAAGAAAAAAGGAAAGTAAATGGCTAGAGAGTGAACAATTTACTTCCCTGCAGATCCATTTCAAACCCTTTTTTTTTTGGATGAAAAGCGTTACCATGAACTCTTCACTTATTTATGGCACCAATTTAAACAACCTTAACAGAAGGTCAAGAGTACATCAGATTGCTGTGGGCCTTTTGTTTCCAGTCTGGTATCTCATTTCTCTCAAAGATCACTCACCTAAAGCCTACACAGCAATGAAGCTGAAAGGAGGAGGAGGCAAAAGGAGAAACAGAAAGATTGATAAAGAATCACACACTGTTCAACAGAGATCTCAACTGTGGCTTAAAATCTATAGGAGCAACAGGTCTTTTACAAACCCTTCCCTGATGCATTTACTTTACATTTACACATTTTTCACAGCTGCACTAGTGTTTGATGGCCATTAATGAAGTAGAGTTGACCTCTGACATTAGTCCTATACTCTACTGACTGTCTTTCCTTTTACCCTCCCAGGGCAGGACTCATGATTTACAGTATGAGAGAGCTATTGGCAAGGTTGTTTCAAGAGTTCACTACTTTGCAAGGCAAACAGTTAAAAGAATATTTTGAACAGTTTTTGCTAAGATGTTTTTGCTAAGTTTTTGAAAAGATAAGGAAACAATTGCTTACTGAGTACTCGTGACAGCAAAAATAATTTAATCTGACCTCTGTTTGAGTAACTCAAAGTTGTTTCCTCATAGTATAAATTATTTAAAAGGAATACCAAAATAACTTGTAATATAGCCAGAAAAAGTTTATTTGAAAATGGCTTCCAAGTGTCCTGAGACTTGCACCTTAAATGGCTACAGTTTTCCAAAGTAATTCTTCAGCAGCTGAAGCCTTTCTGACTCCAGACTTAACACTGACTACTTTTCAGTATGTAGTCTAGTTCACTCTGGCTTTGGTGGGATTGCTGTCTTCAGTGTAAGGCACATCTGAACTACTGCAGTAAACCAGGCCACAAAGAGGAGGTCACTTCATTGTGCACTGGCAAAAGAAGAAGGCCTTTCACAATCTATTTTTTTTGCCATGTTTTTATTAAAAGCTTATTGGCATTGGCAAAATAATAGAAAATATTATTCATATAAAATATTGCATTTATTTGCAAAAGTGTTCCCCAAACTTTGTGTAACATCACAAGCCTACTATCAGATGTCTTATGTGACACTTATGTGACACTCACTTTCAACTAGGATTATTCAAATCAATGTGCAAAACTGTATATAGCCATTTGCATAAGTTTTTCAACTTTATGGAGAAACAAGAATTTGTCTAACAGAAAACACAAACACAAGTCTGAAAATAACGTTCCTATTTAAGTCTCAGATACAGATTTTATTTTTTATTTGATTTAAACACATTTACTCTGAAGTACCCATTAGGTGAATTCAGTTTTCTAAGATGTCTCATTAGCTAAACAAGTGTGTTATCCCCAAATGTCAATAAACTTTTCTGAATATTGTCTTGCTTACCACAGCTTAAATAAGAGTGCAGTGAAAGAATTTAAACATGCTATTAAAACAAGGAAGATTCCATATTGCACAAGGAAGTGCAACAGTGCAGTGAAATAATTTAAACATGCTATTAAAACAAGGAAGATTCCATGTTCCATAGTGTTTTATTAGTGTTATAAGTCAATAAAACTTTGTGTGTGATTAATCACATAATAACTAGAACTGTTTGCACATTTCATCTTGCTGTAGTATACAATCGAGTGACACCAATCTCTTCCTATGTTGACCTAGACATATTTACATAAAATACCTCTTTTACCTGTAGTCCTTCTTGGTGTTTCTATTCTGAATCATGAAAAGAGAACTTCGGGTTTTCAGGTTTTTGAAAGGTTTTTAATTCTATAGCTTTCTCCACCTTTCTTGTCTGATACAGAATTTCACCTGGGGACTTTACAAAATGTGCAACATTTTGCCCCATTGCAGCAATTTAGTCAGAAATGTATCCACAAAAAAATTAATTTTCAGTAGACTATAAAATGTGCTAACTGTGCACTGAAAATGCCCTGTGTTGATTCATTTCAATCTGTTATTTTTTTGCATTTTGTAGCAGATATAAGCAACATTGAAAACAGATGTCTGTTTTATTTCAGACTAGAAAGGGCTACAACAGGTCTGCAAATACAATTCACCCCACAGATGCAGGACACTCATCTGTTTTCTCTAGCTACTGCTAAGGTCATTCCCATCAAGTCTGAATGACAAGACAATAAAAAAATTGTCTGTAAAAGAACTGAAAGCTTAAAAGCTAGAAAACAGACAAGACACCCTAGGAAGATTGCAGGAGGTACCAATGCCTTCTCTGTACTGTTCACAGAAACAGCAAGGCTGTGCTCACTCAGGATGTGCAGCTGGAAGTCTGTGCATACAGAAGACTAAACTAGTACAAATCCTTTAGTATATAAATACTATATATATGTATATAATTATATATATATATATGAGTGTATATGTCAGTCAGAGAGGTGAAGGGCAACAGCAGTGACAGCAGTGACAGCAGTAACAACAGAAGTGGCTACTGTAATTTCTGGGGGCTGCACACTAGAATAAGGTGAGCAGGGGGTTCCCAGAGTCAGGAAAGCTTGGGCAAGAGCTGAGAGACACTCCAGGAGCTGTCAGCTCTTGCAAGCTGCGTTTCATTAAAGGCACTTTATTTCCGTTTAGGTTTACTTCTTCTTGAAAGAAATGCAAACACATTTCTATGTGTTGAAATTAAATGAACTGGTTTTGAGCCAAAATCACAGAATCAGAGAACCACAGAATGGTTTGGATTGAAAGGGACCTTAAAGATGATCCAATTCTAATTTCCACCACCATGGGCAGGAACATATCCCATTAGCTCATGTTGCTCAGAGTCCCATCCAATCTGGCATTGAACAGCTCCAGGGATGGGGCATCCACAACTTCTCAGGGCCTCACCACCCTCACATCCTAATTTATTTCTTATTTAGATTAGATTTCTTCTAATCTAAACGTACCCTCTTTCAGTTTAAGGCCATTCCCCCTTGTTCTATTACTACATGCCCTTGTCAAAGGTCCCTCTCCAGCTTTCTTTCTCTAGCATCCCCCTTTATGAAGGCTGCTCTTAGGTCACCTTAGAGTCTTCTCTTTTCCAGGCTTTTTCCAACCCAAACTGTCTCAGTCTGCCTTCACAAGAGAATTGCTCCAGTCCTCTGATCATCTTTGTGAGCCTCCTCTGGACTCACTTCAGCAGGTCCACAACCTTATGTTGGGGGATTTAGAGCTGGACACAGTAATCCAGTGAATTATCACAAAAGCAGAGTAGAAAAAGGAAAAAATAATTAAAAAGTAAAAGAAAGAAATTGTCCTAACTGACATATCATAGTTCTTGTAATTTAATAGTCAAGCCCTAATGATTTACATGTGTTTTGGTGATTGAGTAAGTAGGTTAATTCATGCAACAGGGGCAGAATAAAGGTCATCACAGCAGCTCTCCTATACATTGGTTGTCAGAGTAATTAAAATGACAAGTTAACAAGTTCAGAAGGTCCTGCACTGAAAAGTGTAACTTTACCTGAATTCTTTGCTGCAGCAATATAGAGAAAAAATTTGATAAGTGAAGACTCTGGACCTAGTCACCAGTATAAAGATGATGAGCTAAGCTGAAGGTACCATGACCCAGGGGGGTCACAGTTCAATGGTTAAACTTGCCAGGTCCTAAACTGAAAACAGCCTTCTATATAGTTTGGTTTTTGCTTCTGCTGTTGGACAAGGTCTATGATTTGGTAGGAGTGCTCCTCTGCCTACATTTCCTCTGTGCAGAGTCAGAGACAGGAACTGTGGGTGTGGCAAGAAGTGGAGGGTCTTCACTGTGAGCCTTGCCCCAACTGCTCCATCCACTCCCTGCCTTCAGACCCTCTGCTGCATCCTTGAGAGAATATTTCTAAGTGGGGTTGCAAATTTAATTTAAATAAGCAATAGTCAGAGGCAAAATGGAGCAGATGGGCCTGGACACCCGATTTGGGTTCTCATCTGCATTTTCTAGGACAAGAGTTTAGAGACAAGGGAAACACATCTGCCTCCTGCAGAAGCAGATTTAGTACTGCCTGAGGATTTTGGCTGAAATGTAAGCTCCCACATAGATTTTGTTAATTTGGTCATGTTCGTTGAAGGTAAAGAAAGAAGGAAAAAAGAAAGTGTTTATGTGAAACATAAACAGGGAAACAATCCAGGGGCTTACATAAATTACTTTTGCTCCAAAGCCTTGTTGTAGTCCTGCCCTGATCTTCTTTGTTGAGAATAAAGAAGTGCAGACAACATCTGTATTTTCTGTTGTGTGTCCTACCTTTCTCAAGACTGGCACTAACACAAACTACCTCATTGGCACTAAAACACAGATATATCTCCCAGAAAGATTTTTACAGGGCCTACCAGAATTTAACATATTCATGCAAATGTAAGAATCACATCTGCCTAAAGTCTTAGAGGGAGTCAGATATGCAGTTTTACTCCAGATACACAGAAGCTGGTCTGCCTTTAGGTCAACAAGTCCCTAAAACCAGGATAAGATTTTATTGAGAAACATGAGGGCTGACATTTGCTTAGAAAATGGTATGTCCAGAAAAGCAGCTTTCCCCTCTATGGTGGGTTGTTGGACTTAGAAGCTGGAGGAAGTAATATCACATATTTTCTGAAATAATGGGTGGCTTTTTAAGTAGTGTGGCAAGATTGATTCAGGGTGCTGATCTGTTGATCCTTCCAGGGTCAGCTTGTTTCCTAAATAAATGAGTGTATTTTCTAAATACAATGTGTCCCTTTTTGCTAAGGTTTCCCGCTCACAGGCAATTCATCAACTTTATTTGACAGATACTTTTCTTCAAAGGAATGGTTTTTATTTCAAAACAACCAGGTAGTTATATCTTCCACAAAATAGTGCAGTGTTCCCTGTTGGCTTCTCCATGAGATTTCTCAAGAAGATATTAGTCTAAAAAAATCAGCCTTCCTGAAGAGAGATGGAGAACTGGTACTTTCATTTCATTTGGTATTACAAAATGTGGGGTGACACCTGAGCACTCAAACCAAGATCACTGAAGAACTCAGAGTTTGGGCAGACAGGCAGAGAGAAAGGAGCAACTGACCTTGCAGCAAAGTCTAACAGGGTAACTGTGAAAATAATGTATGATCTTTTCACCTGAATGTCAAGCATCTGGCTTTTTTCCCCTCATCATTGATGTCTCTATGCATCTACAGGTTTTTTTATACAAAAGGTATTTTGCCTTTACCATGCCTTTACTTTATGTATATCTGTGTACATGTATATACAAAAGACACAACCTATATGTATAGACATGTCTTGATCATCTGTGCTGTCTCATTACTTAAGAGAAAATTCCTCTACTGATGCCAATTGGCATACGCTCCTTATTGTCTGCCATTTTCCAGATTCAAATATATTTAAAGATGAACGGTACAAATTAAGGTAATGAAAGCAAACTAACTTACTGCATTTTCTTAAAAGGAAGGTGAAATTACAAGAAAGCTGCTGATCAAATGGCATATACTGTCACATACAATATATTACTTATTTATATGCTATATTCACATATGTTAAATCTTATAGAAGAAAACGGTTCTTAGCTATTTGACAGACAATAACTCTGATTGCAAAAATTATTTATACACTGTAGGACTGCAGTAAATCTCAAAGCATTTCAATCCTTGCTTTTAATAAAAAAACTTAGGCCTAATGAAATGAATAAATGAAAAGAATCACTGGCTAAACTATTTCTTCTGTTGGAGTCAGTAGCAAAACTTCCATCCAATTACAGACATTTAGTAAATTATTTTTTACAGCTACACAAAATAAAATTAAATAACTTATATATCTCTTAGATAGTGTTATGGTTCACAGAAAAGTGTATATAGAAATTTCTATTCACAGCTTGAAGCAAGATTATCTTTAGGTAGAAGATGTGCCCACTTTTTATATCCAAATAAATGAAATTCCTACTAAAACAGATAAGGAATTAGAATGGTGCCTTCAGAAAAAGTCTTTTTTTTTTTCTTTCTATCAGACCAAGAAATACATTCCACTAGGTATTTTGAGCAGAAAATGTTAAGAGTTCAATTCTGATTTTTAAAAATTTAGGTTGTATTAGGAAAAGGGGGGGGTGCGCATTCATACCTGCATACATAAACAGATAGATTGCACCCATAGACAAATTTTCACATCAAAAGAACTAACACTCACTAGTGATTTTCAAGCGCCTTCCCTTGACTTCTTTTCTGTTTCCTTCTCTCCCAGACTGCTTCTGTACACAAGTGTGTGCACTATATATAGCCCTGAAATCGAGTGACGTCTTTAAAAACACTTCTCCTACTTAGTTTTACTGCAAGAAACTCCAAGTTTAGTGCTTGCTGTAGTCAAGGGCTTAGAGGGGCTTTGAGGGCAGGTGTGGATCACAGCCCTGAGGCTCAGGTGAATGTTGAGAAAAGATTCATAAAGTCATAGGATGGTTTGGGTTGGATAGAATCTTAAAGATCTTGTAGCTCCAACATCCCTGACATGGACAGGGACACCTCCCACTAGATCAGGTGTCTCAGAGCCCCCGTCTAGACTGGTCTTGAACATTTCCAGGGGTAAGAAGTCTCTAGCCTCTCTGGGCAATCTGTTCCAGTGCCTCACCGCCCTCACAGTTAGAATTGCTTCCTAATATCTAATCCAAATATACTTCAGCTTAAGGCCATTTCCCCTTGTCATATCATTACATGACCATGTGAGAAGTCCCTCCCCAGCCTTCTTGCAAGTCCTTCTCACATACTGGAAGGCCACTCTAAGGTCTCCCCAGAGTCTTCTCCTCTAGGTGGAACAATCTCAACTCTCCCAGTCTTCATAGACGAGGTGCACCAGCCCTCTGATAAGGCTCAGAGACCTCCTCTGGACTAGATCCAGCAGGTCTGTCTATTACTTATGTTGGGGACCCCAGAGCTGGATTAAGTGTTCCAGGTGGGGTCTCAGCAGAGCAGGGCAGGGCAGAAGTGCAGAACCGCCCCTCACCCTCCTCCCCATGCTACTTTGGATGCAACCCAGGGCACAATTGGCTTTCAGGGATGAAAGTTGCCGGGTCATATTGAGCTTTTCATCCCCAAACAGCCCTAAATTCTGTTCATGGCTAGTCTTGATCCATTCTCTCCCCAGCCTGTGCTTGGGATTCCCCTGGCCCTGCTGCAAGATCCTGCACTATGCCTTGTTGAACTTCATGAGGTTTGCACAGACCCAACTCTCAAGCCTGTCAAGGTTGCACTGGATGGTATCCCTTCCCTTCAGTGTGTCAACCACATCACACATCAAACTTGCTGAAGGTGCAGTCAATCCCACTGTCTGTGTTGCTGGCAAAGATATAAAGAAGTGACAGTTGTTGGCATGGACTTCCCTTAGCATTTCTACAAGTGCTCAAATGACTTTCTCCATGTGCTTTGGATTTTTCTCAACTCCTTTCCCACACCAACAGTCTTCAGCATGGATATCTGGATATTGATGGGACTTCTCTATGCTACTATTTTATCTTCCCCTGATACACAAATGGCAAGAAATAATTTCTTTTTTCCCCCCAAAACTTTGCCAGGATCATTTCAGTGGTGTGTCTAAATAAATGGCCATAAGCCCCACTGACCCTTGGACTGGCAGGGACAATCTCTGGCCAATCTCATCACCTTCCTAGTGTCAGTGGAAGGTGAACAATCATATGGAAACCTTGTAGGAGGAGAGCATCCCAGAGCCTGAGGGGTTCATTCTGCAGACTCCCACACCACAGGTATTTGAATCTGTTGCACATGTATGAAGGAAAACAGAGACATATCCCAGAGGCTGAGTCTAATATATAAGCAATGCTTTCCCATCTGCCCCAAATTATTCATTCTCAGCTCTCCTGATACAAGCACTGAAATCTTTCAACCCTCACCTTTCTGGAGGATATGTGAATTTCAGGCAGAAGTTAATGAAATCGGTTTCAACTGTATCACTGAGGTTTGAGTCTCTTCATAGTGACCTGGTTCAATTTTATGAATCCCTAGTCCCTATTAATATATTATATCTGAATTCATTTCCCCCTTCCCTTGTCTCCTCAGATATTATTATGCCTTATTGCAGTTACATAAATCCACTGCTCTAATCCCATCTTCTTGTTTATTGGGTAATGTGGTATGCTCAAAGGTGACTGGGTGATGCAATTGTATTATTTGTTTCATTTAATATCCTGAAATAGATCTTAACATTTCAGCTGTTGTGGAATATAAAAGAAACACAAAAGACCAAACAAAGTCAGCATGGAGACATTTTTATACTTACTATGATCACTCCAGATTCCCACAGGCAATAAGGAGAACAGCAGTGGTGTTCTCCCCCCCCTCATTACAGACAGTCAGACATTAGAATGGCTGTGAATTGTTTCCTTAAACCATTTCCAAACAATGCATAGCCCACAACTGACATGGAAAGCAAGGAAAGACTCAAAAATCATCACAGTTATTTGCTTCTCAAAAGAACTGATTTTTTTCAATGCTCTTCCATTAAAGGAGGGAACCTTGAGACCTGTAATGTCACTTAAAAAAGTAGCTGGTTTAAATCCCCTAAGCTGCTCAAAATCTTTGCTTGTCAGTCCTAGTATGACAGTCCACAAGCCCTTCGATGAACAAGACAGGTCATCCTCCAGACTCAAGAAACATCATCAGTGTTGAGGTGCTGGAGAAGACTCCACTGGTAAGAGTCCTACTGCAGACTGCAGTTTTGCACTGACCTCAAAGCCTGTGTGCACTGGGAGTTCAGCGTGGGCTGACGGCTCAAGGCAGAGTGGCAGAGGGGAACTTGGAAAAAATACATCCTGAGAGACACAAAATGTGTCTCTCTGTGCCTAAGAGGATGATTTTGTTTGGTCTTTTGTGTTTCTTTTATATTCCACAACAGCTGAAATGTTAAGATCTATTTCAGGATATTAAATGAAACAAATAATACTATTTCATCACCCAGTCACTTTTGAGCATACCACATTACCCATAGTAATGCCTAAGAGGCACAGAGTAGGAGGTGCTGCCAATTTTATGCTCCCAGGGCCAGATTTGAACCATAAGGGTATTTCCCTTAAGGGTAGGATGTCATAGCACCCTTTTCGTCTTTCACAGGTCTGTTGTTCTGGTTGCTTTGGATTCTGTTTGGTTCATCTTTTAAAATAAAATTTTATTGCAGTTCTTCAATGACCTGAGACAAAACAAAGGACCCTTTGCATTTATTTTCCTTCTGTTCTCTGGGGTCTTACCAAGATGCACTGAACCACAGCACACCTGTTGTCAGAGCTGGAAAAATAAGCATAGCAGCAGAAACTTCCTATTCTTCTACTAAGATCTGGAACTGGCCAGTAACGCCAATAAACATGTTGTGGACTGCTAGGCATAATTACCTTGGCTAGTGTATCAGACCTTTGGGATTTGTGGCCTCTACTGAACTAAGGGGTTGTTCCTTGGTTTTATATTTATAGAAATTCAGTCTCAGTGTGAAATAGATCAGTATTTATCAACCATTTTTAAGAGTACAGAAAGTGAAAATCAGTGACAAAACAGTTTAAAGCTAGACTTCAATCTCTCTACAAATGACAGAATACAGCAGATACTTGATCAGCCATCAAGGATCATTACTGGTTTAATTTGTGTGAAATGAAAGAAGTTGTGAATACAATCTCTTAAAACAGCACTCAGCTAAATGGGTTATTTTTCCATTGGTAGCATTATTAGCATGTATTTTACTTTACTCCAGGAGGAAATGGCAAAAATTATTGCAGTCATCTTCATTTTAATGCTGGAGAAACATGATGTGTGATGAATGATTCTTACTATCATAACTGTCTGTACAAAAGGAGATGAAACTGTAACTGGAGAGTGTTGTTCATTTTCATTTGTTCTGAGATACATCATTCTTGCACGCTCTTGTCTCTTGCCTTCTTAATATCTTCACATTTGATGTGTGAACACAGAGAAACTAATCTTCAAATATTTCTCTTGTGCAAATAGCTATTCCTTCAAATGTCTTGAAAAATCAAAGAAAATATTGTGGGCAACTTCAATAAAACAACTTATTAAGTTAAAATGAATTGAGATGTATTTTGTATTTCCTCTCCTGTATGGTATAAGCAGGTGTGCAATTGACTGAAGTGCACCATACAAGTGCACAGGGAAAAGTATTTTGTGGGTGGAATGCACGTTTTGCCATGCAATCACCTAGTATTGAAAAACTGCCACATTTTCTGAACACACAGGCTTCTTCCATCATTCAGCATTCGGCTGGAAAAGCTGCAGCTGTAGCTAAATTGCTCAGTAAAATCTCCATTCTCAGCACTGTGAGGGGCATACCCTCCCTATACCATTCTATACCATACTACATAGCACTCAGAATTACTCCAGCTTCTTCTGATTTGGGCATTGAGATTTATACGACAGATGACAAAAGAGAAGCTGAATGCAAATATCAAAGTGCCATCCTACTTTATAATTTTTATTTACTAATCAGATAACATTTATCTGGTGGTTAAAGGATCAGTAAGATGGGCATGGCAGAGAGAGGCCATGCAAACAGTGAATATGATTGATGCCAGATCTTGCTCTGTTCAATGTTCTTCACTGCCTGTGGGTGCCTACCATATTCCCAGGAAGCTCTCTGATCTCCCCAGCATTGGCTTCTGGCAGCAGAAGTGTAGTCGGAGTTCACTACGCTCCTCAGGGGGTAGTCAGATACAGTGTGAAATGGAATTTTTATTTGCTCCTTTTCAAAAATAGAACACCCATAGCAGCCCTTGGGCAATAAATGACTGACTCTTTGGATTCCATTTTCCCTGGACTATGGCCTAGACCATCACAGACAACAGTCACCTAGTATCTTCCACTAAGGCAACTCGGGCTGCTAAAATGCTCTGCATGTCCCTCTGTTTCTTACAGTTTGATTTGCTTCTCAGAAACAATTCTTCAACAAAGCAAAATTCTCTTTGTTTCAAGTAAAGCCAGTGGGTAGTGAACAAATATTTTTAGCAATTATTCTCTACCAGGTTCTTCAGTTACACTTTGTCAACCTAAGAAAGTAACAGTCGCTCCAACTTTTGCACAGTGTTAATGTCTTGCAGACCTCTTCATCTTCTCCTTTGTCTCCTCTAATATCTCTTAAATCCTTCTCATAAATTTCCAGGATATTATGCCTTAAATGAAATGGATTTATCTAGCTGAGATCTACCAGATGATGCACAGAAAACAGTAGTTCCATCCAACGTCTCACACATGACCTTCTGTCAGTATATTGCAAAATGTGACTTGCCCTTTTCTCCCAGCAACATCAAAGTGCTGACTCAGGTTGAGTTTGACATCAGCTGCAGCTCATAATACCTTTTCTGTGGTATTGCAGCTTGCTGCTTAGTCTCTTCATTTCTATATTTCCTGCTGATCAAAATATTTCTCACTTTTTTCCCTTTGGTTTACATCTTTCATTTCAGACCATTGGTTCAGTATATGAAGAATCTTTTATCATTGATTCTTCACTATCATTCATCCTGGCTCAGTATCATCCATGAATTCTTGGAGCATTCTTTAATCCAAGCCACTAATGAAAATGGTAAATGAAGCAAGCTCTGCAGAGATGTGTAAGGTTCCCTAGAGTAAGCTGGAAAATGGCTAATATTAATTAATATTATTATTTTCTTTTTTTAAATTCATAAGTCTTTGTGTTATAAAACAAACAGCTGTGCCCAATGTGGTGATATCTTCTATACTACATCTAAGCTACTTTTATTCTATTTACTAAAAAGGACATCAGGCCCAACATCATGTAAAAGTCTTAAAAATATATAAAACATGTAAAATTATAAAATTTATATATAAAATTTCTGCTGTTCTTTATTTGTTTGGCTAGTTACCTCCTCAAAGGTTAGTCTGATGGGATATGTTCTTGACAAATCAATTTTGGAAGTATTTTATCTCATTCGTTCTCCTCTAGGTGTTAAAGAATTGACTGTGCAATGATGTTTTAGCATCTTCCATGTATTAAAGTTATCCTGATGAGTTTGTACTTCCCCAAGTCATACTGTTGTACTTCTATCAATAGTAGGTACTACATTTGACCTTCTCTTGTCCTTAGAGATTTTATCTATGCTTCACAAATTCTTGAAGTTGATAACTAATGGTTCAGAAAATCCTTTGGCTTCACCTGAAGTTCTTTGGATTGAATTTCAGAGGCCTCTTTACCCTGAGCATTTTTAAATTACCCAGATTTTCTAGCCTTTCTTTGTCTGCCCTACATTTATCCCTGCATTAAAATTACTTGCAGTGGACAAACACCACTGGCCACATCACTTTTCCATCAGTAAAAGGAAAACAGAATTAACTCCCCAACATTCAATTTAATACCATGCAACATTCAATTTAATACCATGTTTCTCATCCCTTTATATTCATTTTTATTCCAGTACAGCATGCAGTTAACAGAACAATCTTTGGCACCTCCTGTGTTTTCTCCAGCTGTTTAAATATGTTGTTGTAGTTTCAGCTTCTTTGAATTGCCTCCTGCGCTACAGATTTAAGTGATTGTTTGTAGAACGTTTTTAGTTAGAATTTGCTGTAATTGTTATTAATGAGTTACAGTTCATGAACTATATTCATCATTATTTAATTAATCATTTTCTGTGGTATTTTGTTTGGCCTTCTAGTAAAACATCTGCCTTTCTCTAATGTTTTGGGACCAACAAATCTTCAGAAAAAAAGGACCCTGGGACTTGCAATGGTTGTTGTGGTTATTCCCTTAATCTGTCAACATGTGCAGAAAGCAACATGGCCCACTGAGAAACTGTGCAGCATATTTTTTTAGAACAATGGGGATTTGTGATTTTGTGAAGTTTGTTTGTCTTTTATTTGTTTGTTTGATTTTAAATGGAGACTGGGACAGAAAGCAAGATCCATCTGAAAGTTTCCTTGAATTTAGATATGTATCTCCTAGCTGCATCAGTACCGCAGAAGACTGTGAATAATTTCTGCACTGCAAAGAGAGGTCCCAGGATGTTTCAGCTGCATCTGTAGTTTACAACGGGGGAGAAATGCAGCAGTGAGCAACCTGTAAAACATCACTCCTGGAGGCTGGTACAAGGGAAAGCAAGTAAAAAAGTGGGAATAATTTGATCAGAAAGGTTGTTAAGTGTCCATCCTTGACAAAATCCAAATTGAACTGGAGGTAATTCTGAGCAGCCTACTACTGTAGGTGACTCTGCTTCAGCAGGTATTTGGGCCCTGCAATCTTCAGATATCCTTCCCTATCTCTGTGTATCAGTGGCACTGTGAAATGGCACTTCAGGTTGGCCCTGGCCTTCTATTCATGTGACTGAAGAAGCAACCCTTCATTTCAGAAATGGAGACACCAAAAGAGTTTCCAGAATAATATCCTCTTTTTCTCTCATACATACTTTCCCCAACCTTTTGCTAGTTCCAACTGAATTCCACCATTCTGGCCTTCTGGCCCAGAGCTGATTCTTTAATTTAGTAATGATTATTCTATGTTTTACTTCAGAATGAAGTAATTAGCTGTATATCAATATATTCTCATAATATGTAGTTAAAGGCATAGGCTTTGTCTTGGTTGCCATAAATACACTTCACTTACTACACAACTCAGTATTTTAATTTGTTCTGTTGCCCTGTTGTGAAATTCTCCTTTGAGTGGTTGTTTCAACAAAATAGCAACTAATGGAAAATTGCTTTTATCCCCAAACTCTTTTCTTTCAACATAAAAACATCTTTTATTAATTTTCTGTTGCATAACACATACCACAAAATCCAACTAACTTTTCTTTCCTTTGATTTTTGGACTAGGTCCACATCAAGCCATGAGAAGGAAATAATGAACAAATTGACCAATTAGTTGGGTCAATAGCTCTGTTTTGACATTCTACATTAAGCAGTAACTAATTGCCCTATCCTAAATGCTTTTAAAAATATATCTAGAAAATCAGTGACGCAGTAACTGCATTTTAAACAGAAGAGTGTGCACAGCTACATACAAGGAAATGGGCAGTGATTACTCAGGCATGTGCCACATGTAGTAGGATTTTCTGCTGTTTTCCTTTTTGCTTCTATGAATTTTTATTTACATTCTTTTCCCAAAAGCCTCTTGTATTTGCATACAGGAAATCAGTAGCTCACCCAAAGTGTTAGTAACAGATGACCACAGGAACTATGGGCTTTTCTGGCATCCATCAAGGCACAAACATCTGTGCTGAGTCACAGAGCTAGAGATGTACCCAGGCAAGATAACACCTGCTGACTCAGCTGACTTTCACTTTCTCTGTTTTCAAACTTCCTATTTTTTCTCCTTCTTCACATTTTTCTACCCCCTGAGCAGTAATTGTACCTGCTTCACTTGATCTGTGTTATGGTGAGGCCTGACACACTGCTTTAGCTACCTGTTCTTCTGAATGTTTCCCTTCTAGTACATTCTTATCTTCAATTTTTAAAGTGTTATGCTCTTTTTAAAGAATTATTTAATGTGTGGCCAGTCATTGAATGGCAACAGTAAAAAATTTAAGATTTTCAGAAATCCTTCAATGAGCAATTTTCACATATGGAACACAAAATATTTAGGGAGCTATTACAATAAATGCTCCTTCATCCACTCAGGTTTTTTAATTGCTAATTTTATATCAAAATGCTGTGGATATCTTAGGATAGAAACAACCCAAACAGATATACCCAGAAGTGATTTTGTAGGCATTAATGTTCTCCAACAAATTAAAATCCCTCCTGTGAAATCCTGGCCTCTTCAAGGTTTATGAGAAGTTTGCCATTGATTTGAATTACTCCAGGACTTACTCCTTCTATCATCTCAGGCACAACATCTGGTGAGGGTTATTTCATAAGAGGTAGTTTAACAAGTAGCCTGAGAACTAATCTCCCGACTGTGACTCCTAGCACACTTGACTCTTCATAGAGGTTTGTGATACATATTTTTGATGAGTGACAGAGGCATGACACACATTACCACAGATGGTATCATGCTATATTTGCCTCCTTCCCTGTAGAGGACTTGCCACAAGAGGTAGTTCCCATGGCTCTGTGTGTGTGTATGTGCATTTCCTTGTTTGTGACAGATACCTTCAATGAGTGAGCAATCCAAGGCAATTCCACATTATATGTATCATCTTTAATATATATGTTCATTTAATGAACACATCAAGATGATTTAATGTGATGTATTGTAACAGAAGGCAAATGATGCTTTTCAAAATCGTACACATTAGACAAAATATGTCAGAGGTGGAAATCATCTATGTAACAGATATAGACTTGATTGAAGTAATTTAGGAATATTATAAGTTGGATTAGTTATTGAGCTGTTTGATCCATGAATATGTATTCATAAAGTAATTTAATTCAATAACTGGATTGTCAGGGAATGTGACCAGAAAGAGTGAGGATTGAAACACTCCCTAGCAGACATTTCAGACACAGCAAAAGTGCTCTTCAATTTGGTGTTTTTATTACAACTCCCTGCTGTGCTCAACAAGTTTAGTTACAAGCCCAAGCATATAAAGACAAAATTTCAGTTAGGTTTAAATTAAGTCCCATAAAGAGAACAAGGAGGCTAACAGTACAGTAAGTTGACCCCAGACTTGAAAGAACACTTGAAAATTTAGTACCTAATCAAGCACTCATCAAAGTGACAACTTTTGTAATTTTAAAAATCTCTTTTTAGAATTTTCCCCCCTGCTTAAAACTGAATATCTGTTTTAAGATGACTTCTTGGACAGCTATATTACCCATGACTTCCTGAAGGGAGGAACAAATTACTGTGCCACATCACACTTGAGGGTCAAACATGGTTGGGTTTTTAGGACTAGGTCATGTGGCTCTTAAGAGATCATTTAAGTCGAAGTTAAGGAATTAAGGATTCTAATCATCTGCTCTAAAGAGAACAAGGCAGAGGCCTGAGATAGAGAACAAAGTCCAGAGATGTTTTCACAAATACTGCTTTTCCAGGAAAGGCAACGGTCATGAGAAATGATAGATCAAATGATTAAATGAGTATTGTGCTGGTTAGATAAGCTATTTTGCTGAATTTGAGAATTTGAGATAATGGAAATAGAATGCTGGAAACAAAAATATATAAATATGCCACTAGTGTTTTTCAAACAGATGAACCTCCAAAAAAGATTCTACTTATTCACACAGGTGTATTAAATCAACAGGCAATCAAAGTATCCACAAAGGTTCTTAGATGTAGTTTTCAGGGACAATTTTCAAATAATATTTTACTAGACCTGGAAATATTTTGCATTTCTGTTTAGTCAGTTGCAACCCTAAGTATAGGTGAATAAACTTGTATAAACCTGTGCTTTTTGCTGAACATTACAGTATCTCTGATATGTCTTTCACAATGTGAAGAGTGTTCACAATGTGGAAAATAATCCTAAGGAGAACCATATAGTAATATGTAGGGGTCTTTACCTGTAGTGTTGGAGGAAATCTCATTGAGTGCAGCTGTCAGGCCAGGTGACCTCTGCTGATATTTGAGTCCTCTCTGAATGTGATGGAATGCTGAATGTTGAAACTGCACAGGGACTATTTCTCACAATGCCTTTTTCTCCTAGACAACACAATCCTTTTATGTGTGTTATATACCAGTTGTTTTGTGAAGAACAGAAGTGTCTTGAGCTAGAAACATGGATGTGAGTTTGCAATGGAAGATGCTATATTCACTTTGATCAAATTTCTTCCTACTGTATCTGTCATCCCTACATTGATTACTATCAGCCTTCTATGTCCTATGCTGCCTCTTCAAGGCCCTTCACTGTTTTAGAGAGGGCCTGGCCCATGCAGTTTGAAGACTGCATCCCCAACATTTAATTATGGAATTTGCTTTTGCAGAATAAGATGGACCTGGATTGGAACTGGATCCCAGATGAAGAAGGATGTTCTGTCCATTACCTTTAGTCCCAGCCTGAGAGAGAGAGAGCTATTTATCGTCTTAGAAGATAGGACATGAATTTAGAGATAAACACCAGGACAAACAGTTCAAGAGTCGTCTTCCACTCATAGTCTTGCCCATCTCCTATAATTAGCTAATGAAACTATTTTATTTTTTTCATTCCTAAGGCAAATGATAGAGGGAGAGCCTTTATGCAAGCCACATACCCTATTAAAATTCTTAGGTAACGGAATAAATAAGAAAATTTCACCTTTAATTTCAGGGACATCAACATAATAACAGTATTTCTAACTGACAATTTTTCTTCATAATTCATAAATTCCTTGAGTGCCTTAAATGTTTCTCTTTGTAACAGTCACCATTCCTATCATCCATTCCCCTCAGCTTAAGAATGTTCCTCTCAAATCAAGCTTGTCTTCAAAAGAGTTCTTTACCATGAGAAGAGCATTAAAAATTACCATCAGTGGGAGAAATACAAATACATTGTGATATATTTCAGCTTGAAACCATCGGTGGTGGGAGATGTTTTACAATAAATTGCCTTTTCCCTAGGGTTCCTCTGTGCATTTCAAGTCCATATCTTTCTTCAAGGCAAGTATACAAAATGTATCCTACAGAAATATAATTACTTCCAAACAATGCCAGTCTATCCAGTAGAGCTAGTATACTGGACCCTCAAAATCTCCACTTAATACCATTGACACCAAATCCTTTGAAAGAAATAAGACTTGTGTTTCTTCTAACTTCTTTTGCTGTCTTTTGCTGTCTTCCTCTCACGAAGGTAGAAACATGAAAAGAGATTCTTTATTTTAGAGCCTTCAAGGCCTTGAAAATAAAATTGTAATTCAAGATGATTATGGAGCAAAGAGGTTATTCCAATAAACTTGGAACACATCTGATTAATAAAGGCATCTGATTAATATAGGCAGCCAGGATAACTTCCTGTGAAGCCAGACATTCCTCAAAATTCTACCCCATGCAAACACAATGCATTAATACAGCATCTCTTTAATTAATGAGTCACAAGTCACAATAAATCTGAGATATGCCATTAAAGGACCTTGGGAAGAATTTTCTTCTTTTTTGTGTAGTCTGAAAGGCATTGATCCATGGAGATGTGGCAAGAATGAAGATGCTGCAGATAAAGTCCATAATGGCTCAGAGTTTGGAAAAATTACAAATAACAGGAAAGATATTACTGAAAGATACAGCAAGTGGTGCTGGGAAACAAGTCCACCACCTAAAGACAAACGAAGAATTTATATCCAACAATTAAAAACGTAAGTTTGTATTAATGGCCAAAACCTGTATACTGGGAAACTTGGAATATGTTTTAGATAACCTTACAGCAATCTCTTTTTATCAAGATTTGGTATCTGTTTTAAAGGGTTTATTCCACTTTTACCCATTAGGCATAATCGGGCATACTGAAGGAATGACTGAATGGAATTTTAGGATAATTAGAAAAGATCTGTTCAGGGAATAACTAGTCCCTTCTAACTCCAAAAATCGATGATATTACATAAATTAAATAATCTGCATAAAAAGCTTGATTGTTTCAAAACAGTGTATTTACTTAAGAAAGTCACAGGAGTCACACAGTAATTACATCTTCTTGGATGTCCAGCTGTGAGGCAAAAAACATTACTGCAACTAGATTGAAATATTCACCTACAAAAGCAAACAAAACCACAAAACTCAGGCCCAAAACATAGTGAGAGAGATAATGAAGACAGTTTTACCAAAAAAAGCTCAGTAAACATACTTTAAAAAAACCATGTTAACTACAGAGATAATTTTATTCTGCAGAAGCAAAACAACCAAAGATTAGGCCTTATTCTGCAAGCTTGAATCACTCAATTTGATTTCAAATGCCATTTAATCTTTCAGTAAGTATTAAACATGTTCAAGTTTTACATAAAGAAATCATAGTATTTCAACATTTTTCAAGATTCTGCACTCCCTCAGTTATTTTCAATTGAAAGAATGTAACCAAATACTATAGATAAAGCCAATGCTTCCCTGCAGGCAAATCGTGTTTTGTGGCAACAGAAAATGAACAAGTTGCCATTTATTTACTGCAGAGACTATTTGAAATTGATTGGCTGACTAAGTTATCACTCTTCTTTCAATCAAAAGTAACTCCTTGAATCATCTGGTTTGCCTTAGTGGCAAAGCAGAAGCTTTTGAAATAGCTGACTAGAGCTGAAAAGGTGTCATCCATTGCTTGCCAAGCCATTTTAGACCTTTAATCACCAAGAGGCAATGCATTCAAGATGAAGGTCATCTACATGTCCCAAGTGCACTTTCCCGAAACTTTCCCCTTGTCTCCTGCAGGGCTAAAGGTCCATTCCTTCAGGCCATGCAGGCAACATCATTGCTTTATACAGAGCATACCATATCTCCTTGACAAATCAGTACATTGCAACACACACACTCTATGGACTTGTTTCTGAGGGTTCCCAAAAAGTGACTGAGATAATCATAAGACAAAGCATTACATAGAATTACAAAATACTTCTATCAATGTATTTTTGAGCGGTCTATCCTTTGAAAAAAAATGATAAACAAATTATTAAAAAATGTAACAACAACAAAAAAACCCCAACAGAGCAGCCAAGCTATCTGCCTGTAAAGATGTTTGGGAGAGAAAAGGAGTTTGTTTTTATCTTCTTCCATTATACTAACAACAAGAAAGTTCTTGTTTATCAGATGAAGATTCTTAATTTTATCCTTTCACCAAAGCATTATCTTGCAGCAAGGCTGTAGAAAAAGCAGATATTGTTGCTTTTAGTTAACCATAAGTCAGAAAAAATCTTCATTGCAGCTTGGAGCATGGTAAAGGAGTGGCATTAATTTGCATTGGAATACAGTTTTATTGTTCCTGTCGACCACCAGAGTGAATTAAGGCCTTTGATCTGTGTTCCTCTTCTAATTGAGATAGTTGAGTGCTGTTGTGCTCCCTGAAAATCAGAGAGACCATGGCTTGAAAAATACACTCTTGACAATTCAGCCAAAGATGTAGTGGGCATACAACTCTACTGGACTTCACTGAATGTGGCGATAGCTTCTGGCAATAACAACTCCTGATTTGGGCTCCTAATTTGTTGCCTAACACCAGCTATAAGTAATCTTGACCTTACATGAATATTCTGTACCTAATTTTGTTTAGGGACTCCTATGTCTCTCCCGAGATGGACTCAATTAACTTGTGTCTCTGTTTCTAAAGCCATCAAATGTTGTTCTATGTTTCTGTAAGTTTAGAAAATACCAGAGAAAAGAGTGTTACAGATGGATATGCTAAATTATTACAGGTAGAGGGCTAAATTAATGTCTATTTTTTAATTAATTATTGAATTTCTTATTTTGCAAAGTCTGTTTCTGTTTAAATCATACGATTGCTTCTTTTCTTACACCAAGCTCACTTAAATTAGAAATAGTTTGTTGCCATAGCAATGTTTTTCCATTTGCAGTTCTGTTATTTCAGGTTCATTGCAAACTACCCAGCATAGCAGGAATTCAGACATGGAAAAATGTTTCAAATCATCTCCTCCATCCTTTGGACACCATACAGCTGGTGTTTAAACTATGTATCAGAGTTCATAGTTCATTCAAAATGTTATCTAGTGTCATCAGAAGTGATTAGAATTGCAATGAATTTAATAAAGTGTTAAATAACACGGTTGAATATTTTTGTCACTACCCAAGCTGATTTTCAACTTTCCAGTTTTCCTTTCAGCACAGATAAACAGTCTGCCCAAAGAGCTCCTACCCCACTTCAGTGTATTTATAGAAAACCAGTATGCTAAAAATGAACTTATAACTCTCCATCAGCTCACAATATTTCTGTGCCTGCTCTCAGATTTTGTTCTTTGTTGTCACCTCTGGTCTGCTCACTTGACTCATGCTGCTGGAAAGATGAGTGAAGATCTGAGCAAAACTTTTACATCTGGTTTAAATAAGTTTTTTTTTTTTTCATGTTCGGAGGCAGGCAACTAGCATATAAATAACAGGGCCAGAACAGGCTTAAACCTCCATTATAGAGAACAAAAAGTGGAAATCAAATGCTAATATATAAACAATAACAGGTGAGAGTAGCAATGACGGTGGTTATACTGCTTGCAATCATTGTCCATTTTACAATGAACAGTAGGAGTTGTTTCTAATTAAATGCATTTTCTCCAATTTGTATCCCTACCCAAAGACACTTTGGGTGTTATGCAAATAACATGTTATTTACAGTGCAGTAAGAAGCTTGAAACATAACATCATTGTCATCACAGGAGCTGAAATCCACTAAGAGCTTTCTCCTCAGGGGAACAGGAGAGTGCCTCACACCACAGACAGGCTGATTTGTTTTTCAGCCCTCAGAAGCTCAACTACTCCCTTCTTGTTTCCACTTTCTGTTCAATAAGTACCTTTTGAAACATGGTGTCAAATACACCAGCAAGGCTATTTCTACCAGAACAGGATATCTGCATCTGAATCATAAGTCACAAACAAAAACACAGTCTGGAGGCCTTGCAACATTTACCTCAGTTACTATTTTTCTCCCTTGGCTTCAGAAAGTGAGAAATCTCTAATAATAACCTTACAAACAACTTAGGCTTTAGAATGTCAGGGAGCTCAGCTGGCATAACACCGAAAAGACATTAGCTTTGTGAGTAGTTGCTACTCAGCTCATCGAGGGCACTTAAATCTCCCCGTTCTTACTGTCACACCATGTTTTGAGATACTTTGTTTAAAATAACAGTTTACTGAAACTCTCAAATACCATAATTCACATACATCGAAACACTGTTTTCCCTGTCACTTTTGTCTTCATATTTAACACAAAATCTGTAGGTAGGAAAGGAATTACAGATGTTTGACACAGTGGGCTCAGGGCTGCTGAGCATGAGGAGGAAGACACAGTTCCCAGGACTTAACTCTCCAAAGCAACTCCAAAAGAAGTCACTGGATATTTTGCAAGAATTCGCCTGGTGCAGTCAAAATATGGTCTTCTGCTTGTTCAATGCTCCCATGTTAAAATACTGTCTCTTCTAAAAAAGAAGAATTCTTTGAATAAAATCTGTAAAATAAGTGCAGTGGCTGTGCTCTGGAAGAACATCATTATCATCACAGCAGAGCAAAACCCCCAGTTGTGTATCAACACTGAAATCAAAGGATTCCATGCTGGCACAAACATCAAGTACTGTAACTTCAGCTGAGGCTTTGCAGGCAACGATTGTAAAAGCTTCATTTTTCCTGTGAATTTGGCCTTGAAGGGGAGCTGAGATGCACACTTTAGTGTGGGTGCTTTGCAGGACCTTCATATCTCCCACTCATGGTTAACTGGTTACCTTGGAGGGTTCATCTCAGCCTACTATTTTCTCCCTGTCACCATCATGTCCATCATAAAAACATACCCCTTTCTCCTAAAACTTAAGTCTAAAATTCCTTTTTTTATTTGAAGAAGATGATGAAGAAGATATTGAAAGATAATGACTTCTTAGTGTGAATAAAACAGCCAGTTTTGGAAACCCTTCAAATTCAAGCACATGCTTGAACTGCACCTCCTTTCCTTGTATGCATGCTGCTTGACTGCAAGGTACAGGTCCTGGCAGAAGCACACTTCCCAAGGGAAACAAAGACATTAAAAACCAAATATTCCCACTGACCACCCATCAATATTTAAATCTTGCTTGAAGAGTGATTTTCAGAAAAAGATTAATTGTGCAGATTATTACCATCATCTTAGTGAAAACATTGAATCACAAAAATCAATGTTGTATGTGTACTATACTCCCACTCTGTGTTGAGATAAATTTCTTTTGCAACACAAACTCATTTTCCCCCAGGTTGGTTCATGGTGAAAGATGTTGATCGGTCAAGTTCTACCTTCAGAAATGTATATGCAATACTTACAGAAATTATACACAAGCATGTAAGAATACAATTTGACTTAAAGGTCAAAAACTGTGATTGTTTAAAGCTCTTCTGAACTGTGGCAGGAGGAGGAACAAATTGCTGTTTGTTCATCAAAACAAGGAATAAAGAATGACTTTGCAGGTAGTTGAACAATGCAAAAACATCTGATGTTCAAGTATGGTGTATATATAGGAATGGAGCAGGTATAAACTTGCACTTGATTGTACCTAGGAAACAAAAGTGGAACAGTTGATAAAAGATTACATAGTGAACTAGGCTCCTAAAAATATTTTGGCAAAAGAAAAATTACATTTTTTCTAATGAAAAAAAAAACTTCTGTGGATCTCCTTTCCTAATTTTCCTTAAGTCCAGGAGAATGAGGGCACATTGCTGCTCCTATGTTATTTGGGACAGAACTTACAAAAAGGCAGCAAAAAACACATCTGAAAAAATTTTCAAATGCCACTAAGACACATGTGGCAAACTTGTACTGACTGGTATGGGTATCCTTAACAAATCCTGCTGAGCCACATGCTTGGAAGGCAATTCAAGGTGTTCTCACAGCACCTTGGGACAGCAGCAACATCTGGAAGTATCTCATTCCACTGTGCATGGAAAAAGGCTTTCTCCTGTGTTCCTCCCAGAACCATCCAAATGACAGCACCTTAATACACCTTGAAGGAGCCTCAAAATCTGTGCTGATCTGAGCTACCTGGGTTAACCTTTGCTTGATGGCTAATTGTCACTCCCTGGCAATGAGATATATGCTCCAAATACTTTTGGGGCCTCAGCTAAAGCAAAAAAAAAAAAAAGCCTATTACTTATTTTCTCACTTTGTTTCTCCAATTCTCTGACATACTGATTGTTATAATTTGGCTGTACTGCAGTGCGTCCATGGATACTGTCCAACTAGATATTGTACTACTGAACAACAAATTGATTTCCATCCTTCCACACACATCTATTTGGGGCCTGATTTAAGTCATTTAAGTCATGACACAATAGGCAGCAGGTGGATGTAATGAGCAGATGAGAAGAGCAGAATGTCCTGGCAAGCCAACACAGATAAGCACAATAAAGCACAGGGGTTAATCCATACCAACCATTTGCTTAGTCCTGTCATGTCATTTATATGGGTCACAATGCAGAGGAGTCTTAAGGAGGGGTCTGGTAGACGGTAGCATGGAGCAGGGTGGTCTTTGCAAGGAGCATGCTCCATGCATGAAGTGCCTGGGGTAAAGCCTAGGATGGTGTCTGCTGATGGTTATGTTAGTGCTCTGCTACTTGGTTGCTTAGTGTGAATGGCAGTCAAGTGTCTTACATATTTTTTTTCAACATCTAGAAAATTTCACATGTATGAGTCTTTATTAAAGAGTGTTTATCTTTGGTTTCCCCTGCAGAGAACACCTAGGTAAATAAATGCACACAGACACACACAAATGTGCAGGTGTACATCCCCTTCAAACAATAGCAAAGACAACAGTATATGCAAAGTTAAAGCACAGAAGTCAACATGTGCCTCAGTGAAGTGCACCTAGACTTGTTCCCTTGAAAACACATACTTGAGTAGCCACAAGCAGCTGTTGAAAAACAAGGATCTCCAATAAATCAAATTATCTTCAAGTATGTTGTACTTTTATTCAAATAGATAACCTTTTCAAGGTTCTTCAGCCTCACTAGAAACTTGCCCTTGTGTTCGACTGCACAGGACACATTCCTTTCACTTCTACTGGGAGATGACTGAGATTTTAAGTGCCTGCTTGTAGGTTGTGCAAAAGAAATTGCCTGAGGTCTAAGGACTTAATATTAAGCAGTAGTTTCAAGATGAATGCTGGAAACTGGAGAAATCCCTCTTTGGTATTTATGTGGTTTAAAGACTAAGTGAACTGCATATTTCTGTTTAGTAAATCTGTGGTCAACTTGATCACTTTAATATGGCAGCTAAGGTGGTTGGAGAGGAAGTGGTGTATTGAAAAACCATCAGCCTGAATATGTATCACACCACAGAAAGTCCCCACAGACCACTTCCAAAGTCCCCACAGGCCACTTTTTCTGGCCATGGAGGTATTTTTTGGGGATTTTGTTTCTTTTTTTTTTTTTTTTTTCATAACAAGTCTAGCTTAAATGATAAATAATAAGTGATAATAACAGCCAGCTGGTTCCCATAGAAAAGAAAGTGACTGACAGAGCAGCTGCCATCCTGCTTTTCTCACTGCCCTTGTCAGAGCTTCAAAGTGCCTCTTTTATGTGGTATATTAACAGCACTGTTATGACTACAAAGCCCCAAATCCTCACAAGGAACTCTGCTGAGCAGAGATTTGAATGTGCTTTTTCAATGGAGTCATCAGCCAGTTTTCATCAGAGCCATAGAGAGTGCTCCCCTGTCAGAAATTCATTATGTGACCTGTGAGGCATGCTTTTCTGCTTCTGATATGCACTTCCCCAAGTCTTAGCTGGTCACAGCTGAGAGTGTTTTCAGACCTCCCTGCACAGCATCCCTGCATGAGGCATTGTGAGAAACCTCTGAGCAATTCAGAAAATCTGGTCCAAGTTTGCAGAAAAGTTCTTCTGGAAGCTGAAGAAAACAGTACTGTGGCTTTGGTTTTTCTCACCCCGGCCTCAGGTGGCTCGGAAGCCGGGCTAGCGCTGCCCTTTGGAGAGACCGGGGCTGCAGTGTGTGCGGAGCTCTAAGGCTGAACCTCCGTGTGGGTTTGCCAGTTTAGTAGCCGAGCGCTGAGAGGAGACAAAGGGACGAGGGAGGCACACCTTGTCCTGCGTGGCTGGAGAATGGTTATTTCCTGCGTGGCCGCTGCAGTGGCTGGAGTGGTATTTCCAAGCGCACATGGAAACGGGAAAGGGCCCCAGAATGAAGGAGGCATGGGGTTAAATAGGGGGCGGGCAGACAGGGGCGGGAGCCCCCCTCACCCAATGGGGACAGGCAACAGGGGAGTGATGTGGACCACGGCAGCCTACGGGAACATAACAGGGGTGGGTACAGGGTTCCGGGACAAATAGGAATACAAGGATGGGGTGACTGTCACAGAACTTTCAGGAATGAACAGGGGGTGGCTACAAGACTGACATGGGAGAGCTCCAGTGATAAGTGACTCGGAGCGAACCATTGTGAGGAGAAAATGGGGGTACATAGAACCAACTAACTAACATTTATTAAAACCCTAACTGAACCAACCTGGCATGCAACAGAGTACTGGTTGATGTTGCTTTTACTGACATTGCATTTGGGGATTGCTTTCTTGATAAAATGCTATCAACTTGAATGTTCAGGATTTTGGGCACAGTTTCCACTAGTTTTCCTGGAAATTCCATGCTGAAAATCCACGCATTGCAAAAAATACAGGGATTCCTAATGATTTTGTTCAGGCTGTTCCTGCATGACTGACATCAACAGAATCTTTACCACTAGCTGGGATGAGGTTCTAAAGTAGAAACTTCCATTTTCTAAGTATAAACTGTATGTTTATGTGAATTCATACCATGTTATTATAGATGTTGTTTATTTGGGTTTTCCCTCAAGCTTTCTTTCTTTCTGACTTCTCCAAGAAGTTTTCTGACTTCTCCAAGAAAATCATCATTACACTTTTGATCACTGCATCTTTTCAGGATGCAGGATTCTATGAAGGAAAGAGACCTAGGAAAAGTACAGAAGACATGCAATCCCTAAAGCTGTCTCTGCTAGCACTGAGAGTTGGTGCAAGAGGCAAGTAAGCAGTTGCAGACTATGCAAAATTTCCTTATGGATGCGCAAGGAATGGGAGTGTGGCTTCATTTCTGAATTCACTCTGTAAATGTAACTCACAAGTGGAACTGAAGATCCGAAAGGGCTGCATTGTGGAGGATTAGGATTTCCCCTGAGACTTCCACTGAGAGGATTGCCAAGAGCCTTCCCTACTTAACAATAATAACTTACTTATACTTACCTCCTCAGAGTGTTGTGAGGCTTAATTAGTTAATGTTTGTAAAGTGCTTTGCAGATGCAAAGAGTAATATACATACTAAGTATTATTAACTGGCAGAAGACCTAGATGTGTGAAGTCCCTACAGCCTATTAAGACTAAATTATTCAGCAAGTTCCCTAAAAGTATGAAACGAGGGACAAAGAGTTCTCTCTCAAAAACACTAGAAGCCCACTTGCATAGCTTTCCTATGTTCCACACCCCAGGACCATGGAATAAATATTGCCTTTGTTCCCTTGTCACTACGCCCCAAGACATGTCAGGAGGACAAGGTCCATGAGAGCCCTGGACCAAAGTGACCTGAACAGAGAGTTGCCTCTGCCCCACTGTGTTAAAGAAAAATTTTTCATTTGTGATATGGTTACAGTTTGAATTGTAGACAAACACCTTTTGTGACTGTCTTCTCCTAAGTGAGATGCATGGGACATCTGCTTCCAAGAGGGCCTGGAGCCTGATTTTCCTAGGAAGCCCAGAGTTTGCTACCCCAGACAACTGCAATTGCCAAAATGGAGCAAAGAACTGCAATCTGAATCACATGATAATTACTGTGCTTTAATACTAATACATAGGTAGAATACTATGCACATGACTGACAAGCTGAAAATCTTCACTCAACAAAGAAAACCAAATAAAGCAACAAAAATGTCCCAGATATGGTTCTTCAGACACAATAGAGATAAGATATCATGTGATATATCACTGTTTAGCTGTTTAATTTCTGGCACAATGAAAATTGCTTACACAATTCTTGGCTACAATTTTTTTTTTTTTTTTTTTTTTTTTACTCCTGCATTATCCTGTCTTTCTTTATTCCACGTGCATACCAACTTTCCTGTTGAATTTTCAAGCTGACTATGTTCCGTAGCATCTCATAATACCTTTACACTAAAACAGAAGTATATTTTCTGGCATCAGAAAAGTACAGTGATATAAAGACAGTTGAGAGTATTTTTCCCATCTTGGAGTCATCACAAACAAAGTGTGTGTCATTCAGTACTTGTATTGCAGTTCAGCTCAGTCCTGAGGTTATACTCAGAGGTACTGAAACTTTCCTGATTGTCACTTGTGCCATAGACATTCTAGTTGGCTTCAGACTCTCTCCTTCCTCTCATCCCTTGGGAAGAGGATATACTATTTCAGTTTGTCTCAGCCAAGGGAGAAAAGGATATCCATATGTTGGCAGTCATTATCCTGTCTATCTCTAACCATGGAAAACACCAACACAAACCTCACCTGCTGTGGCAAGTCCTCCAACACTGAAGGTAGAAAAGTGCAGGCAGCCTGTTGATGAAAAACACTGCTGAGTATTGGGCACCTAACTCAGCCAATGTGCCCACAAACTATATAGAAATAAAATAAAGGCAAGACTTAGGAGGTTCCTCCAAAACTATGTTTACTAATTAAATGTTTCTAGTATCACACACATAGAAGAAATGTACTTATCTTGTACTCCTGAAGACTTAATGTCAAAAATCTGCTTGGATTGTTTGAATAGCTGACCAATGACTGAAGAAATGATGCAATAATCATACATTGGAACGAAAATCTGAAGGAATTTCAGCCACAAGTGTATTACAAAGTAGATACGCAACGACTCAAGATTTTATTTGACATGGCTGACAAAAAAAAAAGTGAGCAACAGGTTCCAAGAGCATAGTATTTTTCTCCTGTCAACAAAGACTAGGAGAGAGATGTCCCGATCTTACCACAGGATCTGCATTAGCAATACAGTCAGAGGTACTTACTAGAGACACAGAAAACAGTGCGTGTAAGGTATTTATTAGGTGGATTTTCTTCCTCAAACAGCTGTACACACTTCTGTCAAAAACCTATTGTTTGAAAACCACAAGTTGAAAAGCTGCCACATTTCCCTTCAAGCACAAAGTTGTTTTTTTGTGGTTTTCTCCATTCCATCTCACCACACATCAACAGATGAAGGTTCATCTTGTAACCAAAATAAATACAACCAACATAAACATATTTTCCATGATACACTAAGATCATCTGTTATTACCAGGCCTTGTGGTAACAAACCCTTTTATGATGCATTTATTCAAGGTTTATCTTTCCCAAACTGTGGGGAATACTTAATTTGTTTTCTAAGCTGTACTTTGTGTAACTAAATAATTAATCACATTGATATTCTATCAATACATCTTTCTTTAATGGTTAAACATATGTTAATAATTCAAATATCTATGGGTGACCTCTTTGCACTCCTGTGATTTTCAAAAACCCCAGTGCTCTTTGAAGGCACTCTATCATTATCATGTGCGGCACAAGTTAAAAGCCTTTTGCTCTTTCTTTTCTTCTCTTTTTTTTTTTTTTTTTCTCTTTCACTAGTCAGTATCTTGCCAGGAGGGGTCCTTTGGACCATCAACAACTTGGGGTTGGTTTTGGAACAGGAAAGTTCAAGCGTTTTGAATTGCGATTCAGGTACAATACTTGAACACAGAGTAACTATACTGAGTGGGTAGAAGGGTGTTACACAGCACAGTCCTTTTTCTACTAATCTGACAAAGATTTTAAATTGTAATTAAATTCATCAACAGAGTCTGAAAACCCCTGGATGTTTTCGTAATTCATCCAGGTTATGTAATTATAAGTTATTATAGTCTAGCAGTCTAATACTGTCAAATCCCAAAAGAACGTAAAATATAAATACAAAATATATTATATGCATATAAATTTAGAGTATATAAATATATGCTCTAAAATATAGCCTTTCTTAAAAAACTTTAGCATGTGCTGCCTACCTACAGTGACAGCAGTGATGTTTCCAGGCAAACTAGAAATGTATTTAAGGGAGCTCAGAAACAGCAAATACAGAAGTCTTCTCTTATGTCCTGAAGGGCATTTATGGGCAAACATTTCCCTATATTCCATATATGGGAAAAAGGTGTCTTACTATCAAGTTTTCTACATTTTAAGGTGAAGAATAGAGCTAACTTCCCAAAAGTTACAGTGGAATCTTACAGCAGAGACCATAAACAGCAACAGATAGTCTCTTCATTCCTGCCTACTGTTTTAACACGAAAACACAGTTCTTTGTTAAAGCTAAGCAGATATACAATAAGAATTTCTTATCACCCAGTGAATCTTCATGTGTATTTTGCAGTGGTTTTCTCTCAAAAGGTATGTAAAAATTTTTGTTGATTTAGTGTACTGATTTTGGACCAGATCAGCTGTGAGGGAGCAGAGCCTGGAGCTGTCTGGGTGTGGCTATGATGCTAATGATATTCCGTAGCATTTGACATTATTGCTAGGAGCTGGGGAAAGGGACTCTTTCACATCAGAGAACAAAGGGTGTTCATTTTCCAGTGGAGCAAGACTGGCAGATGGAGTGGTAACACTGGTCCTGACCAGAGGGATCAATTTGGGTGGTGTGGCTGCTGTTGGCTTGAGCTCTTCACCATTCTTTTTTTGCCTTTATTATTAATATTGTTGTTGTAACTGTTTGTTTTCTTATCTTATTGCAGTTTCCTGTAAATCGTTCTTGTCTTAGGCTGTGGTTTTTGCTTTTGTGTCTACAATTCTCCTCTCTGGCCATCTGCAGATGGAAGTGGGGGAAGGGGAAGCCAGTGAGCAGTAAAGTGGTTTTGGAGTCTCAGCTTGGCAGGAGAAGGCACCAAATTAGGGAATAGTATTACTAAGCCATGACACTCAGTGCATCTGATTCACACATTTTGGAAAATAAAGCAGTTTTCTTAGGCAAACAAAGTTTGGAGACTAATTATGGATGGGAAACTTTTCTTGGCCAGGAAAATTGTGAAGTGTTCCTACCTTTTTCTCTCTTACAAACCTGTGTGTAAAACAAAAACAGAGACTGGTTCAGAATGGACTCAGCATGTGGAGTGGATACTGGAACAGACTTAGTTCTCTTGTGTATGAGGAATTATAGTAAATAAATAAATACTTACAGAGGTGAGTGGGAAGTATATTTTTAAATAACGCCACTCATGATGTCAAAATCAGTCCTGCTAGACATACCATAAGAACATGTTTTTTTTTTTCCCTCTGAAATCACCTCTTCTTAGAAGTATGAGGAGTGGAATAAACTACAAAGTAACATAAGAACCTTTTGTTAATTTCTTTTGTCAATTTCTTTTGTCTTCAGCTCTTTCTGGAAAAAGAAAAATGCAACTGTTTGTAAAGAGGTTTTACCAATTTACCCCATCTAGGCTACTATGTAGCATCTATGTATTGGTACACATTGTTGTACCTTCAATTTCATGACAACACTGAGAAATATAGGTAGTTCTTCCAAGTCCAAATTAAAACATTTATGTTTAAGAAAGTTATAAAACTGACATTTTACCCTTGTACTACAGGTACCTAGTCTTAAAACCAAGTACTTTCCCCCAGAATGGCTGGGCCTTAAGCCATGCTTGAACACCAAGAGTCCTGTTGCAGGTCACCCCACAGGGAAAAAAAAACAAAAACTTCAGAGGCATTCCCTCTGAAGAGGTTCTGGCAAGTAGCACAATGGTTACCTGTCAGAACTTCCCCATATAAGCCAAGAAAAGACTTTGAAATAGCACCTCAGTATCAGGATAAGATTTGCTTGACCAAACCAGACTCATCACAACAGCAATTCAGGACAAACAAATGCACACACACAAACACACACAAAGCCCATGTGCTTTCCTGACATTTCCTCAAAGTGGGACACACCTGCAAGTCTGTTAAATCATGACCCTGTGTTCAGGTATCAGTCAGCCCATCACTTCTTTGCAACAGAAATCATCCCAGGGATTACAGATCTTAGCTCCTCTAAGACAACTGAAGTCTGTGTCAGAGACAGAGGGAAGCCTTTTCTGAGAGCATACTGTGGGCAAGCATTTCAACAGCACACACTGTGCCATATGGTCAGATGACTTGTAGAAATCCTCCTGGTTTTCAGTCCCAAGGGAAAGTCTTATATCTCTGAATCCACACATGGTGGAATAATGTATTCCAAAACAAAGAATAATTCAAAGTTCAATTTTGAATGTTTATTGTTTTATCTGTGCCTGCTTTTAGTATTTATACCTATCTCCATGGCAAAACAAAACCATTTTTCTTTTTTAAGGTAATTTTTTACATTGTGGGAAATGTTATACAAGGAAACAAAACCATATGTAGCATCCTTGGAGGTCAATGCAGAAACAAAACTAGACCCTTTGCATGCAGAAGTCTGGCCCAAAGGCACAAGCCATCCCAAAATGTTGTTGAAAAGATTTATGTCTATGAGGACGGCAGGGGTCTTTCTTGAGGAGTAAGGGATAGTGCTCACAAACCTTCAATGAACTTTCACATAGCAATGACCAAGAATAATAACTCTTCAGCAGCAATTTAAGTTGTTTATGGCTTTGTAAAGCCCCTCAGAATAGCTGGCCACAGATTTGGAATTATATCCCCATGGACAGAACAAATGCTACTCTTTTTGTTGCACATTACAGTCAACCCATTGATACTTAAATACCATTTAATACAGGCATCAAATAATATTTGTAATTTACCATAATCTTCAGATATACAAATACATACCTAGATGACTATAACCAACAGCTGTCAACTTGCAACTAATTTAAAATCTTACCTCACAAAGTCACTAGGAGCTATATTTCCTAGCTAGTCAAGATCATAATCCTTTACATATCTACTACATCATTAAAATAAGCATATTTTTCTCCTTTGTGTTTACTCTTTCTCATTCTCCTCTCTGGATTAATTTTCCTCATCTCCTCTCTAGATTAATTATCTACATATTTATGAACATGGTTTTATTCCTCTACTTCTATGGAGACACTGCTGTCACTCTGACTTGCCGATGAACCATCTGAGGCACTGAAACATGAATTAACCAGCTGGAAACCACATAATGTAGTGAAAGAGCCAAAATTTTAACTAAGCATTTCCAGACCTGATGCCCTTAGTTCTTTAGACATCCCAAGCTCTTTGTGCAGGAATCTTCTTGGAAGAACCTGTCTGGATGAATCAACAGAGCTAAAATAAGAACAATCTGATCCTTAATTTCATATCGACATGGAGTTTTGTTTGTTTGTTTGTTTTGGGTTTCTGGGTTGTTGTGGGTTTTTTTATTTTCTTTGTGATCCCTGACTTGCCCAGGATCAAAAGTACTATCATACCATGACAACCACATGAAAACACTTTTCTTCCCAGCCCTAAGCCAGGGTTTGTGGTAGCATCCTTTCTCCAGAGGTTGAGGTGGCTTTCTACCTTGGCTCAGAATGTTTTGGGTCCTAACAGTGTCCCTTCTCCTCCTATTGTGGCTGCACTGATAGAGGCCATCCAGAGCATCTCTGGTGCCTGTTCCCAGACCTGGTTGTCCCTGCACTGTCTGGCCAATGATGGTGGCTTTCCTGCCTCTCTATCCAATTTGTAGAGCACATACAAAATATCCTCTCATGGCTTGGCAACCTTTGTAGATGAATGGGAATTTTGCAAAAGAGGAAGACATGGTTGAGAAGCTCCATTCCTTGAAGTGCTGAGGAAACTCTCACTGCTTATCAAACAGCCTATACTGATGGGTTTTGCTATAGAAAACTTCAATTAGCTCTGCTTTGTCCTCTGACAATATAATAAATATTTGATACTCATAAGCTGCCTAATGACAGGCAAGTTTCTAAGGAGGAGACATGATCAAATCAGCTGTGCACACACCTCACATCTTTGCAGTGCCATGGAGTCAGGGCCAATCACCTGGGCCTATTTGAGAAATGAATTTGGCAGCTTTGGTGTAGCTTATGGCCAACCAGCAGTTGAACTGAAAAAAAATCAGTGCTGGGGTTGGCACCAATCTGAAACTTCTGTGTGATATATCCATCCCACATGCAAAAGGTCAGCCTTCCCCATTAGATTCCAGAACCTCAGAAGATTCTGGATGTTTTTTTCCATTTTCAATTTTCTATGCACACAACTGAAGCAAGAACTGTGATGTCTCTACTCCGTGATGAAAAAAAATTACATCATGTAGAAAAATTTCCTCTCCTGGCAACTAATAGAGAGTTGAAGCCAATAGGGAGGATTTTTTAATTAACTTTGACAGTGGCTAATATTTTCCACTGAAGCAGTTTCCTAGCGATAGTGGGATCACACATTTTGTATTTTGGGGTACAGTGCTGGTATTTTCTGAGGCTACTGATGTTCTGATTTTTGTGATGTAGACAAAATGTTTAAGAAAAAGATTGTGTTGAATCAACATATGGAAGTAAACCTTGTGTTTCAAATTGTTATTTCAGCATGTCAGTATGATAAAATATAAGAATGCCATTACTTCAAAGAACGTCTTTTTGGTGCAATTTTCACATAGGCTTTTCAAAAACCATATATTCTGAAACTTCCTGCTTTATAAAAGAGGAGAGAAAATGGCTAAAGAAATGCATTTGGACATGTTTGTATTAAAGTAACTTCTGAAATAGTAGTCTTTGTAGAAGAAAATCCCTCCTCCAAAGAACTACAAAGCATTATATTTCATAACAAATAATAATCATCAGGGATTTCAATTCTTGCCCTGCCCATGTTCCAGGAATTTTTTTCTTCAGAATGCATAGAAAAAGTAATTTGTTCCATGAAGACTCACTTTCCTGGTCAACATTCAAGTAATCTGAGTGACTTATCAAAGAAAAATCTGCTTATTTTAGAGCTATGCATGATATAATTCGGATTGTAGTGTTGCTTTACAAGCCTGCTTTGTGCTTTACTGCTTTGCTCTGTCTGAAATATATTCATCTGAATCACAGTTCAAAGTTAAACAGTTCTTCCAATAAATATATTTGCAAAATGTGTGGGGTGTTTTGGGGTTTTTTTGGGTTTGTTTTGTTTTGTTTTGTTTTTGTCTTTGTTTTTGTTTTTGAAATGCAAAGATGGTGGTCCTCTTAATATTTAAGAATTCGATTTGCAGACATCAGACCCTCCTACCAAAGCTGACTTTTATTAATAGTACAAAATCCATTATGCTTCCTGTTCATCTTGCGCAAGAAAATGGAATCCACTCCAGATATTGTAAGACATTTTGTGATGTTCACAAGTCTTGGCCCTCCAGAATTCTCTTCCTTGGCAGGATTACTCCAGCACTACAAAACAGAGAGACCTCCAGTAAACCATGGCCCATCACAGGGTTGGGTGGGAAAGTGGAAATTTATTGCTACTGAGGATGTTGTTCACCTTGAAAAGCTAGAGGTCTAATAGGAGAGCTTCTTAAGCATGTCTTACTTACCAGACCAGCAGTATGAATTCCAGATTACCTTTTTATTAAATTCAGATAAAAGGGATCAAGGTAGCACTGCAACAATTTTCAAAGTAGATCTAGCACAAACTTGGTCCTGTTTGGAAAGGCTCTGAAATGTTTCTGGAAATCCATCAGTGACTGCTAACAAAGGTAAAGGAGTTCTTACGGCACTGAATGCTGCCTTTTATCTTGAGTCTACCATTTTGCACTACAGCACAGATGAGAATAAAGCAAAAGCCCTGGAACAGAGAAAGCTACTTTTCTTTTGAAACAATGTCCATCTTGCCATGACAGTTGTGCTTTTTCTTTCTGTCACTTTGTTTTGTTGCTTTTACTGTAAACCTTGCTGAGAAACAATTCCCATGGTTTGCTTGAAGCTCAGGATTCCAACCATAACAAAAGTTATGGTTCTACCTACTAGGGGACAGTGTTTGGTTTTCTGGACAATAGAATGTAACATATCTGTCTTGCTTTTCATATCAAGAGATATTAACTGGTATACTTGCATAGATATACATGGTATATCTATTTCCCATAGTAAGGTTTGATCCCTGCTCATTGTACAGAGACCTTTCTGAATAACAGCTAAGGAGTGTGTACATTTCTACCAGTAGTTTGTATATTTTCATTTATGCTGCCTTGTGCTCAGAAGGCCTTTGAGTATGAAATCCACAGTGAAAAGTCAGCATGCGAGCAAAGAAGAGTTTGCCTGTTTATGCTTCCCATCAAAAACCTGGAAAGGGCACTTCTGTACAGCACTCCTTTTCCCACCCAGTGAATCCTAGGCTTGCTGAGGCTTTTCTGCTATTGCACTTGTCATACAATAATTGCTGAATGCCACAGATTGAGTTTTTTGGGCTGTTTTGGAGAAAGGAACAGGTGAGAATGAGAAATACCTGGCTGGAAGTCCTTGCAAAGGAATGCTGAACCCTTCATTTGTCCTTGCTGAAATGCATATGCAGTTCATGCCAACTGAGGCCTACATAAACCATTTAAATAATGGAGATAGACTGACTTCCACCCACTGAAGATCCCAGCCTGTATCCTGTTAGTACATTTTGGCATGGCCATAGCCTCACTACATTTTTTGTGCAGATGGAGGCACTTCATAGAAAATCTCTGAAGGATCAATTGAAAGACTGAGTCACATAAAGGATTATTCTAATTTGTATCATGCAATTATCTGACCCAAAGACGTTAACAGGAAATTCTTGTGTCATCTGTGTGAAGTTCTTGTAGAAAAATTATTCTGTCATTAGAGTTATGAGCCTTCTTCCTTTTTTTTTATTTTCAGTAAGTTCTCTGGAAAATTCATGTTTTGAGTGGCCAGACTTCTCAGCAGATTCAGATGGGACTTGCAGAGGACTTCCAGCTGAAAAAAAAATGACACAATAGTTTGTGAATATTTAAGGTACCTCTTTGAGGAAAAAAAAAAAAAAAAGATAGATGCATTCTCAAATGCATTTTTAGGCACACAAAAGCATAAAGGAACTGTTCCAATTTCACCTGCCAGGACAAAGTTCCCAGTGAAGCCCAGGTTTGAACCCTTCTCTCATATGTGCTCTTTTGCTTCCAGCACAGCTCTGCTCACCCTTGACTGATTATTTTTCCTTTGTCATGGATAAAATCTTTCAACCAAGGAGAAACAAAACATACCAAGGATTTGTACAAAAACCCCTGTACATCCTGGAAGCTGGACACTGCACATCACACTACCCTTCTAACTGAGATGTATTATTAATTCTGATGAGTATTGCTAGAGCAATACCACAACTTAAATACTTCCATGAACTCTCAAACAATAGCGACATTTCATTAGCTCACTGAACCAGTGGAACTGAAAGAGAGCTCATGCAACTTCCTTCTTCATCTTCTGCCCACATGCCTGTTAATGCCATGATCCTGAAGAATTATCTGAGCCAAAATCATGTTGGACAGAAACTGCACTCTCACAATTTTCTAGCATCTCAGACATGGATACTCAACAATCAGAACATCTACGCCTTTGCTGTCCTAACCTTTAGAAAGTTTTGTCTCTGACTTTGTTCTTGTTATGGAGTGGGGTTCTTTTCTCTTTCCTGTAAACTTTCATCTTTCTAGGGACTATTATCTTTCACTTTGTATGGGACTAACAATTTTCAGTACAGCCTTTCCAGGATTCATAACTATAACATGGTAGTGTGTTGACACTGGCTAGATGCCAGGTACCCACCAAAGCCACTCTCTTACCCCCCTCCAAAGTTGGACTGGGGATAAATAAAAAAACTAAGGTTTCATGGGTTGAGGTAAGGACTGGGAGAGATCATGCATCAAATGCGATCAGGGGCAAAACAGGCACAACTTAGAGATTCAAAGTGAATTTATTACTGACAAAATCAGTGCAAGACAATGAGAAGTAAAATAAGCTCTTAAAAACACCTTCCACCTCCCCCCCGCCCCTCCTTCCCAGCTGTATCTCCTACCCCAGCAGTGCAGGGAGACAGGGAATGGGGGTTATGACCAGTTCATCACCCAAGGCTTTTCCTGCTGCTCAGGGAGAGTCATTCTCCTGTGGTACCAAGGGGTCCCTCCCATGGGAGAAAATTCTCCATTAATTTCTTCAACATGAGTCCATCTCATGAGCAACAGCTCTCAGTGAACTGCTGCAATGAGTCTCTCCCACAGAAAATGGTCCTCACAAAACTGCTGCAGCGTGGGTCACTCTTCCAGAGGGTGCAGTCCTCCAAGCGTGGGAGCAAGGCCCCTCTCTCAACAGGTCTTTCACAGGCTCACAACCTTCTCTAGGCACCCACCTGCTCCAGTATGTGGGTGGATCTCTGCATACCCACAGACCTCCATGGGCTGCAGGGGCACAGCTGCCTCACCATGGTTTGCACCATGGGCTGCAGGGAAACTCAGCTCTGGCACCTGGCGCACCCCTTGTCCTTCCTTCTCCACTGACCATGGTGTCTGCAGAGTTGCCCCTCTCACATGTTCTTACCCTGCTCTTCTTTGGCCACAATTACATCTGCACAATAACTTTTTTTTCTTTCTTCTTAAATCTGTTATCACAGAGGCATTACCACCGTTTCTAATTGGTCCAGCCTTGGTCACAAAACATCTGTCTTTGGAGTTAACAGGGATTGGCTCTGCTCCACTGGAGATGGAGGAAGCTTCCAGCAGCTTCTCACAGTAGCCCTGTAGTCCCCCTGCTACCAAACCAGGCCATGCATACAGTTCAAACATTTTGATGGATAAGACACCGTCTTTGGAAATTTCATTTTGATATGTAGGTTACACACATACAGGACAGTTCTAGCCACATGGCTTTAGGCAATTGTGAAGAGAAAGTCTTGTTACAATATGCAGAAGTCCTGTTATGAAATATATAATACCATTTCACTTTTGTGGAAAAATTAATTTAGAAAAATCTAAATTTAAAATTCAAATATACAACACCTGTATCCCATTCCATTCTAAGCACTGCTGAAAGAGCTGGCCTGTTGTATCGTGAGATGAAAATCGTATGTCCTACTTTGGGAAACCAGATTCTATGGTCAAGCTCAAACAAAATGTTTGCACTCTTGTTTAGGACAAAAGCCAGTATCCTGTAATCTCTCTGATCACTGCAGGTTTGGGACATTATTGTTCAACACCTCAATTAAAAAAACACAAGTCCCTTCTTATCATATTCAGACATATTAACATCTCTGAAAATTCTTTAGGTTTTAAAAAGTCCAGGAAAAAGTAATTTCAATTTTGAAAGCTAAAATAATTTTAGTCCTTATTTGAAAATTTCTAAAATGTTCTTCAGGAAAAAACTTAACTAAACCTATTTTTCCAGAGGAAGATTCACAATGATGGGCTACATTCTTATTTTATTCTCTGTCATGGCATACTATTGTTAAATTTAGAGGAAACCCACTCTGAATGACTCCTGAAAGAGAGATTCATATATTTTAGGTAGACTTTCTATACACAAGCAACACTGAAACACTATCTTTCTTTCCATAAAGATTTGATTTCATGATACCAAATGCTAAAGACTGTCTCACTAGGCAATCTTACACTTTGAGCTCATTTCTTAAAAAGTGTTTTGATTTCCTAGTAATGTAGCAGGCACCAGAAAATTATATGCACTGTATTTTTCCTGTGTTTATTATTTTCTCTTCCTACTGGAGCCTTCTTTTTGCCTCATTACATTTTTCCCATTGCAAGTTTTGGTCAGAGTCCAGGGGATTGCGGTCAGGTTCTGCAGGGATTTTTTTTCCTGGTTCTTTCTCTCCATGCATATTTCATGTGCCCATTACTTTAGGTGCCATAAACACAAATTAAAACCAGCATCATTTCTGTCAGAAAGGGCCATATTTCTCTACTCATTCATTATTTATATTGGTTCCTTAAGTGGTGTTCTTGCTTGTTTGTCTCTAATAGAGGATACAAATTATTTCACAGCCTTTGTTCGTTACAAAGACTAGGCTGATCAGGAGCTCCACTGAACTTTAAAAGCAATGAGGCTCATCTCTGCTGATAGATAAATCCATGAACAATACTTGCTGCTGAACAACCTGCCTCAGGCAGCCACAGAAACCACATTAGCCTCACCTTTCACTGTATGTCATGGTAGAGATGATTCCTGTGCTTTGGGCCCATTTGAGCATTGAGTATTTAACCTCTGCACTTAGAATGGTCTGTGAACTTACATGGTGCATAACAAACCTCCAAATTTGAGTAAATAAAGAGGTCTCCTGTGTCACTGTGTCTGGTCTGGTGAACTTCACCTTCTTCTCAGGGATAAGTTCATTTAAAAATCCATTTGATTTCCTTCTCCTGCTGCTTTGATAAGGATATATCCAGATTCTCTGCAATTTTTACAAAGCTTCCTATTTCATTCTGTATGGTCAGATTTGGCTCACCTTTTCTTTTTTTAATTCCAGCGATATTACTCTCTGACTGTGTAGTTCTTTCCACCACAGTGCATTACCAACCAATGTACCTTGAGGAAACACCTGCAGAGTCTCAGATATTTCATTCTGTTGTGCAAAAATGGATCTGTAAAGCTGAAGCAGAGACCACTCCACTAATCTTGACTACTGGTCATCTAAGGCTTGCAAAAATCATGACACTAAAGTGTTTTGCATTTTCCTGGGTAAATAGAGGGAGTTTGCTTCCTACAAACTGCTTTTCACATTTTCGATCTGTTCCACACAAAGAGGAAAACCACACATTCCCTTTAAAATAACAGAAATTAGCTTCTCTGAATGTCATGTGAATGAAGACTGAAGCAATGAGAACATCTAATCCTATGAAATTCATAATAAAATTGTGAGACTTGACCACACCACATTAATTCTATGTTATTTGATCAGAGTGGTCAGTAGGTCTGTGTCATCATGTGCTGCAAGATCATCAGTGAGCCCACCCTAAAGAGGTTCTAGAGGACTCCCATCTGTTACCAGCAGAGTCAGTCAGGACCACTAAATAAATTCCCATTACATAGGCACAGGGCATTGGAAGGACATTTTATTTCTCCCTCAACACCTGTGGTGCTATGGTCTTGTTGAAGGAGAGGCAATAGCTCAGGTCATTACAATGCTCATAATTTTGTGAATCCCAGAAGGACCAGAGCTTCATTTGAGAGCAATCTCTGGTTTCTTTTGCTGTCACTGGCAGCTAACCTTGCAATTAACCTGTGCAAATTGGTGCAATTTGAGCACCAATTCTGCTGTCCTCTTGGAGAGCTGAAGGACAGTAAATAAATGTGTTGGCAATGGGTGTTTGCTGTAGGCTAGTCTGTTTCCTTACTTCCAACATGTCCCAGCTACGAGTCAGGAAGGTACAGCATTTCCCTTACATCCTGCTTGGGAAGAAGGAAGGAGAAAGGAAGGGAAAGAAGAAAAAAGGAAGGAGAAAGAAAGGGGAGGAAGGACAGCAAAAAATAGGGCCAGTCCATGAAGGTCAGTGCTTTCCCAGGCAAAGTGAAATATCAAGTATGGCCCTAAGATCTACTTACTGCTTTCTTTCTGCCATCTGTCCTTATTCTTAAGGGACTCTTGATAACAGAGGTAACTGTTCCAACAATATTTACAAGCATTTTCACCCATTTCCAGAAATTTCTTTCCTCCCTTTTTCTTTAGGGAGTCCTTTAGACAGCAACGAAAGCTCTAAAGCAGGAGAGCTCTATCAGAGTAAAGGAATAGTATTTAAAATTAATTAAGAAAACAATACTAAGCAGGTTATGAGCCCTGGGCTGTGCAGAGACATCGCCCTCTCTCCGTGTCTTCTGCAGGCAGCAGCACAGCACGGGCAGCAGGGCTGCTGACAGGGCAGGAGAGCACTGCCACCAAGTGCAAACCCAGGTCCTCCACATCCTCGTGCCAGGAAAATTGTTTTTAAAAGCCCCTGTTCACACCCTCTTTTCAGTCCCTTGCCTTAATAAAACTGTCACAAGTCCCACAGCTGGTCATATTGGGATTTTGATTTTGCAGGCTGTAATTAGTCCATCATTTCATCATTTTTACTCTGTGAACTATTATCTCAGCCTGTTCTTTCACACCTTCTTTTTAATCATCAGTTTTTTTTAAGTAACTCTGTATTGACAAAAACTGTTAACATCATTGACCTTTTAAAGAGCTGGTTATATTAACTGTGTGATGGCAGGGCAGGGAGCAATCTGTGAAGTGCAGAAATAAGAAATCTCCCAGCTGCACTGAGAAGAGATGGTAGAACTTGGCTTCAAGAATTAGAAGACAAGAGAGAATACAGCTTCAAGACTTAGAAAACAAAATTAGGTCCTGGCTATGTGGGGATGCTGAGGAAAGTAAGCTGAGCTAATTTAAGGTGTAGATTTAAATTGGATCAGGCAAACCACATTATATTGCAAAGAGAATGAAAAGAAACAGAATTAAGGCCTATTTTATTTTTTTAAAGTCACCTGAGTGAGGTAATGCAATTTTACCTATACTTTTAAAATAATATTTTATTAATTTTCCTTCAAGTCCTGTCCAGGCACAGACTAGCCCCAGATCACAGTGCAAGTGTAAACAGAAGTGGCTGGAAAATTGTGATATTCCATCCTGTCATGGTCTCTGGCACTGGTTTTCTGAAATTAATTTTGTTCTGCTCCACATCGGTGTCAGAGAAAGCAGCCTGGCTCCTGTTTCCATTGTCTGAATGCTAGGCAGATATGCAATGACTCTGTCTCTGGTTCAGCCACCTGCAGAATAGGGAGGCTACTTTTCTTTAGAAAGGGTAAATGATGAAGAAAACATTTATGACTCTTGTCTATTTGGCACTAAAAAATATATGAATAAACAGAAAAAAACCCATACTCAATTGTCTAAGTAAGGACAGACAGGTCAGTTCTTTTGGTTTCCTTTCCTCATTATACAATTAATAACAATATAAATGTTTGTGATTAGCATTGAAATATTTATACTATCAATGAAATTGAGCAAAACTCCCTATAAATATAGACAATGGAAAATTTGAGCTTCAAAACTTGTTTTCAGAATCAGGCAATATTTAGGAACTTCAGCTTGATTCTGCTCAATCAGTCTTCAAAACCAGCTTGTGCCTTGTTCTGTCCTCTGGATGACAGTAAAATTGTTCACAATTGCCATGAACAATATACTTAGCAAGGCTAATAAGCAGTTCCTTCCTGGCTCAGTTTCACATCACAGTTAAAGGTTAAGGAAATAAAATAAAGGAAATGTTAAAGGATGTTACTAAATATTGCATTTTATTCCCAGCTTCATAACAGTAGAGTGGACTCTACTAGTGATACCCTATCATCTCTTCCTTGATGATTGGCTGTATTAAGTCATACTACTACTTACTTTTAATAACTATATTCTCACTAGCATTCTTCATCAATTACATATCATACATCAATGAAAATAAAAGTTCTGAAGAAACTTTCTCTTCTTCTTCCTTCTATTTTTGTGCCCAACCTCGGGAAAAATTAAATGCAGGCTGGAAAAATCACTGAGAACTGAGAGCCAGCTGACAAATCCCTTGCTCATTGAAAAACAAGTGGCCTGGACAAGTAACACACCAAAATGGGCAAGGCAGGAAGATTCTCATAGTCTTGCTCTGACATGGCCACATGTGACTCTGCCATGCTCAATCTTTGCTGAGCATCTGTGCCTCACTCAAAGCCTGTAAACCATGGCACCAGCCTGTTGTGGAGACCCTGCCAGCATTAATCATAACCAAGTTCTGTCTGGTGTGCTTCATGGGAAGAACCAAGGTCAGGCAGGGTCAGTGCTGAGGAGGCTGAGGAGGCACAGTGGAGAAAGTTGGTTTGGGTCTTTATAATGCCCTTTCCCAGAGAGAGATTGCAAAGGTAAAATATTACTATATATACATAACATATATATATATATAAATGTTATTTTCAGAGCAAAACACGAGCACCTAAGGCACATGCTTTCAGGTCAAGTCATCCAAAGGTCTTTCAAATTCAGCCAGGATCTTCTAGTTGCAAATAAAAACAGGAAGAGATGGACAGTGACTGACCTTAAACCACTTTCAGAATAAACCTTGGCTGAATTTTGACACTAAACGTTTTTGTGCTGTGAAGTGAAGGAACCCAGCCAGGCTGACAAACTGAAGACATGGTATTCTCAAGCAGGTGACGAAACACAACAACACAATGGGAAAGTAGGGGTAAAGGATCCCTCCCAAATCTGAGGTCAAAGGCTGGACAGTCCTTCCAGGACAATACTTCCAGACGTCAGCTTTTGGGAAGGAAAATACAGCTGAAGAACATTGTGCAGCCACAGGGAAATACCAAGCACTAGTTTTAGTACAAAATTAATGAAGTCAGGGAAAATATCCTGATTAAATCTATTTTTTAACATATTCTGAGGCTGAAAAATAATGCACTAGTAAGGCGAAGATACAGAGAAAGCCAGGTCATACAGGACATTTAGATTAGGCGGGATAAGCCCTTGCAAATGTGCAGTAGGGATTAATTGCACTATGGCAGAGATGGAATAGATGACTTACTGTAACAGTTCTGGAGGTAGCTAACAGCCAGAATAAGTCATCTTTAAAATGCAGCAAGGAAGCTTAGTGTCGCAAAGATTCACAGCAGAAATGGCACAGCTCTTCTGCATGATAATAAGGAAAATCATAAAGGGGTGAATTAAGGACAGAGGGTTGGGTTTGTATTTTAATTTCATTACTTTTGTCAGCTTATATTATAAGTTAAACATTCTTAAGAGGTATGGCAATTTTGTTGACTGCAAAATTTGTATCTGTTTTGCTTTTCCTTTTCTCCTAAGTAGGAGGAGGAAATATTTTATGACAGATTATTAAATCCTAAGTGGCTGATTCAGCTTGGCAATAAGCCGTTTTACAGGGATGAATGCTGGAAATAAGTCTGTTTAGTGTGTGCACTACATGGTTATATCACAATTTTTTTTCAGGTAATCACCTTCTAAACAAAACCTCAGCCTTTATATAAGAATGACTTCTTTACCCTAGAGACTCAAAAAGCTCTAAGGGAAATGTATATTTAGACATCTCCAAAAAGTGACTTATTTACCCTATTCAATACACTAAATCTGGAGATTACATGATTTACCTGACAGACATCAGGGCCTCCCCAGGAACTGTTTCGTTCTGATAAGCAAATATGCATCTCATGCCTGCTTATCAGGGAAAAATAACTGTATTTCCACAATATCTTGTAATGACTCTAAAGAGGTGTTTAAACTTCACTAGCATTTTCAAACCCCTACACAAAAAGCAAACAAACACAAAGACAGTCAATATTGTCCCTATACAGTGTATGCTGGGGCTTTGATTAAGGGCTGGTGAGCATTTACATCTCTGAGACATCTGCTGTCTTCAGACAGGCAGGTATTTTGTCTTCAGACTGGAGCAGGCAGTGGAGAGTCTACAAAGAAAATGTGCTCCTTAGAAATGTAATTGAGTCCTCTCTCACTTAGGGTATTCTGACTGAGAGCACATGGCTGCTACTCATGTAAAGGAAAGCAACATTTCTACAAAAACCACAGTTGTTTATATAGGAAGAATGCTATTCCAGGCTGTCTTTTCAAGGTGGTTTGAAAAAATGATGTGAAGTGCAATAACTAAAAAGAAGGGAAAAACCAATGTCTTTGTTTAGCATGGGAAGCTAGATTCATCCTACAGCAAAAGCTTATATTTTTCCCAGATGGTTATGTTACCCCAAAGGCAAACTCAGCATTGAATATTTTTTCCAGGCCTCTAGAATTTAGGGAAAGGGAAAGGGAAAGGGAAAGGGAAAGGGAAAGGGATAATATAAGAATTCAGACAAACCACCTAGATTCTCTTTGTTTCTCTTCATGTGCAAAGGGACAGCATCAAGAACAGTTTCCCAGCTGATGACTGTTCATACCATTTAAATTATTAAGATCTACTCTAGCCAGCAGCAACGTGACAGCCAGTGGTTTGGGCATCTCCATAAGAAAGGTCAGGAGTTCCAGAGAATCTGAGTGGATTAATGTAGAGACTAGTTTCAGAGATATATGAGATACTTTGGTGAGTAGCAACAGGGTGGCAATTTGCATAAGAGACTGATGATAATATTGATACTGTCACTTTCTGGAAATGGCAAACCATTTTTAGAATTCTAAGTGAAAACTATTCAATTTTTATTGAGCACATTATGAGATATTCAGTGTAGAGGCTGGAAACTCTAAAAGCTGCAGGAGAATCAGAGGAGTACAAAGAGACAGAATCAAATCCAAAAAACTAAGATGCAAAGGCTAAGTTGCTATCAAATTTTCAACTCAACAAGGCTTCTCCTTTGGGACTGCAGAAGAGAGAATTTCACACGTTGGGTCAACAGAGGCACTGGTATGGGAAAAGCCAGATTTTCAAACTGTTGAAATACAATGAAAAGAGGATAAAATAAAATAGGCACAAGCTTTTCTCTTTAAGAGGGACTCTGGATTACTCTGCTCACACAGGCTTAAATGTCCTTCCACTCCAGTGCACCTTCTCTCTTCCTTTTCTTCCTCTGCTTCAATCTCAGTGAAGACCATCAACTTGTGACAATGTGGATGTCCTCTTTCAAACTTCTCAGTGCTGAGGGTTCCACTTTTGCCACATAGTTATAATGGATGTCCAAACACAAAATGTGGAGAAGAAAAGTCCCTACATTGAATTATGTTTTTCAGTCATCCAATCATGGTATTTTGCTCTTATAAAACATAATGCTTTTCATTCAAAGACCTCTGAGCTTCTAATTGATTTTTTTAGATTATTTAATTAAGTCGCAAAATGTTCCTGTGATCTAGGAAAGTATTGAAATGAGTGAGTAAACTAGTATAGATGAATAGTCATTAGTCAAGATGACTAACAGATGAGAAATGTACAAATAAAGGGTAATTGCAGTAAAAGAAAATTAGCTAGAAACAGGTTAGAAGAGTGATTTTTAGAGAATAGTTCTGAACACCTACACTCTTTCATATCCAGCAGAAGTTGTGATAGTTCAGAAGTGTCTAAAAACCAGACTAGGTCTGATTTACCTAGGTACACTGACACAGACACAAGAGACACTTTTGAAACAAAAGTGTGTATGTGGCATAGGAACACAGTGCTGAATGTACCTCTTGAACAACAGGCTGAACTGACTCCTTACTCACCTACATGGACAACCTCAGAAAATGGGTTTAGCCTAGGAGCCCCTACAGACTATACATTACTCACCACCCATCTCCAATGTCAGTTGTCATTTTAGATAACATTGGCCCAGAAGTCTGTTCTGAGTGGATCTTACTGTTGCTTGCCTCCAAAGGTTGATATGCGATCCCCTTCCTGCATAGATATCTTTCCCATAACTGCATGATCAATACAACCATAGTTCTATTTAGTCATCCCATGTTCAGTTTCCCTGCACTCTATGGCACACCAGCACCTTCTCCAGAAGTAACAGGAGAGAGGAGCAGAGAGAGACGGTTAATTTCCCCTGTCATTTATCATTTATCATTTATTTCCCCTGTTGAGTAGTGAGGGTACCAAAGGGCTGATGGATGCGGAGTAATGCTTAGGTAAGATTGACAACTATTTCCTCCTGCTTCATACACATAACCAGCACCCACCTGTTTTCCTCCCACCCAGAGATATTTTTGAAAGCTTCTTCTAGCAAATTTCTGCACCAAAATTAAACCCATATAGCAGTCAGCCTTATTGCCGTGTTCCCACGTCAGCTGTGTGTCATGACAACAGATGATAGAAATGCTGCTATTCAGGCTTCAGGGTACGTGTTTCTTTTTTTTTTTTTTTTTTCCCTTTTCTTTCTTTTTTTTTTTTTTTTTTTTTTTTTTTTTTTAATTTTAATAGCTTTAAAAAGAGCTCTGAACAAAAGTTCTTGCTCCATGATGCAGCGCTGAGCTAAAGCACACAGGGCAGGTATACCTGCCCACATGCCAACAGGCAAAAATAAGTAGAGTGGGTGAGGTTTCCTGTGGCGCTGTGGGGGCTGAGGGAAAAACACTTTGAGGAGAAAAGAAGATGACAAGATAAGGGAAAATGGAGAGGCAGAAATAGAAGTGCTTCCCTTCCCTGCACCCCTCCTCTGTGGGCCTTCAGCACTGGGGCAGCTCCGTGCACCACACATGGATGTCCCTGTACTGCCCCATGTCCTAAAACCAGTCAAACCTCCCTGCTTTGGGGTGCTTCTTGGCAGACTCCAGCCTAATCCACCAGAAACGGCCCTGTTTGTCTCACCCTGGTCTGCAGTGAAGGAAGGGAGTTTTCAATTTCCAGGCAGGAAGCTCTTGCTCTGCAAACATCATCTGAATTATTCCATGGGAGTAAAGCACTAACAAATAAAAGCCTCCTCACACAAAACAGTGTTATTCCCATAAGACATAATTTCTCCTAGGTCAGACACGCAGATACTCCTTTCTACCCAAGAACTCAAAATTTGTATATATGGCCTTGGTTTTGGTCGTGCGTTTTTTGTTTGGTTTTGGTTTGATCTTGGTTTTTTTAATGTACAGCTAGATCCTAAAGGAAGAAAAATAAATGAACCTAATAAAATCATGGTCCCAGTTACTTTAGGATCAGGCTATTCAAGGGCAGTCAGAAGCTTGGAGTCACAGAGGAGGGCTCTCCAGCTGGAACTGCTGCTGTTCACAGCTAGTACTTCAGTAATCGTCACATTTGTTTCTGTTTCACAGCATCATAAAAGACAGCAAGCAACTCCTGAGCCAAGCAAGAATTTAAATACATCTTTGAGGCCTTTCCCATTTAGAAAATCGCTTGTGTCTGTGTTTGATAGTAAGGGCTGCTCCTGAATATAAATGCTTCCCTGAATCAGGGCTACACAAGTATCAGAAGCTTAGATCAAGGAGCTGATCTGTCCAAATCAGGCATTAGAGGCGTGATGAAATGCTGCAGATCTTCCCTTTAATGAAACTTAGTTTATGAAAACCCTTTAATAAAGCTGCAGTGAGTATATTTACATTCCCAAAAGAGAAGAGGTCTCTCTCAAAATGAAAAAAATTACCACAATTAATAATATCCTGATATTCTTCATAATGGCAGTAGATTGCAAGATTTTGTTGAGCTGTTCATCATTTTGAATTTCCATGCATCTCTTTATTCCACAATCACATCTACACCCGCTGGGGCACTTTAGGAACTAAAATTGATTGCTGCATATTAAAAATAGCAAATGAATCTCATTATTTCTTTTGTACCTCCCCAGTTTATTCAGCATACAAAAAACAAAATCAATAGCATCCTGCCTGAGGAATAGGGTTATTTTTGTATTTTTTTTTAATACTGCTGCAGATTTTTGGCTTTACTCTAGAAACTGTGATGCATTGCACCAATATATTTTCACTCTATGAGCTTTTGGATCATCTGCATTTTGCTGTGCTAATCCCGGATGTTTAATATCAAGGAAAATAGTATTTATATCCCATTCATCTCTTTCTCCAGCATCTCCTGTGTATCTGCATGTTCATTTTCCATTGCCAACAGTCTGAATACTCAGAAATATTCAGAAATTTGCTTCTCAGTGGTGCAGATCCAAGTAAACATTTACACCTAAGCTTATGTATAATTTAAGATAAATTTGGGTTTGAGGAGCTGAGGTGCATCCTTGAGCTGAGAGACATAATAGAATAAAGGAGGGAGGGGGTGTTCCTGTGGGCTCTGACTTTTGGGGAGAGCTGGGTCTTGTAGATCTGGGTAGAATTCTGGAACTGGTCTGCTTCTTGTTTAAGAAAAGAAATGTGATATTTCCTTTCTGTCCATCTTTCAGCACTTCCACAGTTGCCCACTGTTTTCAAATAGATGTAAGTGGAATAAAATTATTCAGGAAACAGTATCTTTAACACCTAAGAATGTGCATAATCCAGGTGACCTTTATATGTGTAGATTTTTTTTTATATGTCTAGATTTTTTTTCCATCCACTTTGTATATTTTTTTCAGATGAAAACAAAGTTTTCATGGTATTTCAACCATACTAAGTCCTTTTTAATATAATCTCCATCCTGATTTATTAACAGGTGGACTTCCTACCAATAGTTGTCTTTCCCCAGCACACTGATAAAATGCTTTCTATTTGTTCTCACGTACCTGAGAGAGGCAATCCACTTTGCCCTAACTGTTCTCTTTTCTCTGAAATCATCAGCTGCATAATTACCCTATACACATGGATTCCTGTACTGCCCAAACCACTCACTGGTTCAGGGTATTTGATTTTATTATTCTTGATCCTGAAACACAAGACTCAAGACTTTCTATTTTATGACAAAATTCTTTCTATGCCAAAAATTATTTTTTGATATGTTTTACTATTCTCTTTAGTTTTAAAGCAGAACAGAAAACACAAAAAAATACACTTTTTCCTTCTTTCACCATTTCTTCTGGGACTTTTCCCTGAAATGTGAACAGACTTTTCCAGTAAAACAAAGCAGATGTTTTGCAACAGTTTTCACAACTGTAAGTCCCTGACAAGCTATATATTATAGATATGTCCTGTGCAGCAACCATCGTATGAGTATCTTTACATATAACGAGTCATAAAAAAATTAATATTAATATATACTCCAGTAAACTAATCTTCCAGTTTGGGAAAAAATGAACTTCTCTTTGTATTTCCATATATATATTTTTCCCCTTGATAAACTGATTTCAAGGAAACCATATACATACTTACAGTGATGTGAATTTGTGATAGAATTTGCAAATATTTTAGTTTTATTTCTTTGATTTCTGCCTAATTTATATCTGACTCAGGTGTGACATGACGTGTCTAAACTCTGAGTAAATGCTTACAAATTTGGAAAAAATTTGAGGTCTGATATGAACTTATATTAAATTTGAGTGCACTTCAGACGCACTAACTGATTGCATCTCAAGCAATGTACCCAAAGAGGAGTCATCCTGGAAAGACATCTTGATATTTTTTTTTCTTCAGAAAGTACAATCATTATCAGTTTGCTTCTGTTTCCTTTTTCCTTTCACTGAGGCAATGTTTGTTCTCTCTAAAAAATGGAACCAAACAATGCTATTATGTGAGTCATCAGAAAAGAGCAGCAGCAGTCGTACTTGGTTGTTGATGGTGATCAGTTTGAATTGCTTGCTGCCCCCCTGCCAGTCTCTTGGAAACTTTGGCATTTGGAAGATACCTTGGATTTACTTGTTTGGGTAACTTGGTGCCTTGCTGCTCATAAGACCATAAGCAAAACCAGTTTTACTTGAGAACTATGTTTGTGTTCCCAAAGCATTGCAAGTCTAGTGCTGCAGACCTTCCTTAGCTGACTGCAAAACATCAAACACTAGTAATGAAAAGTGGAGATGGCTGCCTTCTAAGTATAATACAGGATACATCACTAGCTAGTCCAGAATACACTTAATTTTGCTAGATGTCAAGAGATGTCATGCTGCCACATAAAAATGTTTCCTATTGTCCTTAAATTGATCATTCAATCCGCTTGCCATCAAAGAGTAAAAGTAGCCTTTCTGCTTTCATCTCACTATGAAAGGAAAAAAAGAGCAGATATACATGGCAGTAATTATTACATCCCATGGCTTTTTTTTTTTTTTAGGAAGAACAGCATACTATCAGAGAAGCAGTAGGCAAAGAGAAGAAGAAAAGAAAATTCACTCTCTTTGAGATTTTACTATGCAGAAAATCTCTTCTTGTTTCTCTGTAACACTTCTAATACTGCCATTTGAGTTAGAACCTCACATCCTTGTGCTGTTGGACATCTGACAATAGTTGGAGTGAAAAGATTGTGAGGCACACATCATCAACATGTACATAAAAAATTACAAGGCCTAAACAATTCCAAACAATGCAAGAAAATTACTGAAATTAAAAAGGATTGAAAAATATGTTCTCCTGCTTGAATCAAATGTCAATGCGAAAGAAATTCAGCAGATCTCTGCAGGTTATACTACAGAAAAACTGTTATTCATGGATGTGTTCTTCAGATTCTACTAGTCAGCAATAAAGATTTGTTTGCTCTGTATTACAACAGAGAGAAGGGGGAATCACAATACTGAAGCACCACTTTCAGGTTCCCAAACGGAAATTAAACACAGCAGTAGAGGCAAATTAACAATATTTAACGCACCTAACAAGTCGTAACAGAGCAATTGGCTGAGCCTGTTGCCCGGCCGGGCGCAGCTGGCAGCGCCGCTGCGGGCAGGGGCTGGCCCGGAGCGCGACCCGCGGCAGCGAGCGGCGGCAGCCCGGCACGCCGCGCGGCCGCGCCCCGCCACAGGCGGCAGCGGAGCGCCCTCTAACGGCCAGCGACGGCGCTGCGGGGGCTGCGGCGGGGCTGCGGCATGGGCTGAGGGCCCTGCGGGCGCTGCTGCTGAGCGACACTCCCCTGCTGCTGAGGGACACTCCCCTGCTGCTGAGGGACACTCCCCTGCTGCTGAGCGACACTCCCCTGCTGCTGAGGGACACTCCCCTGCTGCTGAGGGACACTCCCCTGCTGCTGAGCGACGCTCCCCTGCTGCTGAGCGACGCTCCCCTGCTGCTGAGCGACGCTCCCCTGTTGCTGAGCGACACACCCCTGTTGCTGAGGGACACTCCCCTGCTGCTGAGGGACACTCCCCTGCTGCTGAGGGACACTCCCCTGCTGCTGAGCGACGCTCCCCTGCTGCTGAGCGACACACCCCTGTTGCTGAGGGACACACCCCTGTTGCTGAGGGACACTCCCCTGCTGCTGAGGGACACTCCCCTGCTGCTGAGCGACACACCCCTGCTGCTCAGGGACACTCCCCTGTTCCTCTTTGCCCCCGCCCCGCCGGCAGGAGACCCCTCGAGGTGTCTTCCTTTCCCAGGCTTCTCTGAGCCGTGCTTGTGTTTATTCTCTCTACAGGGAGGGAGGGTGGGAAAGTGCCACTGAACGGGAAGATTTTGCAGCATGCTGTGGTCTCCCAGGGATTTTTGGCAGGTTCTCATTTCCTCGGGGAGCCAAGAACATTTTGTCTCTGCATCTCACATTCTTCTCTCTTGCCTTCAATGCTGTGCAGTCTCGAGGGGCAGCGCTGCCTGGAGACATCTCAGAGGGGCTGGCAGCTTCTACGGAGCTCGGGTCACAACCCACAGCGAGTGTAAGGACAAAAGTCCAGGGCACGAGCGTACAGGCAGCAGGGATGGATGAGGGTGACTCCAGATGTTCAAGACCTTGGCTCAGGTCAGCCTCTAGGCCTTATGAAAGGAACTTGAGACATGCCTGGCAAATCCTGCACAACAAGTGACAAAAGTTTCAGTGCAGAATTACCAAGCATAGGGTAGGGCCTGGCCAGACATTTTAGCAAAAATTTGTAACTGTAGGTCAAAACAATACATTCTGGATCAATAAAGAGAAACTAAGTCACACTCACCCACTGGCATAGGCCAACACACCTCATCAATGCAGGCACCTAGGCACCAAAGGTTGCCCCAGTGCCCAGGGCTCAGGAATGCCTCACACTACTTGTCAGCTTCTTTCTGCCAGCAGACATGAGCCTTTCATCCATCCTAGTGATGCAGCATTGTCATTGCTGGAAGCCTGTTGTAGCACTTCTGTCGCATCAAGCTGTATTCTCAGTCACTAACACACATCTCCTGAAGACACAGCAGTCACCAAAACCATCCTCAATGGGTTCACCACACCAAGAGGAGAGACCAAGGAGGTGAGGTGTGAGACCAGACCTATATCTCACTGTATCAGCTGGATTCAGCATTGTTATCTGCAGCGGCCAGCAAGGGGGAAGGGGAAGAGAGATTGGTGCCATGCACACCCTCCCATACTCATCCACAACCCACAGCTCCCACTCTAGGAGTGGTCACACTCCAGCGGCCACCAACGGTCTAGGAAAAGCAACTTTCACCCCATTTTGTGGGTAAAAATGGAAGAGCCTGGAGAACAAAAGTTATTATTAATTCCCATCTGTTGAAAGGAGACTGCAGCTGTTTTGAGAGGTTTTCCTGCAAGCTTTGCAGATCTGCTCAGAATTTTAATGGTTGTTTACCAACCAAAAAGTATGCCATTGAAAGAGCAAGATGTTTCCAAGCAAACATGGTGTGAACATCATTTCAGCTTAGAAATAAATCTCTGCTTTCTTGCAAACATTTTTCTAGGTGAGCAAAGATGGTTTTGTATTTGATTCTTTCACTTTTCAGCTGTTCTTTTTTAAACTCATCCTTTGCCATCTAAGAAGCATACAGGCGAAGAGATACCTTGAAATATGCAATGCAATTTTACACACACAGAAAACCTTGTTAACCCCAAACATTCAATGTGTTCACTGTAGGTAGCCCCACAAAACACTGATGTGCAGTTAGAGTAGTATGTGCTAGGAAAACTGGTCTCTGTCCAAAGAACCAAGCCTCGAAATAAAACACTGAACACAAAAGATGAAAAAAATAAAAAGGTTTTGTTATATTTTGGTAAGTGTAAAGACATGTGTCAGCCTTTTTACCTTACATTTTCTGCTGTGGTCATATTTTCAACGGGATTGTTATTGCTGAGAAATTAACATGTCTTTAGCCAAACTCTCTAATGTGTATTATTTATATCAGAAATTAAATCCCTGCAACTATGCCTGTGTTTTATGTCTGTGTATAACTAAAAGGCCTGCCTCTGTGGTATTTATACATGCAGTTTCTCTGTGACATGTATCTTGTACATAGCAGAAGGAAGCACTACAAAAATGCCTCAGATAGATAGAAAAAAACCCAAAGGTTTTTCGCTACAGTGCATTAAAAATCCAAGCTCTTTTTATTTATTCCAGTAGTCTTTGAACTGCTTGACTTGGAGAAGGTATTTACAGCTGAAATGATAGTCCCTGAACACAGCCTAGCATTCCCAGTATCCCTGCTGTAACTGGGGGATGGGAAAGATCCACTATCACCCACCATTTAGCCAAATAAGTTATGACCATCCTGCATTTAAAAAAGACCATACCTGAGAAACTGGAAGGACAAGAGAGTTAAGTAACATAGCAAATGGTCACCAGGAAATGACCAGGAAATTAATATAACATAGAGGCAGTGCTAAGGAGAGAGTTGGACGGCCTGCTGCTATTCCATCAGGTCATGCAGCTGAAAATATTAGTGAGAAAATGAAACTATTTATCTTTCACTAAGACAGAAGTGAAAAGCAATCTGGGCAGTCTGACCTTCTAATCTGAGTTAAGTCAACATATAAACAATAAAAATGGACTAATATTTCAAGGAATTTTGTTTTAATGACCGTGGGGGTTCAAGTTACTGTGGGTATTTTCCTGTAATATGATAGAATCCCACTAAATGGTCATTAGTTGACTTCTGGTAATGGAGACATGAAAGCTCTCTGTGTGTCCTGTGTTTCTGTTATAGGGGTCCAAAGGCTACTGAGATGGGTTTCACCCATATAGTTTTGAATTTATTTTCTCTTAATAAATGGTAACCTACAGTTTTGTGTAACGGCAGTGCAAAGTGGATTTCTGCTTTGTGATAGCTAATTCATGGCAACTAGCTTCTAAAACGGTATGTGAAAGTGAACAGCTGTGAACTGATAAATATTAGGAATTATTAAATACACTTTTTTAAATATAGCATTTGCCCATTCCTTACAAATATTTTTTCTGTTTTGAAGTTCAGTCTCCAGCATAACACAAACAATGACTGAAATAAGTGCTATAAAAAAACACAAACAGATGGGAAATCAGGGAAATGATAAACACAATAAAGTCAATGGCATGACCTAAATTTGCCAGAGATATCAACTGAGTAAGCCAAGGTTAAGAAATCACCTCTCACTGCCCAGTATTTTCCTTATTGAGAGTGTTGATGCCCCCTGCCTTGGTCTGAAAGACATATGTCATTTAAAGAAAGCAGGAGCCTCCCTTGAAATGGAAAATATGACCCACTTTCCTCCAACTTATTATAGCTTTGAAATTAAGGGCCTTTCAGGCAAAGAGATGGGAAAAGGAATACCAGTTATTTGCTAGTGTGTGTCTGTGTAACCAGGCAAGCAAACAACAACAATGCTAGCACAGCAAACGAGAGCAGAAATCCCAGTGAAGTTTCTTCCGCTCTTTGAGCACTTTTGGTGCAGTTCCGGCCGCAGCCGGCAGGGGGCGCTGCTGGCTCCCGGCGGGCCGGGCGGGTGCGGTGATTCCCCCGCGCCTGCAGGGGGCGCTGTGGCGCGGGTCCGGCCCGGCTCCCTCACGCGGTAATGGCGGACGGGCTGGCAAAAACGGGCCCCAGCAGGAACCTCGGAGCGGCGGCTGGATCATCAGGGCGGGCTCACCTGGGACAGCAAGCAAGAGGCAGCAGAAACTCTGTAGCTGTAGCTGGAACCGTGGGATGTCCCAGCAGGCAGGGGATGTGGAGCTACGGTGTGGCAAAACCCCGGAGCTGTGGCAGAGGAACTGCGAGGTTGGGCAGGGGCAGCCCGGCTCCCGAACACAGCTGGGAGAGGCCCCCTTGGAGGGGGAAGGGGCTCAGGGTCTCGGGGCTTTCCCTGGGGCACCTGAGCAGATGGTGGAAGTTCTTTTTTTAGTGAGGTAGTGTATTAATAAGGTCCCAGTGTAATGGCAGCTCTCACAAGCAGAGCTCCAGTGACGGTAGAAGAAAACAGGAGACGGAACCCCGCAGTGGTGCTGTGTTCTCCCCACAGCAAATGCAGCCTGTCTCCCCCTCCAAAGCCGACAGGGAAGAGAGCTAGGAGCTGCGCCCAACCCCTTCCCCCAGCCCAAACCTCCACATATCTCTGCTGCTCCAAGAGAAACCCTCAGATAAGAGAAGTGCAGCCAGGTGCCCTTCTCCCCTGTGCTTGGCAGCTTCTTTTGTCTCTCCTAAGTACCAATCGTTATGGTTTCTTAGCGACAGATGGGACAAAATTCCATGACAAAAGAAACAAAACGGAAAAATCCTAAACCCCAAAACCCTCCCATTTTTAAAGAAATGTTAAATAGGTTTTGAGGATATAATCTGGCCACCCCCAATCTTTTTTAATGCATGCTGGCATCCATGGATATGATCTCAACAAATCTAGGTGCTTTGATTTACTATGGCATAATATCAAGAAAACACATTACCTGAAAATAACCTGATTTAATATACCCTTGATTTTACCAGTGCACTGTCTGCATGTATCTATAGGTAGACAGATAAATTACAGAATCATAGAGTTGTTTGTGTTGGAATGGACCTCCAGAGACCACCAAGTCCAACACTTCTACAGTTAGCAAGGGCATTTTCAACTAGATCAGGTTGGTCAAGGGTCTGACATTGAGTATTACCAGGCATGGGGTATCTCCTAGCTCTCTGCACAACCTGTGACAGTGTTTTATCATCCTCATTGTAAAAACTTACTATATCTAATTGTGAAAAATGACCACTCACATTATAAGATTTTAAACGTTTATTAAACCTTAACAAAAAATACAACAAATGGACTAAATAAGGAAAAATAACAGTGCTGGGAGCCCCACCCTTGGCTGTCAGCCACATGGCACCTCTTCAAGATGGATGCTTTGCCGTTTATACCTATAGCCTCTCCTAGAGCTTTGTCATTCAGCTCCTTCCTTGCCATCCAGTGGTGGAGGTTGCTTTCTTACACTCTGATTGGGGCAAGTGTTACCATAGTAACAAGCTGACCTTCCTAAATGCCTGGATTACCAAGACCATCCTGTAATAACAATACTGGGGGGAAACACATTGCAGTAAGATAACTATACATTTATAAAACTTCTCTTAACATACATATAATGTTCACCCCTTAATTGTGAGAGTTAACCGTCTCATTACTCATCTATAGCATAATGTAAATTGACCCTCTTTCCATTTAAAACTATCACCCCTTGTCCTATCACAACAGATTCTACTAAAAGTTTCATCTCCATATTACTTGTAGGCCTCTTTCAGTTATTGACAGATAAGATCTCTCTGGAGCTGTCTCTTCTCCTGGCTGAACAACCCGAGCTTTGTCAGTCTGTTTTCACAGCAGAGGTGCTCCAGCCCTCAAACCTCTTAGTAGCTCTGCTATGGACATGTTTCAACAGGTTAATGTCTTTCTTGTGCTGAGGACCCCAGAACTGGAAAAGTACTCAGGTTGGGTCTCATCACAGTGGATCAGAAAGGCAGAATAACTCAACCTGCTGGCCACTCCTCTTTTGATGCAACCCAGGATACACTTGGATTTCTGGGCTGAAGGTGCACTTTATCAGGTCATGTCCAGCTTTTCACTCACCACCATGCCCATGTCTTTTTTTGTAGGGCTGCTCTCAAGGAGTTCTTCTCCCATTTTATGTCTGGTGTCACCCAACCCAGGTGCAGCACCTTACACTTGGCCCTGATAAATCTCAAGAGAGTCTTGTGGGCTCACTTCTTGAGGTTGGCCAAGTCCCTCTGGATGGCATCCTGTCCCCAGGAATGTCAACTGCACCACTCTGCTTGATGTCATCTGCAAATTTGCTAAGAGTGCACTTGATCCCTTTGTCTGTGTCATTGATGAAGACATTAAACAACACTGTTCCCAATACAAACCCCTGAGGGACCCCACTTATCACTGATGTCCATCCATTGAGCCACTGACCTCTAGATGCAACCATCCAACCAGTTCCTCATTCACTGAATAGGCTACCCATCAAATCCATATCTCCTCAATTTAGAGAGAAGGGTATTATGAAAACTACGTCAAAGGCCATACAGAAATCCAGATGGATGATATTCATGACTTTTCCCTTGCCCACTGATGTAGTCATTCCATAATAGGTTTGTTCTCCACAAGGAAGTTTCCCTTTCAGTTGCCCACAGCCAGTGCTCTGCAGCCCAGTGCAGAACTGTTAGATTTCTAGTGCTGTGGGAATGGGCAGATAGCAAGTGAGCCATCCCAACTTATCCATGCCATCCCACTGCACAAAGTCTGCTCTTTCTTACACACAACTTGCACAGAAAATGGTAGCTTTCTAAAAAGTGTGAACCACAGGAACAGTAGAAAGTGTCCTTATTTCAACATGTGAGAGTTCATTGTCAGACTGTTGCAATGCCCTGGGAAATACTTTCTCTCATACTATTTCTGCATCTGTCTTCTCTACCTCAGAAAGCTTAGCACTCACTGAATTCTTTCATGCTTATAATATCTCAGAGCCATGCCATCTAACCTGTGCATGCCACATAAAACACAGCTCACACACCTTGTCACTGCTCCCACTTGGGACAAAACAATGCACAGTGCTAGTCACATCTGTAGGGCTTGGATGCACAGCATGGGTCATGACATGGAGAACCAGGGAGTCCCAGTAAAAGCTCTAGGGGTTTCACATGGGGAGCAAAGATATGAGCTGAGGTGTAGGAGTCTAGCATCCTTTGGGTCTAAAGAGAAATTCTCATGTGAACTCAAGGGATTTTGCACTCAAGAAGGATTATGAGTCTTCACCACTACAGCCAATACAAATAAAGGAGGACCCTCTCCACAAAATGAGCTATGCTAAGGTGTTGCCAGGGGTTGGCAGCAGGGAATTCAGGGGTGGTTTCCATGAGGAGAGCTCAGGGACTGTCCCATGCCCAACATGGATTGTTCCAGTCAATACTAAAATGGCACCCTCACTGTCTAGAGGTGAGCAGTCCATCAGTCCAGCTAGCAGAGCCTTTGGAAAAATATATATAAGAAAGGGTAAAAAGCATCTCATACTAGTTTTGAGAGAGGAGAGTGAGAAATATGTGACAGCAACAGCCCTGCAGGCACCAAGGTCAGTACAGAAAAAGAGGGAGGGAGTGATCCGGATGGTGGAGCAGGGAAAAGACCATGGAGAAGCAGATGTCAACTCATCACAGCAAATACTTACTCCTTGCCTCAACCACCAGAAAAATACTGTTGGTCTTTAGATACAGGAGGTGTAAAACACCTGTTTTCTTTGTTCAGGGAAGTCCTTGGACATCTCCCAACTGTTTTTGAGAAATATCTTGCAAAAGTGGCAGCTTGGAAAGATTCTAACTTGGCTAAACCTACAATGTCCTGTACTAGCCTCTAGACTTGTTATTATACAAAGAACAATCTAGAGTAATTTCCTACTTTTTCCTGTGTAATTTCTCACCCAGATTAACTTCCTACTTCTTTTGTCACAGCAGGAATCCAGGACCATATTACATTGAAAGAGTGTGGATTTTATGTTATACAGTGATCAAAGTCAAATGCTTGTTTTTCTACTCATCTGCTCAATTTCAGTTGCACTGAAATTACTACAGCAGTTGTCTCAGTAAGAGTACAACTCTACCTAATCAGCATCTGGCAATGTGACACAATTAGTTCAGACACTAGCCCTCTGTTTCCAGTATATTCTGCAAGCCCACAGTGTATTCAGTGCACATGTTGCTATAGAAATGCAGAAGTCCTACTAATGCCAAGAATATTTACCTCATCCTGTTCTTATTTGGACACTTACTCACACTCCCAGAGACTTGTGCAGATGCTCATGGGGTAGACGTGTTGTATCATTGACATATGAGTTGTGGCTTATTAGATTCTCCCAAAGGCCCTTATGGACCAGATTGCATTTCCCATGAAGTCTGCATTAGACAGCAGTGGGCTGTTAGCTGGGGGAAGGACAACACTGCATCAGGAGAGCAATATTCCCTAGCAGCAGCTTGCCACAAGGGGGGATTCATCCTAATTTACTTAATAGGACCAGAAATATTTGGGGTTGTTTGAACAAAACAAAATACTTCAAAGCCAATTGGGCTGACCTTTCATGAAATATTAACAAGTCATATCTGAGACAAATGGAAAACTTAATGATGCAATGTAATTTTTTGGAAACTACACTTCATATTGTAAAACAATTTTTAAAATCCTGATTAGCTTCTTTTGCCAAGAAGAATCTGTTCTGTTTTTGCTCTTGAATATATTTTAAATGCTATAAACATCAACTTTTACTTGGAAGATAACATCACATCAAAATTCTAATTAAAACAAACAAGAGCTGAGAGTGCTTAGCGTAGGCCTTTTTATTCTAGATTAGTCAAGTCATCAATTTAAAACAGGAACAAGCCACATAAATATGACAAAGTAGAAATGAAAAATTGTCTTTCAGACACACTGTGCCATTTATTCAAAACAGACCAAACGGAACACCTGGCTTCTTAATATAGAACAGTAGTTGGGTCAGCTCCATTAAGGGAAATTGATTTCAGCAGAGATGATCTTGGGAAAAAAAAGTAATTTCCAAAAGAAAGTCATATGGAATCACTTGTCATTCCCTGCTCTTCCTTTTCAAATCTGCTTCAGGAAAAAAATTTCAGGAGCATTCAAACATAGTTTTAAACATAGCTTCCTTGTGTCTGCTTCCAACAGAATTCTTCATGCTCTACTTCTAATTAAAGGATCTATTCCTGTCAGATTTATACAAACACCCCATTTTATGGCTTCCAGATTCAAGTTCTAATTCTTCAGCTACTGTTGGTCTCCTGGTTATTCTTTACCTTCTGACAAAGAAATTACCACTTCACATGAATCACTTATTTAATGTCCAAATTCAGCTAAAACAATTGCAGCGGGATGTGGTGGTTTGTTGTTTTATAATTGTTCTTTGTTAATCAGTTCATAATGGTTTGTCCCATGTACCCAGTCTGTTCCCCTAACGGTTTAGCCCTAAGTTGTTTACTCTAATATTTTCCTGCCAAGTGCCTGTCAGTCCCCATGTCAGTTTCCCTAGTACCTCTCTTGCACTGCCCCTTCCTCCTTATAAATCCCTGTCAATCCCCACTGCTGCCTACCCCTGCCTGTCAAGGTGAACACACCTTGTTTGTTCCAGAATGTTCCCTGTCTGTTGCCCCTTCCCCAGTATCTCATTGGACTGTTAAGCCTGCTCCCTCCCCTGAACTGCCCTCATTGAACTATCCCAGTTGTGTTCTCCTCCCCTAGTGCTTCCCCATTGAGTGAGAGTCACTCCCCTCTTTAAAAAGAGGCTGCAACTCTCAGTTCCCCACTTACTTGTCCCTGAACTCTCCTCGGTAATAAACTGCCTTGGAATTCATACAAGTGGCCCCTCTCTGTTCTTTGCCTTGGACCCTTGTCTTGTTCAGCAGCTGTGTTATCCACGCCACAGCCTGCTGCAGGGAGCTGCAACTCCCTGTGAGCACTGCCACCCTAGAGGTCTCGGAAGAGATCTGGGGGCAGCCACTCTCGTAGGGCCCTTTGGCCACCGAGGAGTGTGCTACCCAGGAGACCTCCTCACTGTGGCCACAGCCTGGGCACTACAGGAGAAGGAATGAAAAATTAAGATCTCAAAGTTATTCGATTTTATTATTAATTAGTTATTTGGTTTTAGTCATTGAGTCTGATTCTGTGAGACAGTTAAGAGCCTTTCCCTGTTCATTAATGTTCACACTACTGCTGAATTCAGTTTCAGTTTCTGTGGCTGATAAAGAGTCCAGCATCTTGTGAGGTCAAATATTTTCTTGGTCACATAGGCAGAGATGAATTTGGGTAGGAAACCAAAACTGCAAGTTGAATGGTAAAACTTCTGCTTTGACACAAAACAAAATCTCCAGCTCAGGAAAACAGAATCAGACTGACCTCTGTCATGACATTTCAAGAAATCCAAGTTCAACATCTTAGAATTGCTTGGCCATTATTCTGTAAACACAAGAAAAATTAAATTGCTTTCTTCACGTTTTTTCTGCCTTGCCTTCTTCTCTGTCTTGCTTCTGTGTATCATATGCTTCTTAGGAAGGACAAATCTAATTTCTTTTCTCAGAAAGTTTCAGAGAATCACAGAATGGTTAAGGTTGGAAGGAACCACTTGAGGTCCAACCTTGATACTCAAACAGGACTATCTATGGTAGGTTTCCAGGTCCATTTCCAGAAAGCTTCTGAAGATCTCCAAGGAAGAAGATTCTACCACCTTTCTGGGAAACCTATGCCAGTGAGAAGTCAGAGTATATCCAAATTTTAGAAATGTTTTTTAAGCTTCTTAAGTAAGCTTATAGAAAATTTATATAGAAAATTTATACATTGCCTAGCACAAAGAGCCATCACCTTGTCTGGTGGACAAGTGATGACTACCTAAAAAGAAGAACAAGAAGAGCACTAGGGTTGGCAGTCATGGCAGTGTTTGGGATCTAGAAACAAGTAATGTGAGTATAAGATTATGCATGTAATTGTATTGTCACACAGGAGGATTTATAGTGTTTATCTGCTTAACGGTATATTGAATCACTTCAATTGCTCTTCAACAGCTGGTCAGCAGTAGGATGGAAGGTTCAGTGCATGCCTAATGAAGAAGGGCTTGAGAATCACTATTGTAACACTGTGCAAGGAAACATATACATTACTGATATGAGATGGTGCATACTAAATTTTACTGGTGTCAAACATACTGATTGTGTGTTGTCTCAGACATACCCATTCTAGCTTCAAATTTGGCAGAAAATCAAGGTGGTTTTTGGCTAGGCAGAGGTCAGCAGGAATATAACTAACTATTCTGTTGGAAGTCTGGCAGCTAGGGTTTTGCTCTGAGCATCAATGAAAAAGTCACTTTTTCTTTCTAAGCTTGCTTCCTTCATACAGTTGCCTGTTTGGATTGCAGGTAACATGGGGCTAGGTTTGCATCACAGTCCAGGTGGTAGCTTTTAGTAATAGTTTTGGCTGCAGTCTTTTCTTTCTAATTCAAATAGGGGTTTTGCATTAAACTATTCTCAAAGAGCAAAGCTTTTCTAAAGACTGAGACTTTTGGTTTCAGAGAATTATAGAATGGGTAAGGGAAGGGACCACAGTGAGTCATCTGGTCCGACCTCCCTACTCAAGCCAGGGTTGTATCAGGTGTGGCACAAAATTGTGTCCACACAATTCTTGAATTTCTCCAGTGAAGGAGACTCCCCAAGCTCTCTGGACAATCTATTCCAGTACTCCATCACTTACACAATAAAGTTCTTCCTTGTATTCAGGTGTAACTTCCTGTGTATCAGTTTCTGCCTATTGCCTCATTCCTATTGCTCAGCACCAAAAGGAGAGCCTGTCTCCATCCTCTTGACACCCTCCCTTCAGATACTTCCAGATATTGATGAGGTCCTCTCTCAGCCATCTCTGCTCAAGGCTGAACAGGCCCAGCTCCCTCAGCCTTTCCTTACAAGAGAGTTGTTCCAGTTCCTCAATCATCTTTGTTCACAGGACTCTCTCCCGGAGCTTCATCTCTCTCTTGTCCTGAGGAGCCCAGAACTGGACACAGCACTCCCACTCACCTGGGCTGAGTAGAGGGGCAGGATCACCTCCCTCAACCTGCTGGCAATGCTCTTCCAAATGCACCCCAAAACACCACTGGCTTTTTTAGTCACCAGGACACACTTCTGGCTCATGGACAGCTTGCTGCCACTAAGACCCAACGGTTCTTCTCCACAGAGCTGCTTTCTAACAGATCAGCCTCAGCCTGTGCTAGTGCCTGGGGTGATTCCTGCCCAGTTCAGGAGCCTGCATTTGCCTTTACCAGATTTCAGAAGGTTCCTCACTGCCCATCTCTCCACCCCATCAAGGCTCTTCTGAAGGGCTGCACAGCACTCTGAGGTATTGGCCACTGCTCCAAGCTTTGTGTATCAGTGACCTGCTGAGGAAGCATCTGTCTCTTTGTCCAAATCACTGATGAACAAGTCAAACAATACAGAGCCCAGTACTCACCCTTGGGGGGCATCACTAGTGACAGGCCTCCAACCAGACTCTGTGTCACTCATTACAACCTTCTGGGATCTACTGTTCATCCTGTTCTCAATCCATTTTTTTGTTCAGTCATTTAACTCACACTTCCTGAGTTTGTCTATGAGAATGTTGTGAGAGATACCGTCTAAAGCACTGCTGACATCAAGGTAAATAATATCCACTGCTCTCTTGTCAACCATACTGATTGTTGTTTCATTATACAAGACAATCAGGTTGTTCTACCATATTTTATCTTTAGTGAATCCATGCTAGCTACTCCTCATCCCCTTCTTGTGATCTTCTTGTGTTCTATGTTTTGCCTCAGCAAAAACAATCAAAAGACAAATAAGCATCCTTCAATCTCTATTTTTTTTGTGTAGTGGGAAGAAAACTTGATATAAAGATTGCATTCATTTAGGTAGTGTGGGGTTAACTTGCTGTGGACAGCCCCTCTCCAGCTGTCAATAATATAAAAGTAAGTATCTGAGTCTGTATCTTTTTCTCTCTGTATATACCACTGAACAGCTGCAAAGAACACAAGTGTCATGTTAAATGCCAATAATTGAATCACTTTATATACCCGTAGTGCCTAGAAGTAGTATGATTAGAAGCATTATTGCAGACAGTGAAAAACTTATGCTGTGCAGTGTTTTTTTGCCACTAACAAAACTACTGAAAACTAGTGTTGAAAGAACATTTTTGCGTTGACTTTTTGGGGCCTTGATTTTTGGAGATTTTGGGCTGAGTTGTTGTTTTTTTGGGTTGGTTGGTGCGGTGTGGGTTTTTGCTCTCCCCGGCTGCACGCGGCTCTTGGGAGCCTGGCTGTGGCGTAGCTTCCACGTGCTGCCGGGGTTTGCTGCCGCAGGTTCCCGGACACGGCTCCATGTCTCGGGCGCGTGGGCTGGCCAGCCTCTGTTACCGTGCGCTAGGGACCCGGCAAAGAGGAAGGAATTTGTCCATTTACTCCGTGCTTGGCAGGAACGGTTTATTGGTCACGTATGGCGCCCAATAGGGGCGGCTGCCACGGCTGTGGTGCCAGCAACCGTGACCAACCAGAGAACCCCGCAGGGGTGGGCACCGAGCCACGGGCTGAGCGGGACCGTGTGGCTCGGGGCGGCCAGCACGGGGTTTCCTGGGGCCGGACGGCAGGGTGGTTACAGGAGCGGCACAGGGGTAAGAGCCGGCAGCAGGCAACATGGGGCTAGAAACCGCGGGGGGGAACAATGCGGGGGTAACGCGGGATTACAGAACTTGACTTATTTTAACATAAATTAAAAACCCTAATCTAAACCCAAACTCTGGGATGCAACATCTCCCCGCTTAATAAAATATAAAAAGAAAGCAGTGGTGTTGATTCAGTCTCTCAAGCGGTGGCCTCTTCTCCCAGCTTCTTCTGGTGCTGCAACTGCGGTGACTGCTATGCAGGTGGAGAGGGCCTGGAGATGGTGCTGGGGCTGGTTCTTCTCAGGGTGTTTAGGGATAGGGAAACTGGGACAACTTAATTACAAACATGGGGATTTGGGACACACGCAGACTGGGGTGGCTGGAAAGTTTTCCTGGGGCTTTGGGGAAAAACATTTTTTGAGGAGATCGTAGGGTCCTTTTTCTTTTGCGTCACCTGCGGTTTGATGCAACCCCCCGATTGGTGGGGTCATCTGCCACGCTCAAAGGCACCCTGATGTTCTGAACTACCACCTGCACAATTACTTGATAACTCACAGCTCCCCTTAAGGTGCTGTGGCCTGCCTTACTTTTATCTTCACGCGAGGCAGGTGCGCGTTGTTTCTTCAGTTTTTTGGGGGAATGGGGTCTCCCTCCCCCCCTCTCCCCCCTCCCACTGTCCCAGGGGGTGCCCTGCCCAGAAATGGACATTGAACCACAAAATGTCCTCTCTGATTGCAGTGGAAGCACTGGCGTCTTGCTGGAGGCTGCTTTGGACCAGCGTTCTTTGGAGGCATGGCATCCAAGGCAGCAGTGTTCATGGATGCCGCTTCCAGGACAAACTTGTCCTGAACCTCCGATCTCTCTACATGCCTCTCATCTGTCGGCTCGACCCGTTCCACGGAATCTGCTCAGAGACCCACATCCCCCTGCTTCCCTCCCTCCCGGGTCTCCGGGATCCATGGGAATGTGGAGGCAGGAGCTCCGATTCCCCCCCTCTCCTTTTCCCTCCCGCCCGGCTCTCCGGGGCCCATGGGAAGATGGGGACAGGGTGCGGGCAACAGGACGGGGGCTGCCTCCCTCAGGCAGCAGGGTGGAGATGGCAGAGCTCTCCCCGGTGGGGGAGGGCGGCGTCCCACCCAGACGTCTGGGGCCCATGGGAACTTGGAGGTAGGGGTTCCCGTCCCCCCCACTCTCCTCTTCCCTCCCGCCCGGCTCTCCGGGGCCCATGGGAAGATGGGGACAGGGTGCGGGCAACAGGACGGGGGCTGCCTCCCTCAGGCAGCAGGGTGGAGATGGCAGAGCTCTCCCCGGTGGGGGAGGGCGGGGTCAATGACTCAGCAGGGAGGACATGCAAAGGACTGGAGGGAACGCCCATTCGAGGGAGAACAATGGGTGAGGGAGTAACCTGACCTCCCGAGGGGGCGGCGCCCACGCCCACAGGGAGGCAGGTTGGGGTTGGGTCAAAGGCGGGGACATCGGGAACAAAGAATGGAAAGGGGTTGTGGGAAGAAGAGACCCTGCCATGTGGCTGCCCTCCATCTTGGGAAGACAAAGGGATCGACCACGTGGCCTCGGCCTCCTCAGAGGAACAAAGAAAGGGGTTTAAAGAAACAGAACTGCGCGGGGTAGTGCCGAAACTGGGATTTTCAATTGGGAAAAAGGGATTGGAAAAGGGGTTTAGGGTCGTGGCCTCAGCGAATCGACCGATCTCGCTAAGGCAGGGATGCCGGGGTGGCTTGGGGGAGCCAGGAGCACGGTCCACATTTGTGGAGCTGCCCTGCGTCTCAGATCGGCGGGGTGCCCCCCCTCGCCCACCCGGGTTAGGGGAAGAAGGGGTAGGAGAAGGGGATGGGGAAACAGATTCAGAGGGAGTAACAGATTTTCCGTATGGTTCTTTCCCTTCCCCAACCGAGTTTCGCGCGGGGTCTGATTTTACTACATCTGTGATCAACAAATGGAATTTAGGGAAGCAGTCATCTATGGAGGGATCCCTACCGATCCCCTCTGCTAGCCTTTTTCCCACTTGCTCCCAAAATTCTGTTTTGCGCGCGTCCTCGGTAGACAGACGGGGGAAAGCAAAGAACAACCACCGAACAAATTTCTTAACTAAATTTTTTGGGTATCAGCCCTTCACCAAAAGGATTTCTTTAACTTGGGAATAAAATTCCTTTTGTTGGGCAGATAGCACGGTCCCCATGCTTCTTCCACCCAAACCACCTCACCCCTGGGGCAGTAAAAAGGAAAAAAAAGCAAAAAACACAGGCGACTCCAGCGGCTGCTGTTCGTGCTGTGCGCCGCACGTCCCAACCTCGGGAACACAGCCAGCCCTCCCCATATTAGCTGGACATGTTTCCACGACTAATACTTACCAGACTGAAGTCTCTGCAAAGCAAAGCTGCCACCAGGGTCCAGGAGTCCCGGGAAGTGTTCTTTCTTCTGCCCTCCTGGCTGCGAAAGTTTGCACTTCCTGTCCCACGCGGGACACACTGTCTGGTCCCCCGTGGGCGACGGAGACTTCACTGACGTACTTTGGAGAGCCCCTGCTCTCGGTTTCCGTCTGGCATGGAGCTGTGATCCGGCGCGGACCGCTGCCCGCTCTGGCTTGGTGGCGGCGCTCCCCCCTTGGCGGCGGCAGGGCCCCTGGCCGGCGGCGGTGGCTTCCGGCGCTGTTCCTGGAGCTCCGCGGTGAACCTCCGTCCACGCAATCAGCTCAGCGCTGGCCTCAGCCCCACGATGGGCGCCAATTGCGGCGTGGGTTTTCGCTCTCCCCGGCTGCACGCGGCTCTTGGGAGCCCGGCTGTGGCGTAGCTTCCACATGCTGCTGGGGTTTGCTGCCGCGGGTTCCCGGACACGGCTCCGTGTCTCGGGTGCGTGGGCTAGCCAGCCTCTGTTACCGTGCGCTAGGGACCCGGCAAAGAGGTAAGGAATTTGTCCATTTATTCCGTGCTTGGCAGGAACGGTTTATTGGTCACGTAGGCGCGGTTCGATGGAAAGACGCAACCGCTCCCAGCACTCGCATGGGAGAAAATGGCGCCTGGCTGCCGGCGGGATAGGGCTTTATGGAGGGGCGGGGCGAGAGGATCCACGGCCTGCCGCCCAATAGGGGCGGCTGCCGCGGCTGTGACGCCAGCAACCGTGACCAACCAGAGAACCCTGCAGGGGCAGGCACCGAGCCTTGGGCTGAGCGGGATCGTGTGGCTTGGGGTGGCCAGCACGGGGTTTCCCGGGACCGGACGGCAGGGTGGTTACAGGAGCGGCACAGGGGTAAGAGCCGGCAGCAGGCAACATGGGGCCAGAAACCGCGGGGGGGAACAACGCGGGGGAAACGCGGGGGAAACGCGGGATTACAGAACTTGACTTATTTTAACATAAATTAAAAACCCTAATCTAAACCCAAACTCCGGGATGCAACAGGTTGGTTTTTGTTCGTTTTTTTTTGTTTGTTTGTTTTGTTTTTTTTTCTCTGTGTATTATCTTGATCCTAAGCTGCTGAATATGAAATAAATTCAGTAGATCACATAAAATTATACCCTATAAATACTTGGGAGTTAGGATATCTACTGCGGAAGCACATTGGTAAAAGTGAAGTTCTCAGTTCCAGAATTTTCTCCACGAATGATGCATTCTGAGCCAAAATGTGGCCTTCCGACACCATTTACTAAGAAACCCTGTACTTCTGTCCAAATTACTTCTAAGACAGCCATGCTTACCACATTGTATCAAATAAACATGCCTCAAATATACATTCTCTACTTAAGAAACTTTCACTTTTTGTTAAACCAGTATAAATCCACTGAAGAATTCAATCAGTGAAGCTACTTACTTACTAATATATCAGATTACCCATATGCTACCCCATGGCTGGTTTTAGCTGCATTGTTACAAAGGTAGAAGAAAAATTTTGGAAAATGAACCTTTCTCCTGCCACTATATGTTTTTATATACATTGCCTTTCAACTAAGTTGCCAATGTACATATGCAAAAAAAAAACCCAAAAAACACAAAAAAAAACAAAAAAAAAACCCCAAAAAACCCAAAAAAACCAAAACCCAGGCTGTTTTAAGAAGGAAACTAGTCTACATTTTTATTTCAGAAAGATGTTGGCAACATACTGTATTGTGTTTTTATATTTCTGTAACCGTTCTGTAATGGTTTGCCCCTTTACCCCCCATTTTCTCCCAATGGTTCCACCCCGAGCTTTTCCACCTTTCCCTCAATGCCAATCTCCCTGAAAATGCTCAGTCATTCCCCTGTCCCCTCCCTGGTACCCTGTCCATCACTCAGCTCCCCATCCCACTCTTCCAGAATCTTCCACCGTGGGCGTCAAGTGAGTGGACAAGGGCCAGGTCCCACCCTTAAACATCACCCATTGGTTTGTGTGTCTGTCTGTCCTTCCGCCTTCCACTCCCCCGAATCCCCCCATTGGTTAATGGGTGTCCCTTCCCCCTTGTTACTGCTCCAGTATTTATGTTGCTCTGAAAGGCTTGAAGGCACTTTCGGATGTCGGATACTATGGTGCTAAGGGCTCCTCGGAGCACGGATTAAACCTGAGACTTTTTCCCCAGCCTTGAGTCGATTCCCTTATTGCCTCCTCTGACGTCACCTCTCCTCCATACAAGGCAGACAGCGAAGCGCTCTGTCTTAGCTGCTCCCCGACTCTCCTCGAGACACAGGGGAGTGTCCCGCACAGCTGACCGTGCTTCTGCCGGGCAGGCAAAGCCAGGGGAATCAGGGTGGGCAAGGTGGCACTCAGCAGAGTTCTCTGGAAATATTTAACTGTTGCCCATCTTTTTTCAGGATAAGCACCAAAAAGAAAGGTACCTTTTAATATTTTGTTTTGGCTTATTTGTTCTTTATTTGGAAAATGTCCTGACACAAAATGCATAATCATCAAAAGAGCTGATGGCAGGTATCAATCCAGATAGGTTTAAATTAAGGAGGCATAATTTGGATTGACATTTTGCAGGATGAGTGCATAGATAGGGAAAAACCACAAAGATACAATTTTCAGAGTGTTCAGGTAATCTGTTTGTATTAGTACTAATGTGATAACTTTCTCTGTACTTCTCTAACCAGAGAAACATTTCCTATTAAATATGCTGTATCTAGCACAAGAAATACCTTCTTTAAAGTTAGATTTACTAAGTCTAAATCTACTGTACTGCTCAAACACACAGTTTTCCATACAAATTTAGGGTGTGGGGGGGTGAGGGTGGTTTCAGCCTTTTAAATCAGTGCTGAGGAAGGAGATCATCACTGGTTTAACCTATGAGAGCACCTTAGTATGCAGCAAAGCAATGCTGAATTTTAACCCAAACTGGGAGCTATATTCTATTTTAGATACAGGCATAGGTCTCCATGTGACTTTGGGAGTTCTGCTTGCATCCAAGGGCAGGTTTTGACCTTTAGACAATTTTTTTGCTTCATTTTAAGTCCATATCATATAAACTGTTTTTCTGTGGTTTGAAGGGAGAGAAAATATTACATCACTTTTATGCTAAAATGAGACATCCCCTTTGTATATCATAGGTAGAGAGTGAACTCTCTGTCATTAAGTAATCAGTAATTAATAAGTAATTGAATAACCAATTGAAGATTCAAACCTTCCTGTAAACTTACAAACACCTTCTTACCCTTATTCAGGTAATTGTAATATGTGACCTTGTCCTTATGTTTTGGTAAAAGTCAGGGGCAAAGTTAAAATAGCAGCAAGAGGCTTTGTGGAACCACTGGCAGAAGTTTTAGCTTTGTGTATATTTAACAAGGAGACTAATCAGCCTTCCAGACAAGAACAAAGCATATGGACTTCTGCTGGAAAGTTGGCAAATTGTGATTGAAAACATTGCTATGGTCGGAACTACTAAAATGATGGCTTTCAAATGTTCCTTTTTGCTAAATCCCAGCAATCTTTCATTGAAAATATCAGTACTGCTTGTTATATTCATTAAGTCCTTCCTTAGAATCAGAAATTCAGCCTTTGGCCTTATGTGGCTTTGGCACTACCAGATGTTCACATAAAAACCTCAGGACTCATTTGCTCATTTTTGTTTGTTTAGGGCTCTTCCTCCTTCCTTTCATCTCACATTTCAGCACAGGGTAGCTATACTTTTTTCTCCTCAACCTTTCACAATTCAACCTCAGGCAAAACCCATGCACACAGCTTTACTTAAGGCTGGTAGGACAAAGCTAGGACTGAGTCATGCCAGAAACGTGTGGATGACTGGCGAGAGAGCTCTGAATAGGGTTATAGATCAAGCTTCCCTAGTGCTTTTTCACTGTAGATCTCATAGAAGTTCACAGATGTTAAAAGCAATTATTAATGCTGAAGAACTTGACACACATTAAATGTACATTAGATCTCTTTCCCAAGACCTCATAGTAAGCTTTACAAAGAGTTGAAGTCAGGCCATATGATTTCTAGTGCCAAGCATTTTTCTCCAGTATGTCATAGCCCTTCAAAACATTCTTGATTATTGTTTTTGAGCAGGATAACTTTTGTGTATCAAGGACTGCGACATCCAAGTCAGGCTCTGAAATCCATGTAATGCTATACTTAAATAAATAGCAACACTTGTGAATACTCTAGAGCAGGCAAATGTTGCCACGGACATCAGTGGAACAGTCTTCCCACTCTCTCTGCCTGGATCTGTTATGTTGCCCTTAAGAATTACATGCAGCAAAGGTCTGTGACAGCACTCTACAAAAAGTGCTCTTTGTGTATAGTAAGAGAGACGGTAAGGATGAGATAGTACAGAGCCCGTTACAGGTGTTTTTCCTATTGGCAGCTCCTTCCACACCAGCAGTTTACCCAGGCATTGCACCCTGCAGATTGTCATTTTCATGGCCTTGTTACTCTGGAAAAAGGGAAAAAAAAAAAAGAGAAAAAAAAAAAAAAAAGTGTCTTTTCATGTTTTCTTTCTTAGTACCAGATCCAGGCTCTCCCCTGTGTTAAAGGAAAGGTTATAATAATAAGGTCTTGCAGTGTGTTTCATCTTCATTAAAAGATACAGGGGGATGTGTCAGCTGCAGGGCAGATACGGAAGATGCAAGCACAACATGAGGCAATTTTGTGTTTATAAAGCAGGTTTTCCTGAAGGGCTTGAAAGGGCTTGAAAGTCCTTGTTATATACAAGAAAGACAATTTAATGGTTAAAACAATTAACATAAAAAAGATTCATTTCCTGTACAGCTTTTCATACTTGTCTACAGCAGATACTGCTTTCTGTAGGAACATCTTCTGAAACAAAAGTGAGAACTCACTCCTTCCTGTTTTCAACAGCATTTGTAATATTTTGTCTGCTCTGTAAGCATCATTTTTTCATGTCAGGAAAAGAAAAAGAGGAAAAGACATCTTTTTGTCAGCCACTAAGGTATCAATCACTAGGATCTGTCCTCCAAAGTGAGAGTATCACATTTGTGTATATATCACCGATAAAAATCAGACTTATATCTAGCCACATGTTTTATCTAAAGGTCTGGACACAAAGAGGAAATATGGTTAACACCATTCTACTACTCCCGTAACTTTTACAAGTGAAAAATCTGAAATGCAAAGATACCTATTTCACTCTTGCAGAAGTCAGAGGAAGTGCCTCAATATGCTGGAAGTGTCATGTTCTTCCATTCTTATGAGACTTGACAAGATCTATTTTACACCCTTCTCAGATGTTTTGATTTAGTTTTTTGTGTTCATCTTTGAGGAAAAAGACAAAGAGAAGCAGGTGAGGTAAGTGGTAATGCCTAGATTAATTAGTTCTCCAACCAAAAATATGTCTCAGTAGTAGAAACTTTAGTCAGAGAAGGAACAGGGGGAAATGGAAGTATTAACTCAGAAATTAGAGATCTAGTGGATCTTTAGCCAATGAAAAAAAAAAAATTAAAATATTGTAATATAAGAGTAACTGTTCTGTGCTACACAAGTGTTGTTTTAGCTTCAGAAGTGCTGAGCAGAGGGCTCTTGTTCCCCTTGGTCAGCTGAAGACACTCATGTTATTTAGAAAGAGTGTCAGGAAACAAGTAAATGTTATTGTGAGAGGAAACCTGTTTCAACATGATTGCAGTTTAGCATAGCTGCACCCCAAGATAACAATAACAAGATTTATTTATTTTATAAGTCTCAATTTTACAAAGAATAAAACAGTCCTGTTAAAGAAAGTTATGAGCACAAAAACTGTCTGGGAGGACACAAACTCAAAAGAGAGAGAGGAAGAGAGAGCACAAAAGAGCAGGGATGCGCAGGTACTGACAAAAGGGAAAATAAACATATCTAACTGATTTATTTTGAGTACTTAAAGAATAATACTTTCTTCTAATTATTCTAATATTCTAAGTTTAAAAAAATATTAGTAAAAAGTAAGGCTTGTTTTACACATGATTTATAAGCACCACTACCTGCATGCTAGGCACAAAAACTAGGCACTCAGGCAGACAGCCTACCCATGTTTGGGCATCTCACAGTCCATCTGCAAAACCAGGTCCCCAGCAGGTGATTTTCTTGTCTTCCAATGGCCTTCCTGACACTTCTGCCTGACATCTTAGTCTTTTGTTTTGCTCTTGCCATGGTACAAGCAAATCTAGATTTATAAACAACACTTAGTTGCACTGGTTGCATGCACAAGGCAGGTACATGTGCCTTGGCGCCTCATCTCTCCCCAGAAGCACAGACATATGCTCAGATCTGCAGTGGAGGATGTGGAATGGGGGATAAAGACAGCTGGGATGCATTTTGTGTCTTGCCAATCACTACCTGGGAAAGGATCAGCAATTCTCTTTGTCTCTTCTGCTTTTTGTGGAAAATCTTCTGCATAAAGGCTTTCCAATTAGATGGACTTTCTGTTACTGCAGGTGTCTTCCCAAAATGGGCCTCCTTCCTGTTTGTGACTGCTGGTGCTGCAGGGCTGATTGTGAAGGCCTATTGTTCCCCACCACTGACCCAGCACTCAGACCCCTGCCACTCATCAGCATTCTGTCTTTGCAGCTAACCCGTAGAGATTCCCATGCCTGGGGAGGAGATCAGCCAGCAGGAAATCACATTCAGTGCAGTGACCATGTGAAGTCTGCAAGAAATGTCCTACTCCCAGTTTGCTGTTTTGCAGTTGAGACAAGCAAGTCTGCTTCTCAGCTGAGAAAACAGAACAGCTATTCTTGTGATTATGAAAAATAAAAGTTGAGGAAACAGACATAATAAAAGAAAAAGCCCAGCCATCAGAAAAAACACTAAGCAGACAGCACATCCTACCAAGAGAGATCATCTCTGCATTTATTTTACAAATGAATAACTAAATCTGATATATGTATACTTAAATGTGGAACACTGCTCCCATTGGTCTGTTATTTTGTGAGAAATACATAAAAAGAACTGCTCAGATGCGTTTCCAAATACTGCATTACAAACCAAAATTCATTCCAGTTACTTTCATTTGGTGAATCTTTTTTTCAGAAGGGCATGGCCTTCAACACTGACCCTGATCTATGTATTGCAGTGTTCTCTGATGGTGATTTTGGCATGTCAATTCAGAAACATCAGCAGTGAAAAATGGTAGAAGTTATACATTTTGCTTATAATAGAGTACTTAGTCAGGAAGTATTTTGTTTTCCAATTTGCTGTGGATAGAAATCCCTCTGACAAATCCTTCAGTCCTCCTGTGTTTCTGTATACAGAGAATCAGGTATTTTTAAATTGCTATGAGAAGCAAGATGTACTTTTTTTGTGTACAAAACCACGAATACTGTTTTTTTAAATGCTGTCACCTCTCTCTCTCTGTTATTAGAGACAATATATTGTGATCTGAAGGACATAAATATCTATATGTTATTGTTTGGATGCAAAGTCAGAAGTCTTATAACCCAGTGTTATTTTTTATATGAGGCATCTGAACAGAAATTGCTATTTCAGAAGGAAGGTAGAGCATGTGAAAACATGTGGTAACCATACCACACCTTCTAAGACTTCCTCCTATTTCTCCTTCTATTCCTATGAGTATATTGAAAATAGAATGAAGGAAAAAGAGCAAAAAGAAAAAAAAGAGCATCACATGAAAAAAAACTGTACACAACTAAAATCAAGAAAGCTTCACACTGATTTCAACATATTCACCTTATGGCTTTTTAAGTTTAATAATTTTAAGAGAATTGTTTTTCTCTACAAGCCAAAAGATAAAATCACAGTTAAAAACTTCTGAACCAGTTTTATCTTCTTAAGCAAAGAAGTGAATAATCATGGATTTATTACAAAAATTAAATCATGGATTTAATTACAAAAAATTTGTAATTAATATTACAAATTTAATCTTACTGTTAAAGCAATTTTGAAAAGAGAATAATCTGACTTATTTTTACCTTATTTTCGTTGTCAACTTTCCCTTTTAGATAGGCAGGTTGTATTCCACTTTATGTCATTATTCACAGACATCCAGCAATGTGTTGATGTCCATATTTCCAAATGCAGAAAAACATATCTCATAATTTAATTTTTTTATCTCTATTTGTCTGTCACTGATTTTCAGAGAGTGAAAGGAAGAGACTGTCATAGTGTTGGTTTTGTTTCTATTAAACATCTGTTCTCAGATGCTAGGCCCTCTGATGTTTTAATGTATGCAGTAATAAGGACTTGTCCCAAAAAACAGGAAATTGTTAAAAATCTTCGGGAAAATTATATTTCTCAGAACTTGACACTAACAATACTATCATAAAATAATACAGAATAAACTTGTATCTGTCATCATTCAAAGGGATAGCAATTTAAATTAAATTATGACGGGGTCTGGCTCCAGAATTTCAATTGGAGCTATTTGTCAGTGCTAAGAATCCTGTAGCAAACACAGTATCCAGATTTTCTTGTTTGGAGCAGATATTTTCTATTCCTTTGCATATAGGGACACTAATAAATATGAAGAAATTTTTTAGACCAACTCTAATAGCAACACTTACATGAGCTAGGTGTGCATTACTAGCCTTTGCTATTAAATGTTCACATCTGTTTTAAGAGGTCATTGCGAGGATCACACACTTACTCAGTGAAAGGGGTAGGCTCTGCTATCCCCATAAGAACATGCATCTGTTTTTCTGGAACGTGACTGTCCCTCAGACTTTAAGTGAAAGAGAAGAGGGAGACTTTTCCTTCACTCTAGTCGAGCCACATTTAGCCAAGCAGAATTCCCCTTCCATGTAGCTCTTACGAAGCAATTATCAAGGAAATGCACTATCTCTTTCTCCCAAAGAACATGTCAGAGAGAATGTCAGGAAGGATACCTCCAGCCGCTTCTCAGTCAGAAAGATGACAGCTCTAGGTGGAAAAATCTGGGATATTTTCTACAAGGGAATGTGCGGCCACAGAGTGTTAAGGCACTGGCTAGCTGTCTACCTATGTGGCCAGAGGGCACCATGAGAGGGACCGTTCCTGGGTCTCTGCCGAGACTTTCAGGTGACGGTGTATGCAGCAGCTTGGGTGGCGCTTGCACGAGAGCACTGCTAGGATCCAAGGAATGAAGGAGAGGACACTTGTATGGGGTCCAAGGAAGTTTTATTCCAGGGATGGGTCAGAAACAAGTGCCAAAGAAATGGGGGTCTGGCTAGGGTATATAAAGGGAGTGGGTGTGAGGGGTGGAAACATTGCACAACCAATGGGAAGATGCCAAGGGAGGAGTACAGAGCTTAGTACATCCAATGGGGATAACATGGGGGAGGGAAGAAGCCTCACAGACAAATCCTTTCCTGAACAAGGGGTGATTGACATAGAACATTCGCAAAGAAAATGGGTGGAACTGGGTTGATGGACAGGAGAGGGGGGTAGCACAACTTAGATTGACATGAACATATAAGGGTAGAAGGGGTGGAACAGGGAGATTGACAACTTGACAACTTGCCAAGTGCCGGGAAAACTAAGGAGTAAACAACTTGGGACAAACCAATGTGAGAGGAAGGAATGGGGGGTACCTTAACATCAAATAACTAACTTTTATAATAAAACAACTGTAAAGCTATAAAAACACACCACCAAAGGAATGGTCTCTCTCCTGAGAATGTCAATTCTTTAGCTACCAGGCATTCATAGCTTTTACTAAGTGAGAAACTTCTCACCACTTATTCTGTAGGATTTGCGAAACCAAAACGAAATTCAGACTTTAAACAACCAAAAGGGTCAAAAACTTCTTTAAAACAGCAAAAATTCAGGCCAGAAAGCCAGAAGTTAATACAAAATTCTCTTACCAGCAGATGTCAGGCCTCTGCTATTTCCAGAGCACCCAGAGGAACACCTTTTTCCCCTCATCTCCAGTCTTTCCAATCTAGATATCTTTCTAGATATCTACATATCTTCCCATCTAGAAATCACCTCCAAAAAAACAAGGAAGGAGCAGAGAAGGAAATTTCTTACACCCTACACACAGCCAGAAACCTACTTTCCCTTTCCAGTAGTTCCCAGTTTGCCTCACTTCCCTTAGTTTTTAACTACCACCATAACTTTAAATATTTTGCTGATTTACAAATTTAGAATCTGACATTGCCCTATCTTCTCCTTCTGTGATTGCTGTTACCATGTCCAAGGGCAGGATTGCTGGTAGTAACAACCACAACTTTACTGCCAGCATCCAACCTTTTGGAGGGATCAATAAATATCAGGTAGGAAGGTCTACTTCAGTTCTCTGCAGTCAGAGGGAAAAACAGACCTGGTACCATATGAGTCATCATCCTCCTACCTGCTGGAAGAAATAATCTGAGAGGTTGCCAGCTATAATTTTTTTTTCAACAGAAAAGTTGCCTGATATTATAATATTTGGTGTCCTTTCTATATTAAGCATGCATAATCAGCTATTTTATTAACTAGTTATTAAAAAGTTCAGTGATAGACACCCTTTACCCACAACACAGAGTATCAAAGACATTAGGAAAAAGACACTCAGCTTGCCATGGTATGATTTTGGAAGTGAGGCATGCAGAGGACAGGTATCCTACTTGGAGAGAAAGGTCAAGTACTATACTGAGAAAAGCTGTAGTGGGAAAAGGAGAAAGTGAAAGATAGATGATGATACAGAGGAAGGAGGGAAGGAGTGAAATCATGATCCTTCCTAGGCAGAAAATCCCACAGGGCCAAACCAATAGAAACTAGTATTTCCCGAGGAGTAATCTGATCTGTCTGTTCAGCTGGCTTTCTGTGGGAATCGACATGGTATAAAAACCATATCCCCTAAAATGCAGGTTTTCTGCTGATCCCACACAAGGAACACTATAGTCAGGAGAAACATATTCTGATTTCATCTGGGGGAAACCTCTTAGGAGCTATTTCCAGTCAGCTCAGCTGTGTTGCTCCACACATCACAAGTGACTCAGAGTCATAATAGCTTGAACAAATAAACAGCTAACAGTTGAGAAGAGAAATCAAAGGCACAAGGCAGTAATGAAAGTCATGTTTCCAATTGCTTTTCATACAAATCATCAGAAGCTAAATCAGTCTATAAAAAAGGGATGAAACTTTGTTCTTCATATTGATTGGATTAACTTTTGTGTGATTTGCTAATTTAGCTTCTTTTGTTTTTCTTTGCCTTTTAAGTAGTTTTCTAGAAGCAGAAAGCAAAGAAAACATCTAGATTTTGCAAGATATTGTCATTTGAAGGCAAATGAATTAGTGGTATTTTGCAGTAACTTTTTAATTATCTTTTCTTTTTAGGACCTTTCTCTTTAAATCAGCACTGATGCACTGCTTTCTTTCACAAAGGTTATGTTTCTCTCTGTGGGTGGTTTTGAGATTACAATGGCCTAAGAAACCCTTTCTTCAAGGAATCATTTGGGAAGAAACATGTAAGTATATTTTTTCCATGTACTATTTTCCATGTCTTTTTGAATTTGGGGTGCAAGAAACCAAAGAAAACCTCAATTTCGCCTAAAGCAGGTTGTCCGAGATTGAGAAGCAGGATGTTTTCTATTGCCATCTGTGTAGCATTGTCTTCTGAGCAGTTTTCCTTATCTCCTGTTAATGGGCCCGTCAATGTCTTGCCATGTGACTCAGAGATAACTTCCTCCAGGAGCCGATTCTGTTTACCAGGTGAGCTAGGACCGACCACATGACTCAGAATAACATCAGCCCATTGTGAGATGCTCTGCCCAGGGGGGAGCAGCTAAGCATCCCCACCTGGATATATTCTGGGATTTTTGGACAGAAAGGCAGCCTTCCCACAGGTTCCAAGAGGACACAGCTGGGGTTTCCACTGGACGACTGCACCATTTCAACAGGATCACTGCTCCAGCAGAAACCACATCTGCTGCTCCAGGAGGACTGCAGCCACTCCAATTCGGACTGCTACCAACACACTGGCCAAAGGGGTGTCAGGTTGTATTCTGACTTCGTCAGTGGTCTTCCTTTTGTATTATTGTATGTATTTTGTTTCTTTTCCCTTTTCCCAATAAATTGTATTTCTGACTTGGAGTATCTCAGTGGTTTTGCTTTCAAACCAGAACACAGGTCCAGCTTGTTCATCTGGCCTTCTAGGAACATCAAGTCATGGCAAATCAACAGGTTAAAAAGCAAGCACAGCTTCCTCACATTTCTTCTTCCAACAGGTACACAGGGATTTTTACTCCAGTATCACTAACAGGACTACAAAATCAGTCATGTACTCCAGTTACTGTCATATTTCTCCTAGAAAATTAGCCACACAATTAACATAGCAAATTAAATAGGAAGTTCTAATGCATAGCACTATAGAAATATAACTTGAAGTATTAGTTTGCAAATAACAACTCTTTCAAAAAGCCTAAAAATATATGGGTTGTATTAGGGAATTTGGGTCCAATTATGCCCCATTAATCAATACAAACTACAGGATATATGGATAAGGATGTAGGATTCACTTTGATGGACAGTTTTCAGTGAAAAGTGTTTTATTGTCAGTATTTCTATTCATGGCTGGAACAACTTAAATAATGTTTTTTTGACAGAAGAAAAGAGTCAAACATTTGGAAAACTGGTGCATCTCATCCAGGACAAAAGCAAAAGTAATTTTATCTGCCTTCTGGGGAAAAGCACCCACAGAATCTGCTAAAAAACTTCTCACTCACCTCTATGTAAATAAAGGGTAGAATAAGTGTTGCAGCCATAGGTTCACAAGAGATACATTACAGTTAAGCAGTCCAGAAGTGTACTGCCTGTTTTATGAAGGGTAGTTCATTGAGTATACTGTTGCAAACCTCATTAAAGCTCCAATTTCTGAAACAAATAGTTTTGCCTGGCAACAAGATCCTTAAAACACATTTTTCTTGAATGTCTGCTTTAGATTCAGATCCCTGACTTTTCCCCTAGGGCATCTGAAACCAGGCTGCAACTTGTCTTCCATACACCTAGCCCATAAACAAGAGGGATCATGCACGGGTTTCTGTGGCAGACATAAGGACCCCATTCTCCTTCTGCCATGTGAAAATAACATCCACACAGCACTCAGTGCAATGGATGATAAACAGGAGGATACACTAAGTGCTTAAGAACATGCAACTTCCAGCAGAGATGGAGATGAGAACTAATTACCTTGTTTAATTCCCAAGCATAATCCTAGGGATTCATTTGTGGCTGTTTTAAGTGAGATATGCAGACAACTGTAACATAGTATCTATGATTTCTTCTCCAAGTTGCCCAGGAATAGGATGGAGTATTATATGAGGACTGCATTGCTGCTGAACCTCCAAGGACCACAACATAGACAATTAAGTTTATTGAACTATTTTTGTTATTAACCTTTGCTTTCAGCTATACAGGGCATTCTACAGTTTTTACCTTTCAGTAATAACTTTTCCAAGCTAGCCTTTTGGATTAGTACTACATACTTAGAAAGATTGTTGGAGGACATGAATACAAAAAATCCTCCTACATGCTTTAAAACAAGAGGGAAGTGGAAAACTATGCATTTGCCTCAATGCCATGCAACAGTCATAGATTCATTTTGCACAAGTTCTGACTGAGAAGGTTAAAAAAAAAAAAAAAAAAAAACAAAAAACAAAACAAAACAAAAAACAAACAAACAAACAAACAAAAACAAAAAAAAAACCCACCAAAATAGTTTAAAAGGGCAAAAGTCAACATTTAGCAGGGAGGCAGTTAAATAAATTGCGCTATGTCTGGGTGTACATTAGTTTAGTTTTATGGAAAACACAAACCCTCAAACTTTCCCTGGAGCCCCATATTTCAGGCATGGGATGTTTCTCTGCTTGTCCTATCAATTTTTGTGAGAGCAAGGCAGAGCAGCTCCCAAAACTTTCAGCTTCCCACACCATCCAAGATGACCACAAGGGTACTTCACCTGCCTCCCCTCAGTCTCCTGGGGGACAGCTGACACAGCACCTTCCTGGAGGACTCTTGGACTTTGCTTTCCTTTCCTACAGACAGCCCTGTTATGGCAGTGCTGTCATGCAGCAAGTGCATCTCCCAGGACAGCCTCATTAGCAGCAACTCACCCTGAGTGGGGCCCCCTCATTCAAGTGGTGGCCTGCTTGCAACTCTCTTAGATCCAGGTGCCAGGGTATTGCTGTTTGTATGGTGGATTTTGTTACTGCAGCCCTTCAAACTGGCTTTTGACTTGAGACCACCAATTTGCTTCCCAGAAGGAGATTATAAACAACCCAATATGTCATATCAACTTATATATAATTCCTGGAAAGAGCCAGCTGTCCAAACCAATGAACCAATGAAAAAGGGGTTTAGTCCATTAACAAATCCTTGAACTACCGATACAGCTTCTTCTGGTTTGCTGGAGCTTGTGGAAAGGTGACAGCTCACACAACAATATGAAATTATTGATTTGTAGTGAAGGATGTTGTAATGCTTCCCTGCACAGATACAGCTCAATTGCATAGGAAAAACTGTAGCTGTTTTACAGCATTGGCAAACAAAATTTTCCTTGGCCTAAAAAGGTACTCAGTATTACAATGGAGAAGACTGAGTAGAAAATCAACATGAATTAACTAGCAATTAAGTAAAATAATTAGTAAAATAAAAGCTGGACCAAATCTTCTCTTCAAACCACACCTGAATCAAAATTCTTCTTTTAGCTGATACAGACTTACGTGGCATCCCACAAGCTGCTACTTCTCATGTGCAGATCCAGCTGTTCAGAGATGATCAGAAATTTACTGTTTTTCCGCCCCAAAGTTATCAGTTGTTAAAACAACAACATTTTACAGAAATATTCAGTACTGACACCAGTTCTCATGAAGAAAAGAAAGGGAAAAAATTTCCATTAACCTGTTGAACAAGTCAAGGATGGGTCATTAAGTTTCCGCCTTACTTTAAATTTTTTTTCCAGATTGTTGGAATTTCATTTTGATTACCACAATTTTTTTTTTCATGAGAGTTATTTTCAACATTTGCTGTTAAATTTGTAACATTTGCTGCCAATTAGAAAGTCTGTCACCAAATCCATTTTCTGCTGTTCAATGTATCCATCTTGTGAAGGAGTGAACTGGATTTCAGTCCATGGCTGGAAACACATAGATAAAGGAATATAAATATCCTAGAAACACTGTGTTAATGTGATAACATGATTACTTTTATGTTAGATGCAAACACCTGTGATTTTTTGCTTTATTTATAAAGTTCTGCAGAGATGTTTTTTATGACTGTATCTCATCGAATCAAATCTGTATGTTAGTCTAGGCCTGTGAGCCATCCTTGTGACTTAAAATACTGCTTCTGTGAATATGCTTGAAGCACAGAATAATAGGAGCCTGCAGTGAAACTTGATATCTATAAAAACTGTGAAGTCAAAAAAATGTACTGCTTGGCATATCTTAAGATACTTCTCAGCAACATTTTAAAACAGAGTACTTGCACAGAAGGATATTTTTTGTCCATCGATTTGGTAAAACAGACTAAATAATTTCTGAAGAACATGGTGAAGAAAGTCACACAGCTGCAGTTAAAGGGATGTTAGCTTCTCTTTGCAGTTATGACTTAATTTTCTTTCTGCTTTCTCTTGTATATACAGTTGTAAGTCTTAAAACTATTTGTATTTGCTTTTCGAAGTAAATACATGCTCCACTACTTGCTTCTATTTATTTAAAATAGGCAGTGATGAATGCATGATATTAACTAAAAAGAGAAAAATGGAGGGACGGAAAAGGTTATACGACAAGGTCATGGTTTTGTGCTGGTGAATGTGTCAGGTAGATTGATAGCCAGCTGCACCTGGGATCTCAAACTTCCAAATTTGTATTATTGGCCAGTTGCTCTTTTTATTATCTCTCCTCCCATCTGTGCATGTCCAAACTCACCTACACAAAAATAGAGGCTGCACACATTTTCCAAGTTTTTTTCGTTGCCAAGATCAACAGTCCTGAGTCAAAGCAAGGTTAACACTGGCATTTTAACACAAAAATAACCAAGACTAATGATTCTTTGGTTTGGGGAACAGTGTCAGAATCATATCCATAGCAAAAGATCAACAAGCATTCTATTCTACTGCTGTTCATTCTATGGTTTTCATAAAAGCCCAACTGAAAGAAACTCATAACAGACCTTGTCTGGCCTCAGGTAGACAAGCATATGCAATAGACACATCAAGAAACTGCTTTTAGGAAAATTTAAAGGCTGCAGACCCTTGACTTGCCTTTTGTGGCGGTTACTTGCTGCAACCTCAAGCAGTCAAAAAGCAACGGCTAGCACTGCCTATGAGGCCGAGTCCGCCATGTGAGCAGGCACTCCAGGGCTATGGCATCTGCCTCCCTGATAGTGCTAATCTCTGCGGCATGGGTAACGCAGCTTTGGTAGCTTCACACTGAGAGGAAGTGAAGGGGCAAAAGAAGGACACTTTGCTTGCGAGACTGAGAACTTTTATTCCCCCATGCATGGTCGGAGTGAATCGCCCTCAGCGCAATACAAGACAAAATGCCGCCGGACAAAGACCTTGCGACAGATTAAGTAGGGGGTGGGCAGACAGGGGTGGAAACCTGCCTCACCCTATAAGGGACAAACGACAGGGGAGTGACATGGATTATAACAACCTATGATAACCTAACAGAGGTGGGTGCAGCATTCTGAGACAAATAGCAAGTGCTAAGGTGGGATGATTGATGCAGAACTTTCATGAAGAAACAGGGAGTGGTTACAAGATTGACACCCCGACAAGGAGTGACAACCCCTGACTGACGGAACCATGTAAGGAGAAAACTGAGAGAAGTAAGAAGATTGACAGGTCTGAGTGACAGGAGCTCTCGTGGTAAACAACTTGGAGCAAACCACTGTAAGGGAAAACAGGGGTACAAGGAACCAACCTAACTAACAATAATAAAATCCCTGACTAAACCAACCCAACCTACAATATCTCCCCGTTTTTTATTAAATAAAGAAGACAGCTGTTTAAATTTTTTCGCTTTTCATGTGGTCGCCTCCCCACCGAGTCTCTTCTGCAGCTGCGACTGCGATGATGACTGCTTTTGAAGATGGAGAGGGCTTGGAGATGGTGGTGGAGATGATTCTTTTCTGAATGCCAGAGGATAATGGGACTAGGAAAACAACTACAATGAAAGACAAATGAACGGAGAACACAATCAGACTTATGTAACTGAAAGGATTTGCCCTTTGGCTTCAGGGAAAATTTTCAAGCACTGTTTTAGGTAGAAAGAGGTGTGGAATCTCTCTTTTCCTTGCCGCATCTTCAAATGGATGCAATCCCCTGGTTGGTGGGATCATTTGTTGCATCCACAGGCACCTTATCATCCTGACTCACTACCTATCCTGGGATATATGATTTCACCTGTCTCAGAGGGACCCACTTGACTCCTGAAGGCGTGGGTACGCAGGCTTATCCCTGTCCCCAGGTCAAAAGTTGGAATGGACCCTGCATTTCTTTAGAATCCAGGTCCCTCACCAGCACCAGCGGCCTCTCTTCTGGCCGAAGCTGCTGATGCTGCTTGAAATGTCTCAGTACTGGCAGTTCTGGCCTGTCAAAAGAACAGTTTATAAAATTGATGGTAAATAATGCCTTGCAGAGTCTCTCGTGAGGTGACAGCACTCACACATCTCCCTGCTGCCGTCGGAGGACCTGTTTTAACGTTTGATGAGTCCTTTCTATTATTGCCTGGCCAGTGGGGGAATGAGGAATCCCGGTCTTATGTTGGACCCCCCATTCTTGCAGGAAGTTACTGCACACTCTGGAAGTATAAGCTGGACCATTATCAGTCTTAATGGTAGTTGGGACCCCCAAAGTTGCGAACGCCTGTATGAGATGTTTTCTCACATCTGCAGCCCTTTCGCCGATGTGGGCTGAGGCGAAAACTGCCCCCAAGAAGGTGTCCACTGACACATGGACATTTTTGAGTTTCCCAAATTCAGGGACTTTGGTGACATCCATTTGCCATACCTCACAACTGCGGAGACCTCTGGGATTCACACCTGCTCCCAGTGTTGGTTAAGCTGTCTCCTGACAGCTGGGGCATGTGGCCGCTATTTCCCTTGCTTGGTTACGCCGCAGATGGAACTGGCGGATCAGACCTGGGACATTTTGATGGAATTGCTGATGGCTGAGCTTGGCCTGCTCAACTATGTTCGGCTGGCCAGCTAGTTGTAATGGGGCGGCCAAAGCGGTTCCCCTCGGCAATAAAGCCTGGGAGATCAGTGTGTGATCTCACATGCACCACGTAAAAGGGTTGCTTGCGGTGGGAAATCAGGTGTATTAGCTTTGCGAGCAAGCCAAAGATGACCGGGTTTGAGACCTCCTTTAAGACAGCATGTTCTGCTCTCGATACTGCTCCTGCAACATAAGCTGAATCAGTAACCAAATTAAAAGGTTCACCGAATCTCTCAAATGCCCTTACCACTGCATCCAACTCAGCTACTTGTGGGGAACCCTCTACTATCTTAACATCTGTTTCCCACAGCTGATTCTTGGGCTCCCTCCAAGTCACCACTGACTTGTGGGATTTTCCTGACCCATCTGTGAACACTGTCAGGGCTTTGAGTGGTCTTTTACTTTGTATCTCTTTTGGCAACAATTTGAACTCTGTATTGAACAAATGATGACCTGGGTGCCCAATCTGAATTTTTCCTGAGTAGCTATCAAGGGCAAATTGCAAATTTTCATTTTGCCTCAAAAGGTGTTCAGAGGTCTCCTTGGTCATCTTCTCTGTTGATGTCCTGATGGGAAGGTGGATACGTGTGAAATCACACCCTGCCAACACTCGCAGGTGAGCCCTGGCCCGCATGATGAGCTCAGCCATCAGCTCCTGCAGCCTGGTGATGCTTTTGGACTGTCTGTGGCCAAGGAACACCCACTCTGTTATCAAGAGAGGATCCCATTGACCCTTGTCCCACTGAAATACCATCCCACAGAGATGTGGCAACTCACCTAGTACAATGAAGCGGAAAGGCAGCCCTGGTTGACAATGATGGGCCTGCCTGCTCACGATGGTAGTCTGGACCTTCTCGAGTGCTGCTCTGGCCTCCTGGGTCAGAGCCCTCAGGGAACCTAAACCTTCATCCCCCTCCCTTCCTGTTAACAAGTCAAAAAGGGGGGGTAGATCCCTCGTGGTAGCCCCAGTCAAGGCCTGATCCAATTTAAGGATCCGCACAGGTGCTGGAGGTCATTTAGTGTCTTTGGGTTGTTATCTATCTGTATCTGCTGAGGCCTAACAGTTCTGTTGTTAATTTCTAGGCCCAGATACTTCCAGGGTGGCACAACTGTACCTTTTCTTTTTGCAGCTCAAATCCTGCCACCGACAAGGCCGTAATAGTGTCCTCTAATGATTTTTGCAGGACTTCGCTGTCAGGGGCACAGACTAAAACATCATCCATGTAATGATAAAAAATACAGGATGTCCACTTGGCACACACTGGGGACAGAACCCTGGCGACATACCACTGGCATATAGTGGGGGAACATTTGAGACCCTGTGGTAATAATGTCCAGTGGTAGTGTCACATTGGGGCTTCTCTGCTGATGGAGAGCACAGAGAAAGCAAAGTGAGGAACATCAGCTAGGTGAAGAGGAATTCAGAAGAAACAATCTTTTATATCAATCGCAGCCAAATTATAATTTTGAGGTAGCATAGAAGGAGACGGCATACCCAGTTGGAGGGACCTCATGTCCTCCATAACATCATTGATTCTTCTAAGGTCGTGGAGGAGTCTCCACCTATCCTTCCCTGTTTTTTTAATTACAAACACTGGAGGATTCCAAGGGCTATTTATTTCTACAATGTGACCTTTAGCTAGTTCCTCCTCTATGAGCTTCGTGAGTGCCTTCAATTTCTGCTTACTCAGCAGCCACTGCTCCACCGAGACTGGCCTATCTGTGAGCCAATTCAGTTTCTGGGTGGGGCGCTCCTCAGTGGCTGCACCTAAAAACTCTGAGGGGCTGGAAATTCCAGTTTGGCTCCCCACTGCGATATGGCATCTCTCCCCCACAAAAGGTAAATTTGCTGTCACTCACAAATGGACATACTGAGGCTAATAGCCCATTAGGAGCCTTAATTTGCACTATGCTTTTAGATTGTTTTGCAAATTGAGGCCCACCTAGTCCTAAGACTGGCGTGGCCATGCTTTGCAACCCCCATTGTGATGGACACTTGTGCGGTGGAATGACTGTCACATCTGCTCCGGTGTCCATCATCCCCTGAAGATGTATTGAGTGCCCCTCGCACTTAAGGCCGCACCATATGAGGGGTTTTTCCTCTCCCAACTTCTCAGTGTAAAAGACTGGGAGTTCCAGATCATTACACAGAGCATGAGGGATGGGAATTGGCTGTGCAATAATCTGGCCCTTCGGTAGGAAGAGGAGGGGGTGGACACAGCATGCCGTGAGATAGAAGACCTTCAGGTTAAGCGTGGAAATCACAGGAGGAATCTCTGTCTCCAGTGGCGTGAGTGTTCCCATTTAGGGTTTTCCCCTCCCGTGCTATAGGAGACTGGAGTTAAGAACGGCTGCTCTATTTCACAAGCCTGTTCCCGCTCCCCCCTCCCCCCAGCCTCAGATTCCCGGGGACCGTGGCAACGTGGAAGTGGGGCGTGGAAAACAGGATGGGGGCTGTCCCAATCCTGAGACAAAGGGGCGGAGCCGACAGAGCTATGATCGGATCTCCATGAATGGAGAGGCCGAGGCCGATGGTGGGGCTGTGGGGAACATGCAGAGGACCGGAGGGAACGCCCACAAGAGGAGGAGCAGAGGGAGGGGGAGCAACATGACTTCCCGAAGGGGCGGCACCTATGTCAACAGGGAAGCAGGAGGGGTTTGAGACAATGGCGGGAAAGGGAACAAAGGGAACAAAGGGAACAAAGGGATTGTGGGAATAAGAAGCGCTCATGGGTGCCTGTCCTCCATTTTGTTGAGACAAAGCTGCCGTGGTTTCCCTACGTGCGAGTGACTGCGCCTCTCCAGGGGAACAAAGGAAGGGGTTTAAGGGAACAGAACTGTGCTGGGCTGCGCTGAAACCGGGATTTGCAACTGGGAAAAAGGGATTGGAATGAGCATTAGGGGTAGGGTCCCTGGTGGCATGGACGGTGCCGTCAGGGCACGGGTGCTGGGTGGACTCAGGGAAGTCAGGAGCACGGTCCATGTTCTGGGAGCTGCCCTGCACCTTTGACTGGTGGAGTTCTCCCCCCTGCCCACCCAGTTTAGGGGAAGAAAGGGAAGGAAGGGAGGGTAGGGACACGGGTTTAGGGAAAACTGGGGTTTCGCCCAATGGCCATGCTTCTGGCCCTCCCCAGACCGTGTCCCGCACACTTGCTGTTTTAACAACTTCCCAAATCAGCAAAAACAGCTTAATAAACCTATCTTTGATGGAGGAATCCCTGTGTTCGATTCCCTCTGTTAATTTTGTGCCAACACGTTTCCAAAATTGCTTTTTTCTAACTTCCTCCACCGAGACTCCCGGGAAGGTAAAGAACAACCATCAGACGAAATTCTTAACTGAAATTTTGGGAACACTTCCACCCTGCACCCTTAGGATTTCTTTAACTTGGATATAAAATTCTCTCTGGTGAGTGGTTAGCACGGCTCCCATGCTGCCCACCCACGCGGTCTCACCCCTCGGCACAGGAGAAAAAGAAATAAAAAGAAAAAACAGCCAAGGTTGCCAGTGGCTGGCTACTCACGCTGTGCACAGCGTGTCCCCTACCTCGGGACCGTGGCCAGCCCACCCCCAGTGAAGGAAGCTCTTGGTCGGGTCCGTCCCAGCCGCCGATACTTACCAAACTGGTGAGCTTTGGAAAAGAAACTGCAGCGAAGGTCTTTGCTCTCGAAGGCGGCTTCTCTTTGTTGTTCATGACTGGTGAGAAGTTACGCCTCCCTTCCTCATGGCCACAGCAGGACAAAAGTCTGCATGCTCCCTTCGAGGGTGGTGGAGTTTCCACTGACTTACTCCATAGAGCCGGTGCCCTAGGTTTCAGTCTGGCATGAGGCACTTTCCTGCAGAGACGGCAGCTTCTGCTCTTGGCTCGGCAGCACATCTCTGCGTGGCTGTGGAGTACCTCATGGTGAGGTCCACCGCGCTGGCTACGTCTTTGGGTGCTGCCTCATTGGGCGCCACCTGCAGCAGTTACTTGCTACAACCTCAAGCAGTCGAAAAGCGATGGCTAGCACTGCCTATGAGGCCGAGTCCGCCACGTGAGCAGGCACTCCAGGGCTATGGCATCTGCCTCCCTGATAGTGCTAATCTCTGCGGCGTGGGTAGCGCAGCTTTGGGAGGAAGCGAATGGGCAAGAGAAGGACACTTTGCTTGCGAGACTGAGAACTTTTATTCCCCCATGCATGGTCGGAGTGAATCGCCCTCAGTGCAATACAAGACAAAATGCCGCCGGACAAAGACCTTGCGACAGATTAAGTAGGGGGTGGGCAGACAGGGGTGGAAACCTGCCTCACCCTATAAGGGACAAACGACAGGGGAGTGACATGGATTATAACAACCTATGATAACCTAACAGAGGTGGGTGCAGCATTCTGAGACAAATAGCAAGTGCTAAGGTGGGATGATTGATGCAGAACTTTCATGAAGAAACAGGGAGTGGTTACAAGATTGACACCCCGACAAGGAGTGACAACCCCTGACTGACGGAACCATGTAAGGAGAAAACTGAGAGAAGTGAGAAGATTGACAGGTCTGAGTGACAGGAGCTCTCGTGGTAAACAACTTGGAGCAAACCACTGTGAGGGAAAATAAGGGTACAAGGAACCAACCTAACTAACAATAATAAAATCCCTGACTGAACCAACCCAACTTACAACAGCCTTTGTGAACATGGGGAGAGGAAACAGCTTCTGTTGGTCTCTGAAGAGGTGGTTAATCATTGCACATATGCAAGCCATAGGCACTTTTTTCCCAAGCATTTGAGAGAATATTTGCCTTTCATTTGCTGTAAAATAAACAAAATAGTTCAAGGGATAAATTTTGACTCACAGACTATAGTTATCATCACACAAATTTTAACCTGCCCCTCAATCTTGCAGTTTTTTCAGCTGGATTTGCATAGCTAAGAAGAGTGAATCATTTGGTTTAGTTAATGAGCTGATAGGGAAACATCAAAAAGGGATAGTGATTTGCCTAAATGTCAGATGGTAATCAACACTGTAATTGCACAGCCAGTTTTAGTCACAATGGATCCTTTATTGATATGTACTGCAACTATGTACTTATATCCTGCAAGTGGTTGGGTGCAAAAGCCAGTCTCTGCTTCAAAACTACTTTATGAGTCTCTTTTCTGGCATCAGATGTAGTTTGTTCTGGAATCCCCTATGCCAAGGCCATATTCAAGTAGTTGATAAATGAGGGACAGAACCTTTCCACCCACTCACATTATACCACAGACAATTGCAATGTTGTCTGCAAATGTATAAGATTTTTCTCTTTTTCATTTTTTATTGTAATGCATTACAGCTGCAATGTCTCCACCTGCATCTGTGACTTTCCTATATTTAGGCACCAGTCAGTCACTGGAGAAACATTATTAAAGAGACTATTAAACACATGCAACCAGAATTATAAGAAAGTTAAGACAGAGAAGTTAATTAAAAGATACATGTCCTCAGTGTTTCAAGCTATAGATGTACTGTTTATGACCATGTGTGAAATAGAGGAAATAAGATTCCACAGACAAAGAAAAGTTGTGGGAACCTTCATAATATTTTTCAAAATAAAAATACTTTCAGCAAGTCCTGAAAAAAAAATTCTTAGTGACTCTGGTGCAAAATGAAGCAATTCTCTGTTTGCAGTGCATTGCAAATAGCTGATGCTGTTTTCCTTGCTGTATGGAGTTGTTTCATTAATTGTTACTGAGGTGGTACAATGCCTGTTAATTCATATTAAAATAAGTTTTGCTCCCATGAGAAAGCTTAATGTAACACAGTAGGCTTACAGGATATTGCTATGGCCCAGGGCATCTTCCTCTATGCAATATAATCATCTGCAAACCCCTGAATTTTCTTCATATTCTCTATTATTAAACATTTGAAATAGAGCTTATTTCTCAGTTAGTAGATCTGGCAGTTTACTACATTAACCAAAATCTTGCAGCAGAGTCCTTTCTGGTCAGTTAGAGACACTGAAATTCTTATCATCTGTCTTTGTTACTGGTCACAGTATTGTTCAAACATTAGCTGTGCACAGGTTTCACTGTGCTTTTCTCCCCATTACAATGCCAAGTCCAGCAGATGCTGGGCACCGTTGTCCTGAATCAAGTACTGAAGGAACCTTCTATTTGAAAAAAAAAAAAAAAAAGCTTAAGTAATCTTTAACACACAGGTTGTTAATAAATAAGTAATATAACACACAATAATATTTAACAATAGGTTAGCTGTTACATTTCCTTGTATTTCATCTGTAATGTAGTGTGACAGAATTTATCATTGCTTCTCTTCTGCAATTGCAATAAAACCTGCAGTTAAAAAAATTGGAAGAGATTGTATGAACTCAGATTATAAAACTTCAAAATTAAAGACTGCAGCAATGAATAAAAATAAAACCAATAATTAATAACAATTTCTTCTTTAAGTTTTTATGCCATAATTCATAAATTTCAAAGAAAAACACACATCTCATGTCACAGGACAGAATGGATTATACAGCCTATTGTTTACCAAAGTCTAGGCTGAATTGTTAACTCTCACAGCATGCAATCACATAGTGATACTGTTTCTTACAAAGTTGTTATAATAGGAATAATTTGTAAGAACAGTTCCAAGCAAATATTTTTCATATGCTTATCTAATTCCAAGATAAAACTGCTCCAACTGTGTAAACAATATTGTCCCGGATAGATTAAAATTCAGGGTCTTACCAAAGAGTTTAAAATTATACCTGTTTTCCTGCCAGCTCCTTAGCACCAAAAGCTAAACACAACAGACCTTGAAGCAAGCAGCTGTGCAGTCCCTTAGTTCAGCTCATGGTTTTGAAACATAAGCACAAAACTGAAATACAATATTGTTCTTTTTTGAGAACAGCGATGTCTGCTAGACTACTACAGGAAAAAATTTAGAAGTCCAGACCTTGCCCCTTCTAGGGGAAGTTTCTTGTGGCAAATCAGAATCATCAGTGGGGTTATGCTCCCAAACCACAGCATCATTCTTGACTTCCCTCAGATGAAAATGAGTTAATTTGTTTAATGAGAATCCTCCAATCTAGAGGAAACAAAAAAAGAAACCGAGCTAAACATCATGTGAACTTTAAATCTTACCCCTCTTTCCCCATGGTAGTAAGCCAAATGGGAACAGAACAAAGAGAGAACAAAGTTTTAAAACAGTTGTTCCAGGCCTAGAATATGCCTCAGTCTGCTTCTCTCTTCTCCCCATTCTTCTCTACAATAAGGTCTCAAGAGCTCAATACTTTTGTAAAGGTGTGCGTGTGTCAGGGAATATTGTCTTCTCATATTACACAAGCATAAAGGAAAGAGAAGACACACTGATACCCCCAGACAGGTGATTTTTGTGTCAGAATGCTGAAGCAGATTGCATGAGAGTGAATATGAATTCTTTCTTAGCTTGAGGAGTGTGGTATGAACTTATGAGATCCCCAGAGTGAAGCTGTTCTCATGCATTGTGGGGTCTCCAGAAAGATCCTGTGCCTTGTGAACTCTTCTCCAGTTCCTCTGTGCAGCCCCAGAGTGCCTGGCTTGCCCTTGCAGCTTTTGCCTGCCCACAGAGACTCACCCCATTCTGCTCTCCCATCCATTCCAGCCGGCCACCTGGGGCCAACCTGTGACCACCTCTGGCCTTGGCATGGGAACCTTGCCACCTCCAAAGTTCCTATCCTGTCCCAGCCCCTAGAATATGCTTTCCCAATACTTCTCTCTCTCCACACATCCAGTTCGCTGTGCATTGGACCTATCTGTGGGCAGACAGTATTTGCTTGCTGTGCTGTGCCCCCGCACATCACAGCCCACAGCTGCCGTGTCCTCTCTCAGGAGGGATGGCATGGTACAGAGTGTGTGTTCAAGGTCTGCAGAGGAGAGCAAGGCTGTGAAAACAAGCTCATAGTGTGACTGCCATCTTTCAAACGCAGCAATCTCCTTTCTCTTTTTTTTTTTTTTTTTTTTTTTAATAAAAGAACTAAATGAAATATTTTAAAGGCGGGAACTTGATAAAGTGAACACCTACCCTCTGAAACACAAGCTGATAATTTCACAAATTCCATTATTTCAATTCTCACCTTGTATATTAGGTAGTTGGTATTATCATTGCATATTTTGGGTCAGAAAAGGCCTTAAAGATGATGTAGTTCCAAACCCCTTGCCATGGGGAGATCAGGTTGCTCAAAGCCTCATCCAGCCTAGACTCAAACAATTCAAAGGATGGGGAGTCCTCAGCATCCTGTTCCAGTGCCTCACCACCCTCACAGTAAAGATCTTCTTCCTATCATCTATTCTAAATCTTTCTATCTTTTAGTTTAATCCCCATATTAAAATCCATTAGGTCTTGGAAGTCAGCATAAGTAAAGCAAGAACAGGTTTTTTTGGCTTTTTTTTTTTAATACTGTGACGTTCACCACTGTATTTTTAATTAACAAGGTCAAAGTAATGGACCGCTTCTGTCCTGCCTTTCCTTTGTTTAGGTTGTGACCTGTTAATGTTGACCTCACAATAATAGTGTTATTAGCTAGTAACACATCACTAGCACACTGATTAAATCTTAACAGGAACACACTGGCTTGTGTCTGTACCCCTTTCCACCTAAAAATACAAGAGGATTGTGGCCACCTATAATCTCAGACAGCAAACAGAATATTTAATAGGACAGAAAAACTGTAGCACAGGACTTTCACTGGGATAAAACTGCCACAACACTTCATTTAAGTGAAGATATTAAACAATACTGAAAACAGCAACATCTGCATCCACTGAGTAAATATGGTCAATTAATGAAGGGAAACAAAACAAGCTTCTTTTGCTGCAGGTTTTTAAACAATCTGTTTCTGCTAGGGGTAATTATGTTGTGGCTAGGTTAAATGGCTCCTCATATCTCTCCTAGATCTGTCGACACTTGCTAATGGTAGAGTGAGGTTACAAACTCTTTCCCTGGTTGAACAGCACAGGCCCTATACCTTTTCCAGGTGTGACAAAAGAAATATACTGACCTGGAAATTGTGTCAGTATAAAGAAATACAGTGGTGCGTCATTTTTCCCGCCCTGACCAGCTCCCAAGAACGCAGCTTGGTGCCTTGGCTCCTCATCAGGGTCAATGCTGCCGCTACTTCCGGGCGCTTCTGCGGCTGCGCTCCGGGATGGGATAGCCGCATGTTGTCGTTGTCGCGAGGGAAGGAAACGAAGAGGCAGGGAATTGTCCAAACCCGTCCGTGTCGCGGCTGGGTGCTTTATTGCAGGAGCCACGGTGGAGAAGCCGCAGCCACTCCCAACCTCACTTGGACGAATCTGGCCCCAAGGCTGGGGTGCCGTGGAGGGATATAGGGGTGGGACAGGGGAGGACAGGAACACAGCCCAATGAACACAGACACCGTGGCTGTGATGCTGCCACAACGGCCAATGGGGACATGACGGGGGCGGACATGGGGGTTCAGGGCCAGTGGGACCGTGAGAATGAGGTGACGAGCACAGAACTGCCGGGGACTGGACGGGGGAGTGGTCACAGGAGTGGCAGGGGAGAAAACCCAATGGCCGGCAGCCTGGGGGTGACTTCCATAGGGGGGAAAACACGGGGGATGCACGAGGATACATGGAACTGGTAAGCTAACAAAGACCAGAACCCCAAATCTGAACCTAAAACCCAGGATGCAACAAAGAAACACACTGGATATTTTTGCTATACCTCTGGTATCACCTGATTTATGGGTCAATTGCTAGCTATTCAATACAACAGAGTAAATTAAAACAAACCAGAGAAAGGAGGTTAAGTATTATTTACTGATTCCTGCCGGCATTTCATGGTCAGTACTTGTTGAAAGACACCTCCTTCACCACTCCATTAGACCAAGACTTGCTTCATCATTAGACACCCTTTCAAAAGGAGAGTCGCCAGGGAAACACAATATAAATATGACCTTTAGTTGCCAGTCAGTGCTACTTGGAAAATGTCTTGTCCACAAAAATGGCTTTCTCCTCCATCACTTCCACAGCACTGCGTGCAAATTTTCCTGTTTATTTTGTTATAATGTATTTACTGGCAGCCAGGTGTATGGTGAAAATAATGAAATTTCAGATGCATAAACAAGAACTCTGTATAAAAATAAGACACAGATTCTCCTCAGAATGGTCTTGCAGCTTTGAAACATGCTACACTCCACAGATTGCCATGTGGGCTGCTTTTTCACGGTTTTATAATTCCTAAGGGGATTATTTTAATAACTGGCATCATCTGGGTATGTGAATATTTTACATTTATAATACTATCAGGCAACGCATTCTTTCTGTACTACCAGTCATCATAGCTTTTATTATAGCAATCAATATTTTGTATCCGTAAATGATGTAATATAAATGCCCATCCCATCTTACAAACCTCAATCTGGAAAGCACATTGACCTACATTATGAAAGAAGCTTTCAAGGATGTCACTAAAAAGAAGAAAACAGAACAAGCTAGGGTTCATGCTGTACTTGAAGTGGTAAGTGGTCTTTTGCAGGAAACAGTATTGTACTGCTTCTTCTCCCTGCATACCAGGAAATTTCTTTATTCCAATCAAGACAATACCAAAATTTAATTAGCTTAAAAATTCTCTGAGTAACTGAATTTTGGAAACAGAGTTTTAGTGATCACAGAAATCATACTGAATTTGTTTTACCTGAACTGTGTCATGTCCCCATCTCCCTCTTGTTTTTATGCATTAAAAATAAGTACATATAAGCTTCTGAAATCCCTTTTCCATATCCTTACTTTGCCATATCATAACATCTTCTTTTCTTCCTTTGGAATAATTTAAATCCTTAGCACTTAGAAACATATCAAACCTTTCAGCTGGGAATGAGAAAATGTCTTTTCAAATTTCCTGAGACTTAATCAGTCTCCAGCAGACAAATTTGGCTTAAATGTCTCTTCCTGCAAACCCCAGAGCTCCATCAACACGTAAGGCTTCCCACACATGAAGCTGGGATCTCAGACACATTCTTCCCACCCTCAGATTGGAAAAAAAATTCTAAAATTTTGTTATTGGACTCCAATTATGTTATTCCACTTGTATGAGCACCTACTAAGGGTGAACATAAATCCTTGGGATGTGAATCACTAAATTTAACAGGGGTGATTCTGTTGTAGTTAGATCCCGGTTTCAAATACCTGAAAGGAGGTTGTAGCCAGGTGGGGGTCAATGTATTTCATAATTAACAAGTGACAGGACAAAAAGAAATTACCTCAAGTTGCACCAGGGGAGTTTTTAGACAGGATACTAGGAAAGATTCTTTTTCACTGAGAGGATTATCAAGTATCGGAACTATCTGCCCAGGAAGGTGCTTGAATCACTATCCTTGGAGCAATTTAAAAAAGTGTTCAGATGTGGTGATTAGGGACATGGTCTAGTGGTGGACTTGGCACTGTTAGGTTAATGGCTGGACTCAAAGATCTTAGATGTCTTTTACCAGTGAAACAATTCTATGATTCTGTGTTTTTACTCACTGGTTATCATGGACAAAAGGTAGTTGGGATGTTGTGATCTGCTATTCAAAGTCCAAGTCTGCTGATCACTCCAAGAAGACTCTGGTGGGCATTGGCTTTCATGCAATGTTCAGCCTGAGAGACACCTCCCACCCACTGGCACACATTGGCACCAATGGCTCAGACAGTGACTCCTATCCAGCTGCTCCCTGGTCTTCCCTAAGATTTCTATGCTGGTGTTTTCTTTCTTGAATCCTTGATTGGTGAATGATCCCATCTCAACATCCCTGCTCACACCTCCAGCATTACCTTTCATACCACTGTGGCGATGTTCCCACAGCTGTGCCAACAGCCAGGCCCCAGGTCAGCAAGCAGTGTCCCATAAGGCCTCCTGCTACGGTGGGAAGCTCATCCAAAGATTGTGGAAAGGGAGTTTCACAGGTGGCCAAGTTATTACTCAGGACCCATTTGCCTTCGCTGTTCACATCCACAAACCAAAATTATCTTATTACATTTTCTTTCATTGACAGGGGACTTCGCCCCATAGCCACCTTGCCCTGGTGGGCAAGTCATGGAGGAGTGGGGATCTTCTTAAGCACTAGTCGATGTGACCCCTAACAATCAATAGTTGTAATTTATCTTTCTGTCCCTCTCACTCTACCATAGAGTACAGCTGAGAGGCAAAAGAAAATGTGTCCACCAATCTCTAGAATTTGTGAGGCAGACACAGTGAGGTGAACTATGTCAAGATGAAGACCTCTTCCTCTGCTGTGCCTGACAGTATTTTCTCCTCAACACAGGAAGCTGTGTGAGAAGGAATGACTTGGCTTCCTTATAGAATTAGCTGACCAGGAGGCCCCCTGTATGAGTACATCAGATTTGATCCATCTCCCTGTTAGATTGTGGGGTCAGGTGCTTAGCATGAAGGGATTTTTAGAGTTAATATGTCTCTGAATTCACTCATAGATCTGAAAAATTATTCTTCCAAAATACTGTCTACTTATGTTCTAACCATTTTGTCTTTGGACAAAAGGAACAAGTATCTGACATACTGACAAATGAGCTACTGTATTTAAACAGATGATCTGGGGAGTCTCCTTTCATTCTGGAATACAGTCAGGTGTACATGTGATAATAGCAGCATTTTCAAGCAATACTGACTGTTGGGATGCATAAGAGAAAGCTTTTATCAAAAGTGAGGTCAGACTCAAAAGAAGAGGATGACGTCACTGGCTCATCACTTAAGTTAAAGGATTGACTTGACTAGACTGGATGCTTTAGAAGAGGAAAATAACCTAGAGTAGACATGGATTAAATTGAACGGGTGTAAAAATGTGTACAAGCAAAATGTACTTTTAAATTGGACTTATGTCTTTTGTGATTACACAAAAGCCAGAACAGGAGGATGACTGTTGCAGAGAATCTGAAAATTTTGCAACAATCTTCACAGGACAAAAACCCAAAGCATTTATTATTTTGGAATACTGTCTGACCCAGTTTAAGACTTTCCATTTGGCAGTATAAAGCACTAAATTGTGTGGGATGATGATCAACACTAAGTATTAAGACAGCCTGTTGGCTGAAGGTTTGTGCAGCACATCTCAGTTTGTCTTCATAAAATGTACAGCCGAACCATTTTAATCTGAGGGGTCAGCTGGACTATTAAAGTTTATGTAAATACAGTACCATTAAGCAAATACTATACAAAATATTAAAGATCATTTGTCTTCCTTACTCTGTGCTTCATGTCTTGTTTGTAATGAATTTTTTTCAAGTCCATTTTCTTCTGGGAACAAAATGAGCATGAATGCAATGCTATCAGCTAAGAGCATTTTATGCTATCACAGTAACTTATTATCTTTATGTGTCTGGAGGGACAGTGTAAAGATAAGTCCTATTTCAGGTCATTTAAAGTGAATATTCCCTCTCTATGTTAACAGCAGCATTTCATGTATGGAAGCACTATTGTGGAGTTTTGTTAGTCAGATTCTTTTATTAGTTAGCATTCACCCTGTGAAAATCGACAGTAATTATGCAATAATGAGGTGCTGCTAGTATATATTCTCCCAATCTACCATGAAAAAAGCTGCATGAGAAATAACCCCATGCCAGAAAGAAGGGCACACTCTAAGCACAAACATCTGGAGGTAAGAATGTTACAAAGACAAGAGGCAGAATCTGGTTGACATTTCATAACGATATAATTTGGATCAGCAAATCCTACAGTGCGTCATTTCTTTTGATGATAAAACTGTATTTTGTACCAATGACTCTTAACAAACTGCTTCAAAAGCTGTACAAGAGCTCTTATAAAAGCTGTACAGAGTGTACTAACACTACTGTATTTTGGTGGGGGTTTTTTGTTTCTTTGTTTTTTGTGGTTTTTTGTTTGTTTGCTTGTTTGTTTTAAAAAAGGCAAAAAGAAATAGAGCATCTAACTTTTTCTAATAACAAGAAATAAGCAGGTGTCTTTCATAGTTATGAAGTATTGTTTAGGGACTAGAGAGTTCTTTATATGATACTGTTAAAAACAGCCAAGACAAGGTCTTCTTTACTAGGTGTCACAGCTGTTTGGCATTTTGTACTTAAAGCCCACCTTTAAAAGCAACCTAGTTAGACTACTTAAGCAAACAAGATGTGAGCTCACATCTCAAATGTCTGGCATCCTGATGACCTTAGAACACTGATAAAAGAAAAATATCCTAAGACTAATTTGACACTGTGACTATTGCAGATCCTTAAAATTATTTAGACAACAAAGTTTGTGAAGCTGTTCAACTTAAAGAAACATGACAGTAATAGTTAAATAAACTGCAACAGTATTTACGAAAGTTACATTGATGATTTCTAGTAATCACTTGCTCTTTTGAGACAGCTGCACAAAACTAGATTATCTCATTTTATCTTGAGCTTTCCCTCAAAAAATTGCTGAAATCTTAAAATTGCTGCTACAAAAACATATATAGTAAAAATAACTCAACTGCAGTCTGAGTTGAATTGTAAAGGGATGACTTACTGAGAAATAATCTTGTGCCTTTCCTAGATCAGATGAATATCCTATTAACTCTGTAGGAGGGAAAGAGTCTCACCAGAAGCCTCTTCTGTGAGCTCTGCAAAGATCTTCATTGTGGTTCATCCAGTCTTCATAAGTTTTACTAACATTGGTGAATCTCAAAAATTTTCAGATAGTTATAATTCAGTCAATTAATATGCAAATGCTACTCTAAGCCTGTAGCACACTGAGTTTAATTTCATAGAAAACAAAATATGTTTTTTTAAATGCTAAGCACAGTGCTGTCCTTACAGGTAAGAACATTGCTGCAAATGCTAGGAAGAGGAATCCTTAATTATAACTAACCAAAAATAGGGAAGCAAAAGATTGTAATTAATCCTTTATTATGCATTTTTATTAGTAAGTATTGGTATTTGGGGCATGCACACTAACACTGCAACAATTATATCTATCATAGTATTACAACAGAAATTATCTGAAACCTTGTATTTTTGCATTTTGTGAACAGTGTTTACTGCATCTGCAGTCTTATTTGAGATTCAAACCAAACTCCCTGGTAAATCAGGCTGATAAAGATATCCACCTTGCAAAATGGCCAGGCAAGATTTTGGCACAAATTCCTTTAAGTTACATTACACAAGGGGATGTCACCAGTGAAGACACAGAAATATCAAAATTTGTGATGCAACTTGAATTATTTCTGGAAAGGGAATAGAGTAATCGTCGTTCAGCAATTACTTAGAAGCAAGACATTAAATAATACATACGTAATTATTTTTTATAGTCTTATTTGTTGTTATTACTGGAGGAAGATCTAGGGATCTTCTTTGCCTATATAGAACCAGTCATGCTTATAGCAAACACCATCATTTAAAACCAAAGCCACACTGAAATGCCAATACATAGAATAAAGATAGTCAGTTGTCTGGGACAGACCATGCTCAATGACTGATTTGTGACAGTCCAAGATGCTGCCATTCTTTGCTATCATTCTGCCCATTTCTTCAGGGCAAGTGCTACAATAACAGAATGGAATGTGTGCTCAAGTGTTAGCTGTTCCTTTTTCAGCTAAACACCAGACTTCTCACCAAAACACATTAATGGGGGCACCAGCATCTGTCTGTCAACACCACTGCAACAATGGCAACAGGTACTGGAGAGACATAAACAGTATGGAGCAGTTCTCACTGCAGCAGTTCTTCCCATGAACTGGCATCCCTATGAGCACAAATGAAGACTTTACATTTCAAAAGGCAAGAAAATGTTTGAGGTAACAACCTTTGCATTTTCAATGTGTAAGATAGGGACAAAGTTTCACCTCTTGCATTAGAATTACACTGGCAGAAGCTCAGACCAACAGCTGCCAAAGTGACATCTAACACCTAAGTGACATATAATGCATAACTGCATTACAATCTAATGTATAAACATGTTATCCTGAGACATTATATAGCTGATAACTCTATTTTTGCACAGATTAAAAGCTGTAGGAGTCATGAGAAGAACAAATATACATACGTACTCAGGAGAAAAAGACAATTTTGTATTACTAAGCCACAATTCTTTCTAAATGGATGAAGTATATTTCTAGTCTTGCCAGTAGTATAAAAATAGTGTTCCAAGATTAATACAAATTCAAATGAAACCTAAGAAGACATGCACAATACAGTTAACAAACATGTGGCATCCTGCATTCTTTGAAATTTAAGTGAAATTGTTTATGAATAATTTTATTCATGAATATTACTCCCACTGAAGTAGGAGCCCTTAGGGATAAAAATCTATTTATGCATAAGTATAGTATAAGACTGACAGGGCAATATGGGCATTCTGAACTGCTGTCATTGGGCAGAAAAATAATTCAAATTCTGTGGCAAGGTTAATTCTTCCATTTAATACATTCCCAAATTCTTCTACTTTCAATTCAGAGGGCTCCTTTTCAACAGAGCAATAAATAAATTTTCTTATTTACAGTATGTAGTTCACAGAACACAAGGAAAGATAACTTCCACTACAGAGAAAAAAATAAAGGACCAAGACACTAAATGTTTCCAACTTTTCCATGTTTTCCACCCCTACCTCTCTCTGCATGTTTATTAATATAAATTCAAGTCTTTAAATAAAAATACAGTTGCATATAATATGGGATCAAAACCCCTTCCCCAGTTTCAGAATCAGGATAGTATGGACAGGCTGAATGCAATGCTGAAACAATGCTGAATTTGAAAGAACAGATCCTGGTGCAAATCCAACTCCTGGCTGAAAAACACTGATACAACTAATTCTCATAAATTTTATTCTTTTTTAATCCTTCTGAAGACACTCTTCCCCTCTGAAATACAGTTTTATTTGGAACAACAAATATATAGAAAATCCTCATTAGTTCAAAACCTGGTATAACTTAGAAATGTTATTCTTCATGTTCTTAAAGCCCTTGCACATGCAGAAGAAAATTAATGCCACAACTGGGTCACATCAAGTAAAAATAATTTTTGAAAAGTATTTTTCATTGCAAAACATGTCAATTCTGTAAACCACGGACTACAACTCTCTTAATTTCTCTATTAGATCTTATTTTAAGCAGAGGCAAGAGGCAATAAGAATTAGAAGACGATAGGAGAAGATGAAGAAGTGTAAATCCCATACCTGACACCTTGATTTTAAACATGAAGAATACAGAACCACAGAATAATTATTCAGCCTGGAAGAGACCTCAGAAAGTTACAGTCCAATTTCCTTATCAGAGCAGAGTTAGCACTAGGTTGCAATCAGGCAAAAAAGGTTTAAACCGAAATGCACTATCCCCCTTAAAGCAGTTGAATTGGGTATATAGTTAATGTGCCTCCGGTAAAGTGAACATTTTTTAACTACGTGCATATTCAAGATGAAAAACAGAGCAGTTTGTGTAGCTGAATATACATAGAGTGTACATACCTGACTTCTTCCTGGAGACAAGTACATTAAACAAGAAAACTTCTTCAAATTAAATCATGCCTATCTTATGGGTGAGTTTTGTATTTATACAAGAGTCTACTTCTTCTAAGCACAGGCTGCATTGGTCACTGTGCAAAATTCCTGAACTCTGAACAGACATTAGTAAGAATTTCACTTAATACTGTGGCAAAGAATTTTCACTTAATACATAATCATAAGAAGCAAGAAACAAGTGCAAAAAATTCATACATCATGTTCTCATTTTTAATTTAGTAATTATTGAATTGTTTCAGAGCAGGCACTACATTGCTTTAAACACAATCAAGTATCATTGAAATAATGTCGAAAAATAACCTCTTCACCTCAGTATACACACGCGCATATACACAGACATACACAAATTAATTTAGAAAATCTGTACATACATATTTTTCAGGATGCAACTCAAAGAACTGTACCACAAAAAATTATTTTCTGTACTCTGACACACTAAAAATTATAATCCATTTCTCTGAAATTAGGGTTTAAGGACACAAAATGCCATGCAGTAGTATTTAGTAGAAAATGAACTGGTAAATAAATTTATCTATATAGGGCTTCAAGAATACACAGAACTCCTTGAATAAAACGAACGTAAATTTATCAGAAATATTTACTGTCCTTGAGCTGTGCAGACCCCAGTTATATGTGTTAACTGAAGCTTATCCCCTTTGTAGAAAACAGCAAGGAAGTATGTGATTGGAAATGCAGGATACTTTATTTTCTGTTACTGGCAGCAAAGCTGGTTCAAGAAAGGAGTATCGTTGTTGAATCTGGGTCTCAAAGTCCATCATCTTGATTAGTTGCCTCATAATCACCCACATTATCAGCTAATTCAACGTCTTCATCATTACTCTCTGCGCTGTAATCAACTTCTTCAAGGAAGCGAGGCTCATCTTCATCCAAAACATATGTAGTGGGGCTATAACAAACAAGAAGCTCCATGAATCATGTTAAAAGTATTATTTGGATTAACACATTCACACCATGTGCCCTGACCCTTTCCTGACATACAGTAATCCAAATATTACCTCAGGAAAGGGGCAGATTACCTGAAATGGGACTGGCTTTTTAGTTGCGTGTAAAACAACTGAGAGACAAACCCATGCTTGTAATGCCTTTAACTAATTAGTTAGTCATATACAACACATTATCCAAATTTGCTATGACAAATCCGCTACACTAATGGCCCGTAAGAACTTAATGTAAATACAGCAGTATCAGAAATGGCTGAAGATGAATCCAACTACCTCAGGACGCAGCCATTGCTGTAGGGTATCAAAAAAACCACTGTATTTTATTGAAAAACACACTTTACTGAAAAGCACTGTAACCAATTACTTTATACATATCAGAGATGATAGAACAAGGGGTCATAGTTACACCTACAATTAAGTTCCCACACAAATCACTTAACTCCCATCAGATTCTCACACATTTGTATCCTGGTAAAACTTAAAATTTGTCAAGCACTGCAACTCTGAGGCAATGCACTTAATGAACTGAAGCTCTGCCCACAGAGTGGTCTATGCCCTTATCTAATAGCATTGAAGAACAAGAGGATTGACACCTTTAGTGTTAACTGGAAAAAGGTTAAAATACAACTTTCTGATCCTCTCATCTCCCTAGAATAGAGAAAGGGATGATGGAGGAGGCAGAAAAGTGTTTTCCAGACACAGTTTTACTCAGGACATAAAAAAGCTATCTGCTTAAAAGCACTAAGTACTCCTAAATATTTAGTAAGTATTTTTACATTCATTTTAAGCCTGAAAAAGGTTTTGTAATGCATTTTACCTAATAATCAAATAATATAGAGCTCATACAAAACAGTGAGACTGTCCTTATTGAGAAACATCATAAAGAACTTGTAGAAATAGTTGCATATTAATTTTATTTTCTCCGTAGATACACAAAACCTAGCTTGGCTGTGGCCTTATAATTAAAAAGACTAATCATTGCTTCTTTCTAAAGACCTTTTAGGAGCTCAGCTGCACCAGTGGAAATCTGAAATGCTATCTCTATTCAATATAAATAAATTTCACAGTATTCTTCCTCTACCTGTAACCTCAATTACATGCCACACTGTAACATTTTTTACTGTTGACAGTTAATTCAAAAACAGGGAGAAAAAACTGTTCCCTAGCTTTGAGGAAAAAAATATTTACATTCAAAATTATCTGTATCATGGTTCACTAAACAAGCCTGTACTCTATTAGCTATGCGAAACAGAAAGCTCCGCAAAACCAAATACTTTTTAAGTTATTTAAGCTGTAATTAGGGAAATAACCCACTGCTGGTTAATGAACTTGGTGTTATAAACAAAATTATTTCCATTTAGGAGAGAGAAAGAGTGAAGAAAATGCGGTGTGGGTTTTTAACAGAAAATAACTGGGATCTCTGCTAAGAAGTCTCTTTCGTTTCACATATGGAGAACCCAACATACAATAAGGATACATACTTTATATGAAGCACCTGTGGGAGAACCATCAAAGGAATACAAATTTTTTGTTCTTTCATCCTGTGATGCTTTCTGCCCTAGGAAGTCACCACCTACTAACAATTCCTTTAAGGAAAGAAGAAGTCAGGGAAATAAAAAGTTTAAGTATTTCATTTATTTAAAGAAACAAATGAAAGGGACTCCACCAGATGTATTACGTTCTGACAAGTCCACAGATTTTTTCAATTTGTGCTTCTAATCACTTAACACAGGTACTGATTAATTAATTTTTGTATGCAAGGAATCCACACTTCAGTTGAATCCACACAGAATAGACTGTGTAATTCACAAGAAATTGTGCCATTAAATCTGAATATTGACCCAATAATATGTAATATTTCTGAACACTGACAGAAAACTACAATGAACTATGTCAAGGAGAAATATTCAACCAGTGACAATGGGATGTTTAATCTATTCTAATGGTATTCAAGAGAAATACCATTAGAATAGATCAAAGATCTTACTGAACAGGTCTTACTTAGAAAGCTACATAAATCTTTAAAAAAAAACCTGTCTCTGATCTGCTGCCTAATAGTCTTTGCTTTCTACTACCATCCAGATCAACACACCACAACTTCTCAATTATGTGTTACTCAAATAATACTATAATATTTACTAAGGTTATTTTTCCCACTTTCCCTTTCCTAAGTTTTCGTTCCTCATAAAACTATCCAAACTGTGTCACATACTACTATATTTGTCTTCCCATGTATACTTGTCTTTTGATGTAGCAAATGTTAGCCTTGAAAATTTAACTTTTCAGTAATCTCTGTTCCAAAGGTTAGCATGAATCTGAGAAGTGTAATTATTATTCCACTGTTTTACTGAAGCTGGATCACAAGAAATATAGAAATCAAATACCTGAAAAAATGTCTTACTGTTTAATCAAATTCTTTATTTGCTTTCCTGCTGCTCCCCACCCTCAGCGGATCTTGTAGCGATATATTTTTAGCTGCTGTCATGCTGATTCTATGGGTTTTAATTTCCTAACTTCTCCCTTGGGCTCTTTATAATTAACTTGCTCAATAATCCTTCTTCTACTCCTACACCTCCTGCTTTTTCTTTTAAAAGGGAACTATTATTTTTATAGGTTAGCAGAGGTTGTTTATCACACACCTACAGTATTGTAATGTAAAGGATGCCACGATCTGTGTATTTTCTTTGACGTCATGGCTGACGATAAAGAGAATACTATATGAAATTCTGAAGTTCTGTGTATCTTACCTAAGCAACATTTTATGGGTAAAAAGATGAATTCCTAAATGTCTGATTAATACACTTGATATAATACTATGGTCTTCAAGTTTATGAAGAACTTTAAGAATATCTCTTTCATTCAAAAGATTATTTTCTTCATTACCTGCCACTGAATACACTGAATTTAGGAATTAATACAATAGTTTTCTAAAATGCATTTTAATTATTAATTAAAATATACTTTAATTATTAAGGTCAGCCAGGCACACACAGCAGCGATAGCAGCAACAGCAGCGGCAGCCACGGCAAGTTCTGGGGGCTGAGCACTAGAACAAAGTGGGCAGGACCTCCACAGTCAGAGAAACATGAGTAAGAGCTGAGAGACCCACCAGGAACCATCATCTCTCGTGAGTGAGATTGACATGGTGTGAGTGTTGTCAGCAGATTTAAATGGCCCCGGAGAGTGCGAGTGACCAGAGTGTGGTGCCATGGTCAGGACATGGCGCAGCAGTTCTCCAGGAAGGGCACACAGAAAAGGCCACTTAATTCTACTTGGGGAGGAAGAGGAAGCAGTCTTCTTCTGTAACAAAAATGGCATCTACACATTACAGCTGTCAGACTAAAACCAAGAGAGACCACAGCCACCTTGGGTATTTGTTTAGACCCAAACAGACTTGCTGAAGACTAAAGAAGCACCTGGACCCTCAGCTGCAGGAAACTCCATAATCTGAAAGTCCCCCAGGCCCTGAAGGCAGAGGTAGGTGTCATGGGTGCAAGTGTGCCCAGATAGATAACCTGCCTTTTGTTCAGGTTGCCATGTTGTGTGAGAAGCTCATCAAGCAGCATATGATCTGGGAATCCAAGCAGGAGACTGAGGTATGGGATTATGCACTGACACAGGCAAAGAGACAGTTGCTGCTTTAAGACCTTGGAAACAGAAGGTACATTAGCATCCAACCTTGAGATAGGCCTGATTTATTTGTAAGGCAAGGGAGACTGGACTCTCATCTCTGCTTGGAGCAAAAGAAAAGAGTCTCCCCCTTGCCACTGAATTGCCCCTACATAAGAAATATGACACTATGAGGCTTGGAGGAGAAAACTCCACAATAAGTAGTCAAGAACAAGAAAAGGAGAATGCTACAAAACTGGTACAATCAAACAGTCATATGAGAATGAGTGCCACCAAAAGTGCACAAAGCATGGTAATTACTGGAGAATCATCACTGAGACACATGAAGGCAGCTATTTACCCTCCAGCCTCTCTAGCAAGATTTGCTGTCTATAAGGGCCACATTTGTCATGTCACAAAGATGTTACTAACACTGGTTAAACCATAGGATTATCAACAACTCTTACTCTTTCATGTAAGGTTGAATGTTCTCTCCATACCTGGAGACTAAGAGCAAATCATGCCTTACCCATTTGATGGCCTTCTATGATGGGATGACTACAACAGTCAACATGGGAAGATCAGCTTACATCATCAACCTAGACTTCTGTAAGTTTTTCAGTGTGCCACATTACATGCTTATCTCCAAATCAGAGAGACATGGATTTGATGAGTGGACTGTTTGATAGGCAAGGAATTGCCTGGATGGGTGCAGCCAGAGAGTTTTGGTCAAAGGCTCCATGTCCACATGGAGGCTGGTGACAAGTGGGGCTTCTTAGGGCTCTGTTTTGGGACCAGTGCCTTTTAAGACCTTCCTCAATGTCAAAGACAGTCAAGTGCTCCTGCAGCAAGTTTGTAGATGACACAAAGGTGAGCAGTGCAGCTAACACAACAGAAGGACAGGACACCATCCAAACGGACAAGCTTAAGAACTGGACCCAGGAGAACCTCACAAAGTCCAACAAGTTCAAGTGCAAGGTTCTGTAACTGCATCAGGGCAATCCCAGACATAAGCACAGACTGGGAAAATAAGTCACTGAAAGCAGCCCTGCAAAGCTCTGTGGATGAAAAGCTGGACATGAGTCACTAGTGTGAGTCTGCAGCCCAGAAAGCCAACCATGACCTGACCTGCATGCAAAGCAGCACGGTCAGCAAAGTGAGGGAGGGGATTCTGCCCTTCTGCTCTATTCTGGTGAGATCCTAACTGGAGTGCTGCATCCAGCCCTGAGGTCCCCACACAAGAATGATATGGACCTGTTGGAGTGAGTTTTGAGGAGGCCACTAAGCTGCTCAGAGGGCTGGAGCATCTCTCCTATGATGATAGGCTGAGAGAGCTAGAGTTCTTCAGTCGTAAGAACAGAAGGCTTCAGTGATACCTCACTGTGGTTTTCCAGTACCTAAACAGGACTTACAAGACAGAGGAAGGATGACTTTTTACAGAATCAGAAAGGGATATGACAAGAAGTAATGTTACTACACTAAAAGAGAAGAGATTTAGATTAGATACCAGGAAGAAATTAAATTATTTATTGTGAGGGTGGTGACGCACTGGAACAGAGTGACCAAAGAACTTGTTGATGCCCCATCCCTGAAGTGTTCAAGGCCAGGTTGGATGGGGCTGCGAGAAACCTAATATAGTGGGTTGCATCCTTGTCCATGCCGGGGGGGGGGGGGGGGGTTGGAACTAGATGATCTTTAATGTCCCTTCCCATCCAAGCCATGCTATGACTATTATTTTTTAAAACTATAGTACCTTACTATGTGTTTTTCATTTACATTAATGCTCCAAACTTATTAAAATTTAATAAACCTTTTCACAAATACGGTATATTTTTTTCAAAATAATATTTTAATTGTCCCATAAAAGTTATACTTGGGATTTTTAATTATCCACAAGACTCAATTACAGAAAAATTAATCCACAAGGTAGACATAACCGTTACCAATTTGAACCCTGTGGAACTCAGCAATTTTTTGACACTCTGGGGATGTTTATACATTTTACAACTTCGGAACAAAAAATTAAGAAATATTCCCTGTCAACGTATGGAGAGTTGCAGCTACCTAGGGAGTTGAGAAAGGAAGGAGAGAGAATTCTGAAATACTAATGATTTCTTTTAAAACTGCTTTGTCATGGAAGGCAAAAAAAAAAAATCTTAGATGAGAAAGACAGTTACAAAGTATCACAAAGGAATTGTTTCTCCATAGTTTCCCTTCTAATTTCTTTTTAGTGTCTACATTCTCTTCCGGAGATTAGCAATCCTGCTGCAGGAAGCAACATCACATATGCAACTACAAGTCCTGTCCTGTTCAGCTGCTCTTAACCTATGTAGTTCTTGTAAGTAATAAGGATATTTTCTCAAGGGAATTTCCAAGGTTCAACAGGATGTATCCAACTATTTTTCAAGCCATAAGGAGCTGGACATCCAAATCCTCTTTAATTATGTTTTTTAAATTTCACATTTAAAGTTACAGAATTTTACTCAGAGCTTAATCACAAGTAACATCAACACATTCTATGTGTTCTCACCCTGAAATACATTTTATGAAATTCAAAACTGAATCAAATCAGCTGGGATTCATCAGTCATTTACTGTGGTCCATAGCAGTAATTGGATCATACCATCAAGAGTAGAAGAAAACTTGAAGTATGGTATGAAGAACTTATAAGCAGTTCATCACACTTTTTTGTTTGTTTGTTTGTTTGTTTGTTTGGGGCTTTTTTCCTTGATTACTAGTTTCCTTATTTTGCCCTAGAGAAGACGAACAGTATTCTGAATAGTACAGTCTACACAGAATTAAAAGCAATCACTTTCATTGAGGCCAGAGCAGGGGCCTGGTGCATGGGCACTGCTACCAGGCCCACAAGTGGAATTCTGAATCTGATTTTTAATAGCTTTTTCTTCCAACATTTGGAATGGGACAGACTGGACAAAAGCTGCAGTATAAGATGCCTTCTTTTTAGCAAAGCTGTACTCCTAAAGTACTGGAAGAAAGGCCAAGCAAAGCTTCAACCATACAGGAGAGTAAGAAGGAAAAGACCTTTAGTTCCAGGTGATGAAGATTAGGAATATACATATGTCTGGGCAAAGTTTAAGAGTTATTAAGAGGGAGGGAAATAAAATAGGACAAAACCAGTTTCTATCTGACAGCCTAGACAGAAATCCCTTGTAAGACTTTGTACACACTCCCACTGTATATACCCCTCACTTCTTGCCTCACCAGTCTGATGTTTTTTCTCAAGTGTAAGACTAAGTGGAGGAAATGGATTTTTCATCAAGTTTTTCCTTTCCCACAGCTCCTTTTGGCTGTCTGCTTTTTCTACCATTTTCTAGACATGCTGGGTCCCAAAGCTCAGTCTGCTTCTCTGCTATAATTAAATCAAATTAACAAACACAACCACACCATGTTCTAGAACACACCAATGAGCCTCAAAAGAATCATTTAAATGAACTAGAATTTCCAAAAAGTGGTCAAGTTTTTGAGCAGAGGATAAGTCTAGTAAGTTGTAACAGTAATGAATGTGGTCATATCTTTTTGTTTCATTGCATATAGACCCTATCAAACCTGTCAGCACAATAACTACAATTCTCAATACAAGACCAGTATTACATTTAGTCTAATCTTTTCCATTTGGAACTGGGGTGAAAACACTGTCAAATGGGTTGGAAATAATTAAAGAAAAATTAAGTGTTTTATTCATCACATGAAAGGTTAAAGTTCACTGCCAGAGGAAAATAAATCTACTTATTGCTTTATTTTTCTTGTTTCTGACATGGTTCAAAATGAACTCATGCAAATTCAGCCTATGTGTACTGAAATACTGGCAATATATTCTAAAATATTAACATGTACTTGGTCATTATAATTACAACCTGGAAAACCAAAAAAAATTGAGAAACCCTCAAAATCATTTGCAAAAAATAAAATCAGTGCTACTGTGTTTAAACTTGCCTGCTTAGTCTTAAAAGCATTTAAACTGTGATTTGGTAAAAAATAATACCAGTAATATCCAAAAATAAAGGAAATAACCACAATCTTAGTAATTGCTGTACTCTAACCCTACAGGAATGCTACAGTTGTGTAAAAATATTCTGGTTTATACTTCCTATTGATGAACTTTTTACCTGCTTTTCCTGTAGGTAGCTTCTCATTTGTCTCTAAGGGCAAGTAAAAAGCAGCAAGTCATATGAGAAAGAAAGTATAAGCAGTTCTTTGTTGTAATAGAAAAGTGAGAACTGAAGTCTGGGCATATAAAACAAGAAACTGTGTGACTGTATTCTGATCCATGACTATCTCTGAAGAGGAATAGAAAAAAGCTTTATAAACTTTGTATATTTCTACCACTCAAGTGAATAATAAATGCACACCTTGGCTGAAAAGATTTTTCTTAAAATATGGCCTAAGGTATACATAAAAACTCTGCTTCTGAGCCTCTGGCAACAAAAGAATGAGACCACCTTTTAACTTCACCTATGTCAATATTGATCCCTTTGGCAAAGAATAAAAGAAGATAATGTGCAAACTTAAATAAGTTTTGTTCTGTGAACAAAATTGTAGTTTCTTATTTATCATAGAATCATAGAATGTCTTGGGTTGGAATGGACCTTAACAATCATCTAATTCCAACCCCCCTGCTGTGGGCAGGGACATCAGATTGCTCAGAAATCCAGGTACAAATGCACAACATATTTCAGTCTTAATGCCATATTTAAAATTATATTTAATTTGCATTCACACATTCAGTTTTTCTATCACATATTCTCACACAGTTATACAGTATTGCTAAGTGAACACAGAGCAAAGTACCTGTTTTCTCACTTCATGATATGTATTTTGCTGTTTTATGTTTCAGTGTTCTTAGATTTACATTTAATGACTTTAAGAAATAAAGCCATCAGGACTTAAAAATCAAACAGATGTTAACAGATTCCTCCAATAAACTTCAACATTTCAATATTCCATATAGATTAAAAATATTAAGTTTTACATGCACAGAATCTGATTTTTTTCCCGCTCTCCTAACTTCTTTAGTGCAGAAGCACTTGGCTATCACCTTTCACCATCTGTAGCTGTGTAACACCCAAAGGTCATGTTAGGGGAAACCATTTAAAAAAAAAAATTCTAGGTATAAATTCACTTTTAATACACGGAATGAAGTTATTTAATCATCTCCCTCAAATTTAAAATTTCATCTTGCGGTACAATTATTTTTGTGATTTTCATGATCTAGTCTATTGGATGTAACTGAACCTGCTGGTTTTTTTTAATCTCCAGAGTACTAGTTACTTTCTTCACAAATCAGGATTATAAATATTTCCATATAGAGTCTCAGTAACAGTAAGCTTATTATGAGCCTAATGTTACATTTTTCCTGTGCTTATGTGTAGCCAACAACATTATGTTTATGCAGGACTAAGTATTTTATCAGTGCTTTCTGAAAATCCAGGTTAAAACAGTCCCCTGTGCCACTCATTTCCCAGCAATGAAATGTAAACCAAGTCAGAGGCAGTCTTCCCCTGCCCCCAGCATGGTTGTACTTCACATGCAATTAGTTTTCATAATAATTTTTTAGAGATAGCTGGATCAACGAAGTATTTTAGCTGGTAAAGGAAGTTCAAACTATGTGCATCTATTAATATACCAGGATTTGCTGTTTTTCATAACATTAAAACAAGCTATGTGTTTCCATTTGTTCCTCTTCTCATCTAGCATTACTGAAGTTTGCTATCAAACAGAAAGCAAACATGCCATCTCACCCTTTTTTATCCCATTCTGGTACTAAGCTGTTTTTGATGTGTCTTTAGCTTCCTAGCAGATACTAAGGGGGGTGACTTGTGTATGATATGACATTCCTTAATTCAATAGATGCTATGATAAGGAAAATCCACCATAAGTAACATTAACAAACAGGAGCAAAGGTAAAAACTTCAAGATGAGATAACAACAACTTACTGGAAGCAGCAATGAGAGAAGAAAGGAAGCAACAACAACATTAATAACAAAAGGTAAAATACAATGGAATAATTTACGTAGAAACTGCAACAATACCAGACTCTTCACCTGCCACAGTTTTTCTCCCCCCAGCCTGACCACAAATGAGGGAGTCTCTTACTCCAGCCCCTGACAAGTGATGAGATGGTATCAAATAACAGTAGGGTCTGGTCAGGCCCCTTTCTCTTTATGGTAAAAAATTAAAATTGTTCTGGCCAAACCTAGGGCACCTTTCCATGTATATAATGGTTAATGCACTTTCCTCTATAGTTTGTGCTCTTAGCCTGTCAGCAGATACCACTGGAAAGAGCCTGGCTCTACCTTCTTTGCAACCTCCCTTCAGGTATTTGTATACATTGATAATGTAGGCCTTTTGAGCCTCCTCTACTCTAGACTAACAGACCCTGCTCTTCCAGCATTACCTCCTGTGGGAGGAACATCAGTCCCTTCAACATCTTAGGAGCTCCTCACTGGACTATCTCTGGTAGGTCCATGACACTCTTGCACTCCTGAACAACACAGTCTTCCAGGTGTGCAGGCCTTGCCAGTGCTGAGGAGAGGGAAAAGCTCAAATGTTGACTACTCATGAACAGCCCCTCTTCAAATAGCTGCAAATACTTTCCAGTATTAGGTATTTGATCACCTTATCAGGGATCACAGTGAGACTGACCAGCCTGTAATTCCCTGAATCCTCCTCCCTGTTCTTCCTTAAGACAGGTAGGACACCTCATTTCCTTCAAAAGCACCTGTCCCAATCACTATGATGCTTCAAAAATTATTGAGTGGCCTCACAGTGACATCAGTGAGCTCCCTTAGTACATGTGGGTGCATCTTATCAGGACCCCTGGACCTAGGTAAGACTAGCTTGCTTAAGTATTCTCCAACCCATTCCTCTCCCACCATGGGTAGGCCTTCCTTGCTCCAATCCTTCTCCAGTGTCTGGGTCCTTAGCACACCAAGAGCTGAACTTTCTAGTAAACACTAAGATGAAGAAGGCAGTCAGTACCTCAGCCTTTTACAATTTCTGCGTCACCAGTGCTCCTGCCCCATTTACCAGTGGGCCCATATTTCCTCTAAAATTTCTTTTACTACTTATACACTTACTGAGGTTTGATTACCCCAAATCCACTTTCTGACACTATCTTTTCCAGGAATCACTAAGTCAGCTTTAACCAAGCATGAAACTTGTTGTGACAGTAAAATTTTAGTCATTACAAACATCTGACATTCAGCTAGTGAGCAAATGATACCGGGGGTGGATCCAACCATCACTGGAGCCAGCATATCAACACTACTATTCATACACTTTTAACCACTTTCCTAAGACATCCTCCTATTGTTACTCCTATTGTTTTTATCACCTTTAACTTATGCTTCGCTTTTCATTATTATCTGTAAATGGTAAGCATGAACAAGCTCCAGTTTCTCTCAATACTCAACATTCTAGGAACACTGATGGGTCTGAATGAGAAAAATAAAAATTATTTTCCTGTCATAGGGTGTCACAGATGCCCTCCCATAGCTCTGCTAGGTTTCCATGGTCTAAAGACAAATTGCTTATTAAACTTACATCCAATGTAAGTCTTACTATCAAGTACTTCCTTGTTTCAGCTGTCCAAAAGCAGTAACAAATTTCATCTTTTCCCCAAATTTCCACTCCATTGCCTTAGGTAAACTGGAGCTACAGACAGCATTAGTAGAAATATTATACCATGTAAATCTTACTCCTTTACAATGATTTGTTCTTTTCAAGTCTGGAACTCAGCTTTATCAGTCTGTCAACCATATTTTCAGAAAAATATGTTTGTATATTCAAAATAATTTATTTGCTGTTCATCCTTATTTACCATGTACATTTGGATACTTCAGTGATGAATTACATGAATGGAAAAATGCAAAATATGCATACATTTGCAAGCCTATCTAAAACTTTAAGAACCGGCAACTTAGTAAACTGGCTACTGAGCATATAAATTTATTTTGTGACCCAAACTGTTTCATATATTTAAAATTCTTCAAGTCTTATTATATATCCCCACCAGAGGAGAAATAAGAAAAAGAAAGTTAGGAAGAAATACTTACAGTTCTTACTGCTTTACCTCACATACTTTATGTCTGTTTGAACAAATTTTTAATACCACAGATAGTAAAAAAAAAAAAAAAAAAAAAAAAAAAAAAAGGGAAAAAATCCCACTTTGAAAGAGACTATTGAAACCTAAGACCTACTACTGGATTTTATAGCCTGTAATAATTCCCCAATGAAATTAAAATTGCTAGCATTTATCCCAGCAGCAAATGTGACATATAGTCTAACTCTGTCTGTGTTGTTTTCTTTCAAACTTTGAAGCAACTGAATTAACAAAATAGGTCTCCAACATATTCAGATTATTGTTACAGTAACGTCACAACACATCAGCTTTAATTTTGATCAATGGAAGAACATTTTTGAAAGAATGTTTACACCACTTGAGAAACCGCAATTTTTTTCCCCAAAAGAAAAAGTGAATATAACAAAAGTGTACTACCTTGTCACTTTACAGCTTGACTCAATGAGCTCATTTTCAATATCCAACAGACTAGAAGGCAGGTTGTATTCCAAAGGTGAGGACATTCTTTTTAAACGCAGCAAGCCAACACAGAACTTTGCTCCCATCTCCTCCAGTTCTCTTGTACCTATCTGCAATCCCTAATTTGAAAATAAGATTTACAAATACAAAATAGGTACAGGCAGATGGACCCACACATACTGCAGAATAGCTCTTTAAGTTAATATTTTCTTACTTTATTTAATACATTCTCTTGCTTTAAAGACAGAACAAATCAGATTTGTAGAATAAACACTTAGAGTATCAGAGAAGATTCAGCCTTGATTCCTTCAAGGCTGAACAGACACATCCACTTTTTTTGGAGCTTCCTAGCCTACACTTCTAGCACCCCAATATTAAAAAATCTTTTCCCAGTAGTATTGGAAGAGAGACAGAGATAATGTCTAGGTTCATAAGTATAAATTATTTTAAAATAAGAATTTAAAATACTAGATTCCTCAATATAAATTCCATCAAATAGAATTTAAAAAGGAGAGAATTAATATCATAGCTGTGATCAAATGCATTGCTATGTTTTGACACATAGGTAAGACTACCTAAGGCAGCAGTTACTCCATGAGAGAGATGTCTCTTCCCTGCCTATAAGTTAGAGGCTACATGTGTTAATTCTGAAAGCATTTATTCATGTATTTAGTAATTAAAACTAACAAACAAATTCTCAAAAGCTATAGCTCTTTTCTGACTTGAATTACATAGCCAGGCATTTTCCTCTGCAAAGACTATTTAGAAGTAGAACTTATGTAATACTCTCCGAGTTCACATATCTGATAAATCCTCCCATCAGGTAATTCTACATTTTTAATTTAGCCATAAGTGCAGTATATAGGGACATAACCTCTGACCTCAACTACTTTATAAAAAGACCGTAATCTAGACTGACCCTCAACAGTTATGTAATTAGCTAGTACTAACTGTATATACACTAGTAAATTCAGAGGCACAACTTCACTCAATTTCCCCCTTTGCAATTTCTGTATCTCTGGAGAATTTAAAAGGACTTTAGGTTGGATCTTCTCAACCCCTTAACATACAGATTAGTTAAAAAGAAGCTTTGGCAAAACAAACAGAGAAACAGAAGAGCCAGGAATTGGTGGTAAGCTAAGTCATCAAGTACAAAAGAAGCAAAAAAGAATGAAGCGGGAATTTTTTTACCAAAAGCTAGGGAAAAAACACACAAGCTTTGTACGTGTTGCCACACTGACACTGCATTTTAAAATGCAAGGTTTAAAAGAAAGTATGTTGCTCCAGAAATGGTACAGCCCACACCAACACATTCTCCATGTGCTGTTTTGAACATGCTTAATAGAAGAAAAGTTTGTTTTTCTTCTGAGTTCTTTTTTGCCTTGGTAGTACTCATAAACAAGGTGCTTTTTAGTAACAAGAAAGATAAATCTATTTCCATGATTCTGAACAGTGCCATCCTCCGGCCAAATGGTACTGAAACCTGTTAGCAGTGAACAAGAGTTGAATATTTGAGTATTATTCTTAATAGTAATACTACTTACCTCTTTCATAATGCTTTTGTGCTGTAGGTTTCAAAGCACTTATTAATAAAGGAAGAATTATCCTCACTGTACTGATGGAGAAATGGAGGCAGAGAGGGTTGAAGCGATTTGCACAGTGTCTCACAGCATGTCACTGACCCCGCTGGGAACAGAAATCAGTTCTCCTCACTCAGTGCAGTACCTTATTCACAGAGGCCCATTTTTTGGCTTTGTTTTGTATTTGTTTGCACATCATTAACTTTCGAAGACCCCAATCATAGCTGGGGCTCCACTACGCTAATCACAGGAAGACACAGTCCCTGCCCCAAAGAGATTAAAATAACATTAAAGTCAAGAGGCAACAAAGTATGCAGAACAGGAAGGAGAAAGGTAACAGTAATCTCACTGTTACACAGGTTACTAATGTGCACAACTTGACGGTTCAGAAACTTTTCCAGTTATTGTCTGCATTTGTTGCTGAAGAATTTATCGTTAGTTGGCAGGTTCCTTATAGACAAGATATGCCTAACAGAGTGTCTCTAAGTTGAGAAGGGACAAGAGTACAGTATGAAGGAAAGTGCAAAGACAATTGTTATAAAGATAAACAGCATGCGCATGTTCTGTGGCTGCTATTTTTAGCACAGCAGAAAGAGGATGTAACTAAAGAGAAAACTAAATGGAGCAGATTGGAGGTGGATAACTGGGAAACACCTGAAGGATAAATTTTGAACTTACTACGCTGAAGGGTCTATACAATTGTGGTAAAAGCCTCATGCCAAATCTTGATTTGCTTCTTTCATTTGTTTTAATCATAAGGGAGAATGTAATATCACACAAATTCCAAATACCAGATTTCTTAATTGATTCTTCCATCAGCCAAACCTCTTCATTGCCATGAAACAAGATCCAAAGTCTGGTTCAGGAAGTCATCATCACTATCATTAGTTGACCTTACTAAGGGACCTGAGGTCAAGTTCATTTTCACTGAAGCCTTGATTACACTCTTTATCTTCTAATGATCTTCAGGTGTTGTTCTAGTACCTTTAATTGAGGCCTATTAAAGTTACTTACAAGCTACAGGCATTGCTTTTAAGCTCAAGCCATCTCGATGTAGTTTCTTTTTTTTTAAACGAAATTTAATTTCTTTTTCTCTACATCTTACATACCTATCTTTCTTCTAGGCAGTAAAATTTGAGATGGAGAGTTGAAGTCTTCCTTACTAAGCATGTTATGAAGTTATCTTCATATCAATAGAATATCTCAGTGATTAAATTTGCCACTTGAAAGCAAAGATACAACAATAAAGACACAGCAGACTATGACCTCAAGTGGAAGAGAATATTCCTGTAATAAGTACTTAATAAAAGGAAAATAGCCATATAAAGATTTGCAGAAGTCAACTGGTCAGTAAAACACTATGTAGATCTTCTGATTTCTTATTCAGCAGAGGTTACAAAGACATAATCATTTCTGAGAGCTTGAATTCTAGAGACTGAAAAATCATGGTTACTGAGAAATTTGTTAACCAAATCTTTATTTCCTGAAGTCTTCTCTTTATGTGCATTTTAAGATTGCCAGGTAACAAAATCTTTTCAATTAACTTAAAAGTCAAGCAATACTTCCAAATGTATTAATCTTCAATCAGCAAAGACATTGATTTCTGTTTCAGGTGGCATGAATCATTGAAGACATTGTTTTTTTGTCTGGCATCTTAATTATGCTCCATAGTAGATCCTGGAGAATCCTTTCACCTGAAAGCTTGTTTTTCCATATCCTGAATCACAGATGACTGACCTATATTTACAGCACTTACTGTCAAGAAACTACAAAGATTCCATGTGACCAGCTTAAAAAAATTTGCTTCCAGAGACAACTCTGTCACCAGAGATCCTAAAAAGAGTTAAGACTAGCTAACTTCAGCTCAACAGCTTCCTGGCTGGAAATAGTCTAGATTTATCATTGTCCAAACAAAATAAATTAAAAGAAAAAGAAAAATTATGTTCCACTTTGGCAAAGACTCAGTATTTCTTCCACAAAGAATCAAATTGTTAAGTCATCCTCTCCATGCTTTGAACAAAATTCAGCAAGGATGCCAAACCAGAATAAGACTAGTGGAGTGTTTCAGACCTTTATGTTTCCATCGTTCAGATCTTAACTCTCATGTCCCTTAGGATGAGAAGTATGAGGGAAATGAATTTCTATAGTTCAACTTCTCTCTGGTTTGAAATAACATATCATGACATGTGTAATCTAACTTTTAAAGTAAGTTTATTGACAGACTTACTGGTCCTACTCCTTTCACAAAATAAATCTCAAAAATAAACCAACCAAGTACAACAAAAGCCCCCACAAAAGCCCTGAGCTTAAGCCTTTTCATCTCTTTCATCTTCTCACTGGAGAAACGCAGCTCTTTGATAAGTCCAGTCACCTTGACTTTTTAGATATATTTTCTTAATAAGTCTGAGCATTATCATAGTGAAGAAAAAATTAAGAATCTTCCTGTATATTCAGAGGATGACTAAGAGCTCACAAATTGCTTTACTCGATAAAATGAATGGCAGAACAGTAATTTAGTCTCATCAGTTAGTTTATATGACGTAAAAGAATGCTCTTCCCTTAACTAAATTATTCTTCCACAAAATTCAGCCTTTTTTTTTTTCTCTCCTTACTGAAGAATAGCTTTGGAGATTTTCAAATCTTGAAAGTTTGTCCACAAAGCATCTTCAATTCACTTTTCTTAAGTACTTCCTGTACTTCCTTTAGCAACATTGCTAAAGCCATGAGGGTCCAGGTCTAAGAATATTTTCAAAATTTCAAAATAAGCAAACTGGATGATTTATCTTTTTTTAAAGCTCTATAATAAGCTTTATCAGCTGAGGAATATTCTGACAACAGCAGGAATGAATCTGTTGTTAATTGACAAAATGTAGTACTTACAGGCCTACTGAAATTTTCAACAAAATATCTTTCTACTCTATAGGGATATAAGCACAGATGTTGGAGCATACATTAATATACTAAATATATCTTGTTTCAACTCTTTTTTTTTGTTTGTTTCTGCCCCACCCAGCCTTCTAAACCTCTTTCTGTCAAGCACCTTATTTGAGACTTGTAATCATTTTCTTGATCAGCATGCCTAAACTCAACTTTCAAGCAGAGAAATCCACTCCTTCCACGCATGCCGTCTAATAGTGAGACACTACCAAGAGAGTCACCTTTTGTTTTCAGATATGCAGCCCTGTTAACACTTTTCAAGGAGAGAAAATGAAAACAAATTGTAAGTCAAGAAGCCACACAACTATGTGAGTTCAGACATGATGTGTAATTTGTAGTGCTGGTAAGTGGGTATGAAAATGTTTTGATTTGTAAACCTGTTTCCCCAGCTATATGGGAAAATTCTGTAAGGGACATTGCTAAATATCTGTTGAAGATCCATGATCTGCCATGGTGAAGTCTGAAATTGCCATATATATATAAAGGAAATTTTTATTATAATATTGGCATATGCTACTACACAATCCTACTAATATTTTGGACAGAACAGTTCTGTGTTTTTTTAACTGCATGCATACACATGTGTTACAAGCAATGATTAATATTAATCTTGTTAAAACAGCCCATAAGCATAACTGCTATGCAACCTAAAAAGTTGAAAATTTTATCATTTCATCCTAACACTAGCCTACCCAGACCTTAAAAGGTTTCAAAAGCTTAAAGCAAGCAAGAATTGAGCAAGCAGGGTTACAGAAGAAGATACCAGTGCAAAGGGAAGAAATTAAAAAGTAAGAAATATTAACTGATATATCCTCTTACTTTATACTTGCCCTGGTCACATCCACATAATGTGCTTTCCATTGTGTAGCTCCTTTGTACTCCTATCTCTCGCCAGACAACAACTCGTGCTGTAGATTCCTTGGACTTTTCCACTACAAAGCTGCAGCTGCCCATGCAGAATGCGGGGGCAGTCTGACTCAGGATCTTGGGGAGTGCCTACAGGACAGCAATTTGAAAAAAAACAGCGATTCTTTTATTTCCCATATGGATGGAGGTGAAAAGGGACAATGTAACCACAAACCATTACCAGAAAATTTGGTGCAGTTTGCATTAAAAAAACAAGAAAGAAACAATTCTCCATCTCGAGTTTTCAAAACTCAGTGTGTTCAAGTAACAGTGTCTTCAGGCCTTTTCCTAGTTTTTAATATCCCTTTTTACAGGTTCAGTCACTAAAATTGTTAGTCATGCAAATAAGGATCAGGATACAGGAGAATTCTTCTTCAGCTGATCACCATCCCTCCTAACTCACCAAGCTAAGTTTGCTCAAATTAAGTGTATCACATACTCCACTTAAGTATTAATTCAACTGCAGACTGTTTCAGAAATCCCATTTACAGACCTAACAAAAGCAGTATTTTATTAACACATAAAATTCATTTGCATTCAGCAAAGCACTTACGTGCATATTTCACTTCAAGCATGTGAATCAAAGTTCAGTTCTGTTTACATGACAGTTTCAGTGAAAAGGTCATGCAAATATATATATTTCACTATTGCTAAATGACTATTCTTTCCAGTTTTTATTTGTGTCAGTTAAGACAAAACACATGACTGCTTCAAATTTATTATTTCAGTAGTAATACATAACCCATTAGTGCAAGCTTGCCCAAACATTTCAGTCCACCTTTTTGAAAATGAAAGGCTTTTTCCAATAGCTCTTATTCACTACTGTCTTTTGTGCACTACAGTAGTGCATGCTGAAGTGACAAAACCCCACATAAATGTGTTAGAGCAAAAGACGTGATTGGCATCTGGCTCAACATCCAGGCAATCACGCAAGAAAATCAAGAAGCCACAGATTTTTTTTTTTTTTTTGTGAGGGAGATTTAAATAGGAAAAAAAATCAGAAAGCATCTGTACTCAAGAATGCATAACAAGTGTTTTAACATGCATTCACATGCTTTTGAAGTTTAACTCTGAATCTTTTCAAAAAACACGGGGCCTGCATGCCCATAGGTCACACAGGTTTGCAGTTCCCAGGAGGCAGCAATGGAGGGAGACACAGAAGAAATAGCTAACACTCCAAGAAACATGTAATTCTCTAAATTTTTTTACATTTTTGAAAGCTTATACAATGCAGAGGATGTGTTTGTGCAAGTTTATTATATATACCTAATTAGGGGCACATGTCTTAACTACACTGTATCTTTATATAAAGGAATAAATAAAAAGGAATCTTGCATATTTCCATATACAAAAATAACTATTTCTCAGAACAACTCAGTTTCTTTTTTGCCTTGTTGCTAGAATATTGTTTGCCATGCCTCAATGATTTGTTTTTTAATCTGGTAATTACAAATGCACAGAAGCGTATTTTTCATCTATTTTCTATAAAAGTAATATTAAATACAAAAAAAGTAAATATTGATGTAAAGAAACAAAAAAAAAATAAAGCACTCTGTATATAATGTTTAAAGTTTCATGAAGTGTAGTTTGAAGTACACTCACAAACTAAAAAGAGGTGATTTTAAATAAGTCTGCTTATGCTATAGAGTCATTATTTGCATAGGACAGGATCAGGATACTATTTGAAAAGGATGTTCCAAACCCATGCCAAATAAAAGGTAAAATGTCAAACTCACCCTGTAAGCAGGGTCTTCCATCAGATCACAAGAGGCAGCATTAACGCTTGTGTGCCACATTGTCTCTTTGATGCTGCAGCCATACATAAATACATTCTTTTTACGAGAATGACCATGATAATCACAGTAGACCTATAATAAATCATTTGGCAAAATAAATTCAAGGCATAAGGAATTAAAATTTTAAGAAAGTAATAGAAAGACTTTTTTTTTTATTTGTACTGTTGAATGTTCCAAAGAACTAGGCAACACAATCCCTTATATAATTAACTCACATTAAGACAAAAAGTGTGTGATTCATCTAAGGAAGGTTTAACCTCCTAGCCTAGCCAATGTAACAGATTTACATCTACAGGTTTGCAGAAGACCAGTTCTCCAAATCAAATTTAAGTGTGACATGGTTTACAAGACCATATCAAAATGTTTAATTTATAGACTAGCTATATAGACAAAGTTAAAAATATTCAGAATTGCTTACACACACATACTTACCAAAGGCAAACGTTTTATAGCAGCCAGATATTGCAGTAACCCTTTAGCATGGTAAATAGTGGGATGCAGATCTGGATTTGGATTTTGCCACTGTCTGTTTAAATCTTCTCCACTTAAAGAGCAACGGTGGCTATTGTGGGGGGGTGGAAAAACGCATGATGTAGTCTGTATAATCATACTTTTAAATAAGCCTCCCCCCCACCTCAAGTTTTCCTCATCAACACTGCTTCTTTGGAAGGAGTCTGGCAAGAAACAAACTTCAATTTTCTAACAAGCCAAATAATAGAAATGTTTGGGGTGTTTTAAGCTATGTTACAGAAAATCTAAAAATTAATTAGAAGTAGTAGCCTCTTAGGTGAAGCCAACTGTAATATTACTTATTTGCTGTTGAAACTGAATTCAACAAATCCAGTTCCAAATTCTAGTTCAAAAATCAGTAATTTCATACATATGGTATCTTTAAAATTTTGGTGTCTTCTGTAATTTAGAGACTAATGTCAACTAGAAATCTAATGCTTGAAATGTGAAGTTGTTAGGAGACAAGGAGCTCTGAGAAAAACAAGGACAAAAAAAACCGAAACAACCCAGGAAACAAAAAGACTATCTCTGTATTCAGTCAGCTATCAGCCAGAACTTTTAAATTTGCAGAATTTCATGATCATGCAGTCATCTTCACTACATTTGCCTTTAGACTGTGCCTGCTGGGACAGCCTTCTTAATGGTCCCTGTACCCTGAATTATTTAATTATGTGTATTCTAGTATACACATTCTTTTACATATATAAAGACAAGGTTCTACTGAAATCTGTAATTAGTTTTACTTTTGTTATTTTGTTCACAAAACCTTTTAAAATAGTACCTATAGTAGATGAATAGAAACTGCAGCTTCACCATAGCAAAATTTCCATTTCACATGAATTCCCTGCAACCAAGTAAATGTAGAGTGCTCAATGTTTACTCATAGCAGTTTCAACAAGTTGTGAAATATCCCTTAAATTTATTAAGAAATGTGTAGCAATTGAAATAACTACTATTAATAACTTCAATCAAACCACGATATGCTATTACCCTTTCTCTTGCACACCTATAACTTTCCACCTTTTAAAAAAAATTACCTAAAAGGCTCTCTCAAATATAAGGCACTTTCTTTTTTCATGTAGACCATGAACTTGTTTAGCTACTCCTAAACGCAGGTGTGGTCTCATATAACACTCTTACACAAATCCAAGACAGAGAGAGACAATTAAAATTTCATGTCTAATCCCATAAGGGAGGATTATCATCCATGAACAACTGGAAATATTTTTGTAAAACTTAAATTTGTGAAGGAATGTAACTGCCTTTTAAGAAGCCAAAAATCCTAGCAATATTGCAAGTGTCAATTGCTTTTTTATCACATTATGTATTGCATTTGTACCTTTGCAGGATTAGTTTAGATTCTTTATTTTTAAATATTGATGCAAAGAATTAGAGTACAGGTTAAATATTTGTGAGTAAATATATGCTTACTTTCCATTGATGACACCATCTGGATTGAGCATGGGAATAATTTTGAAAATATAAGATTCCCGTAAACACTGTGCATTTGGACTATTGCTCATAAGGTATTCCAGTGTTCCCTTCATAACCCAGCTTGCATTAGTCTCTCCAGGATGCACACGAGCAGACAGGAATATATAAGGACGATTCCCTGAAAGAGATATCCATAGAAATTGCAAAATATGATTTAAGCTAAGTAAACAGTTCATTGATTGGAAAAAGAGCCAATAGTCCACTGCATTTATAACAATGCAAAAAACATTTATGAGTTGAGTATTACTGAGTATTGGTATTATTGATACAGCTTGCCACAACATTTTTGAAAGGACTGCTAATTACAGAACTATCACAATGGAGTTGTAAATTTGATCAGACAATTACACAACTAATTTGAGCTGACAGTTATGATTCAACTTTCATGACATAGCCAAGAAAAATACTGAGGTGGACAAACAAATCAGGAAATGGCAAAAGTTCAATTCAATAACAGTAGCTAGATGTTAGCTTTATGAAAGATTTTTTGACAAGCTAATAACCTCAGCATTTTAAGAAAAAAGTTAGTCATCCAGTATTCTTTTCCAAGAAGTGCTGTCTGCAAGATGTAATGTACAAACCTAGCAGCAAAAATTTAAAACACATTAATATATACTCTCACATTTAAAGATAGAAATATCTTTGTTTCACTACCACAAATAAGTATTATTAAATACAAAACAAATCCTGAATACTGATGCCTCTCAGTGTCACAAAATTCATTTACCTTATTTTTACATTGCTATTTTTACACTGCACAGTGGTTAAGACTAAATGTTTTTCTACAAATAAATGAAAATAATGTAAAACTAGGTGATGAGAAAGAAGAGTCATACTTACTGAACTGACAGATATGTTCATAGTAATTGGACTCTGGCATGGCTGTAATAGTGACTAATGGACAGCTGTTGCCAGCCAGGGTCTCACAGAGAACATCTTGCCGAAAATATATCTGTTGAGGGTTGTGCATAGATTCCAGCTTCCTAAGATGCATCTTCATACCAAAAATAATGAAAAAATACTTCAAATTCTTTGCAGTAACATATGACAGCATATTTCAAATGTACTATTTAACATATCTTTTAGATGTTCTAAATAATGTTCAAATTTCCAGGATAATTTTGACCATGAAATACCATTTTCTACATCTCTGACTGATTGAATACTTCTCTTTACAGAGTCTGGTTTTCTAACTGCTTTGAGAAAGAGGGAGGAAAAGAGGGTAAATTATTGTACACAGATGGTTCTATAAGGGTATATGGAAGGTCAGAACCTCTGCTTCATTAAGGTTGTCTGATCAGGGACCTTTTCGCTGCAAAAAGAGGTAATAAGTAAAGGAAGAATCAATACATGGGAACAGAGAGCTGAGATGTAACGGAAACCATAGCAAAGACCAAAGTCAGTCTCTCTTTGAACAGGCCATTAAAAACCTACAGACAAAGACTTGGAGAGAGTCACCTGATAAACAAGGAGAAACCTGAGAATCACCTGATAAACAAACGGAACCGGATAATTTGGGACATATGCATCTTCCCTGCAGTGGTGTATGTGGGGGCACACATGAAACTTACTAGTAAACTTTGTGGTAAGCTACCCAGACAGCATGGGCCCCAGGTCAAGGGAGGGGTATCAAGCAGGCTGACAGACCATGCTGGCATCTGGGCAGAGCCACAAGTGCAGAGTGCCTCTGAGATAAGTGTGCAAAGTGCACACATCTCTTTGCTAGTGAGCATCAGGCTGGACTAGACTGCAAACTGGAGGCCTGCACAGCAGGTAAGAGAGACTTGGGATTGAGACAGGGCTATGGCATGGATGGGCCATGCCAGTGTTCCACAAACACACTTCTGATTTTAGAGAGTAGGCTGTCTTGTACTTTTACTAGTGGAACAGCAATCCACACCAACTGCAGAGGAGGATGGGGTGTCTGTACCTGTTATGCAAGTATTGTTACACAGGGGTGTGCCTTGTCTGTGCCAGTCCATGTAGCCAACCCTGCCAGGCAGGAGTGGGCATGCATAAGTATGTGTGCATAAGCCTCTTTCTCTCTCTGGGATACGTAGTCAGACTTGCTAGTGAATATGTAAGCAAACAGGAAAGTAGGAGCCATGTCCATCAGCCTGGGACAGAGACCCCCAGGTACCTTGGTTGGCCTCCAGCAGCTGGGCAGGAGGAACCTCCAGGACCAGGAGCTGCTGAAAGCAGCAGTTGCTTATAACATCCCTTCACAGGTAATTCTTTCAAAAGTTGGCATAGTTTAGTGAAAAGCTGCATTTAAAGCTGCTCTACACTGGCCACTGAATTGTCTGCTTTGCTTTCATTGCAGTGACAGAGGCAAACAAGAGACATTCTAGCCAAATGAATTTTGCTTAGTATTAAAAGCTTCAGAAGACTTCCTTAGACAATTCATAAACCTAAAAAGATCTCTAATTATCTTAGTTACAGCAGCTTTACTTATCAAAAAGTATATGTAGAACAGGATACAAGTCATTTAATTCAAACAGAAACACTCCATTGAATTAGCACTGCTTCCAGTCAATTATTACAGAATCACAGAATGCATAAAGCTGAGAGGGACAAGAGTGGGCCATCTGGTCCAACACCCCATAAGAAGCAGGGCCATCTTATTGCACATTGAACAGGATTCTGTCCAGACAATGTTTGAACTCCCTAGGGATGAAGACTCCCCAAACTCTCCTTGCAATCTGTTCCAGGGCTTGGTCCCTTGCACAGTAAAGAAGTTCCTTCTCATGTTCAGGTGGAACTTCCTGTGCATCGGTTTGTGCCAGTTCCCTCTTGTCCCAGTTCTCAGCACCACCAAGCAGAGCCTGGCTCCATCCTCTCGACACACCTCCCTTTAGATACTTCCAGACATTGATGAGGTCCCCTCTCAGTCATGTCTGCTTGAGGTCTTTCCTCATAAGAGAGATGCTCCAGTCACATAATCATCTTTGTGATATCCAAGAAATCCATTAAGCCTGTAACCATCAATTTTTTTTTTCCTGGGACTGTTCATTAGAACAACCTAGACATTTTGTCAATCTAAATACTAATATTATGAAAAATCTCCCTTGAAAGGAGCATTTAAAACTTCATAAAAAAATTAATTCAGTCACAAATGTGATATATTATACTAATATTATAAATAGTCATTTATATAATAGATACAGCTTCTCACCTTTAAAGTTGAGTATGTATATGGATAATGGTAAGCAAAGTAGCATACATCATCTTTATGATGGAAAGTCACTGTGAATGTAATTGTGTAATAGGATTTTCCTTTCTGGCCCCCAGCAGCAATCGAACTTCTTGAAAAGTGATTCCTAAATCAAAAAATGAAGGCAATACACACATTAGAATAATATTTTTTCATACTATTGATTATTTCTGAACATCCATTCTAAGGGTCAGAAGGATTTTTAGAGACTGTATTTCTCTTCTATGTACATACAGGTTAAATATAGGTTCCCACCAGCTTTAAAGATACTTTATTATAACAGTGATACACACATTCATTTTCATTGATAAAAGGTGAGCAAAGAAAAACAACCAACAAAATAAAACAAACAAAAACAAACCGAAAAAGTAAGCAAAGAGCCACCAACCAAGAAGGATTACATGTTGATATGCTGCACCATCTGATCGTGTGTTTTAGAACTCCTCTACAATAATTCCATTAACTCCAATAATTCCACCACACATTACAGAAGGCTTATCACAAGGACCATGAGACCAGTATTACTGGAAGTTACTAACAGGATTTCAAGTAAGCATGCATGTATATGTTCCCTTAAAAGCTTCCCAGAAACAGTGTCCAATTTCTAAGAAAAGTATAAACTATTAACAGCTTAAATAGTAGTAGTATGCTTACAAAATGAGAGTCTGTATATTTCTATCATATATATTACTCTCTGTAGTAACTCAGAAAAAAAACCCTTTTCACAACAGAGTAACATAGAACTATCAAATGCAGAAAAAAGAACTTCTGCCCAAAGACTGGACCTCATGTTAACCTTCAATGTAAGATTTGCTGTACGTTTGGTTTGTGTGGGTACTTACTTGTAGTAACAAATATCTGTCCCAACACGAGTCCAATATGGTCGAGAACGTAGTGCTTCCTGAACAGAATACATGAGGGGCTGCATACCTGAAAGAAGAAATGCATCTCACTTTAATGCTTACCATTAAACAGAAACATATTAGCAGTAATGGACCACATCAACACTTACATACAACTCTACAAATTACCTCTGCTTATTCACTCACTATCAGAGTGCATTTTCATGAATGTCTGGGTATTGTACTGTGTTCTTTTTAAACCAGATGATGAAAGGTTACTGATTTTCAGAAAATAACAACCAAAGAAAAGACTTATGGAAGACCAAAATGGAATGTTTAAATGAAAGCTGAGGTTTGCATGAATGGTAGAGTACAAGCAGTCTTCAGTTCCACTCCATCCAACTCACACTATGAAAAGGCTTCACAGAATACGCAAAAATTTGATACTATCATCCATTCAGGTAAATAACTGAAAAAAACCTGATGTTTCAGCACAATTTTTTTAACAAGTAGCTCTTTAAAGTCCGGGTTTTTTTTATAGTATATTCACATTGAATACTTAATATGAAGTTAGAGGAGAAAAAATACATAGTAATTGAATATAATTTATTATTAGATTATTAGCCAATCACACTGACTGACTCAATCAGTGCAATAAAAAAATCAAAAGAAATTATTAAGTATGCACAACATTAAAAAAAAAAATCTGAACTGACTAATGAAGATTAGTAAGTAACTTAAAAGCATCTTATTACTGGTCAAACTACCAGGTATTCTGTGACTTGATCAATGTGGATGAAAGTGTATAACAGAGGAAAATACAATATTACTCAGTAACAAAAGTTTGAATCTCAAGGTGGGAGGAGGAATTTCTTCCTTCTTAAAGGACAAATTTCAGAATATAGCAGGAAAAAACAAACAGTTTTAAGCTGAGTGACATACACACTACATACACACTCCCAGACAAAAGGAAGAAAGGTATTTTCAGCCATTTGTAAATGTTTGAATGAGGCATACACTGCAAACACTACTTACTACAGACAGCGATGTTCACTTATGAACCCCAGTATTTCAAAGTAGACTTATTTTTCTTTACCATCAGTAAGACAAAACTGTTTTGGAATGTCTCCACTTACATTCACATCTACCCCTATGTAGAAATAAATTAATTAAGACAACTGTCATTCTTGCTGATCTGAGTGAATCAACAGGTTTTGTTGTTGTTCTCCTCTGCCCAGTGGTCCTAAGACAATTGTAGTTGCAGTTACCAGTAAATTTCTTCTGCATTGGCCTCACTTACAACAAAACTTCATTTTAAAAACTGACAGCCCTTGGTTTAAGATGCATTTCTTCTTTTTAACTACAGCTATCAAAATATTTTCTAGCAATATTATTAAAATAAAGAATTTAAACTGACAACATGAATACTGCTGATCCTGTGGAGGAGGGAAGGAAACAGCTGAGTTGACTATCACAGGTATTTTTTACATATTTCTTCTCAAAGAAACATATCTTACCGTAGTTGAACTGACTGTTTGACTTTTCACAGTTGATGATGTTAAACCGGTAACCAATGCCAGTTTTCATTCCACTGACTTCAAAGTAGAACCATTGATGATAATGATTGCTATTTATATCTGAGTTCAGAATTAGATCATACTCATTTCTGAAAATTAACAAAAACATATCAATGATCGTAAGAAGCAGAAATAAAAGGCCTAAACCATGAAAAGTAGCATTCAAATATCTTACTTTCTGATCTGAATAACTTTCCGTAGGTTTCCAGATTCAAATTTGGAATTAAACTTCAAAACATCTGCTTCCTCTGGTATAGAACAACTATAAGTAGAAAAAGGGACCAAAATTAATAAAACAAACTTAGCTAAACCAAATAGCTTTATTTTAGTCCTCACTTATCAATTCAGAAACTATTTTGGTCCTTCCTCCAAATACAGCCTAGATAGCAAAAGCACTATTATGTCAGATCAAACTTAGTATGAAATCTGCTGTAAATATTATGAGTCATATTACAAAGAAAGTAGAACTGGCTTAAGTATTACTTGAATATTTTTTACAGAAAGGTAAAAACTTACCTCAAATTATCAAGGTCATACACAACTCTATCTATAATGTCATTTTGATAAATCAGCCTTTCAATATCTTGACAGATTTTTGTTCTAAAAAAGAAAAGCAGAGTTCTCACTTAAATTGTCACTTACTGTTTCCAATCACAAAAGAGGAATTGCCTCATACATGGAAACTAATGAAGTTGACATGAAGACAGTGGTACAGTTCAGACACTCCTCAGCTTCACCCCCACTTATGTGCACAAAGTCAAGGTGTATTTAAGTTTAAACACCTGCATTCACAGCTGCCTGAATCCAATATTTGTATGTGAGGGAACTGAGTTTTCATGCACACAACTCACTGGGTTTTATCTGAAGGAAAAAAATGCAGTTTCATACTTTATAATAGAAGCAGAAATTACTCAACCATTACTTATGTTAATACTTTAATACATGACAACACTTGATAACATTAGTAACTTAAATGAATCCTACCATAACCAAAATTAAAGAGTTTTAGGGAGTAGGTTATACAGTGAGTGTGTTAGTGAACTAGCTTTTCACCTCTGGAGATCTAGGTTCATTTATCGACTATGTAACAAATAAGAAAGAATTTGGTGACGTCAGCCAAATGTCAGGTGTGTGCTTATCCAGAACATAAAACCATTGCACAACTGGCAGTATCTAGGTCCTGGCTTGGAAAAGTAAGAATGTGTTGCAGTTCAAGAATGAAATATATTGGCAGAGCTGTGTGGAAAAGCTTGCACAGCACCTGCAATAAGAAGAAAAGGAGGTAGATTAACAATGAAGAATACAGAAACAGAATGGTAAAGTATATTTACTGGAAATTCTCAATTGAATTAAAATAAATACTCTTAACAAATGAAAAAAAAAAAAAAGAAGGTAAGTGCACAACTCTAGCACATTGTATTAAACTGAAATTAACTGAAAAAGAAAAGAAGTCACAAGTTTAAATTCAACTGACAATATTGTGACAAGGCTGACTCACCAGAATCCATCTCAATAGGTTCAGCTCAGGACAGAATCACAGATTTTTGACCTTACACTTGATCTTAGAAAACTCATTCAATCTTGGCATGCCTCTAAAATGCCATAACACTCCCTAATATCACAGGAGTTTTGCCAAGACAAAATCCATCAATGAAAATCCATAATAAGTATTTTATAAATAATAACATAATTTAAATACCATTATATTAACCAGTGTAGATGAAAGCCAAGAAGAAATAGTATTCAAGATGCTCATGAGAAGGAGAAGTAGTAGCAGACATTTTCACGTTCCAAAAAATGAAGACAAACTATTTAAAGAAAATTAAAAGAAAAAGAAATCTAGGACCAACACTGTTGATATGAGCCCTGTGCTTAGAGATTACTCCTTTGTGGATCCTGATGATTAGAAAACACTGAAGTGTACAGAAAAAAAACCCAAACCAACTAAATTTTTAAGGAATAGAAATATCTAAATTTATAGGGTGTTTTACTATATAATTTTCTTCCTAAAAAGATAGAGTAGTATCAAACACTTCAGCTATAATCAATTTAATTTATCCTAACAATAATACATTGGTGAAATATTTTGTGATAATTAATTACATGCTACTAAATTTAAAAGAGAAAGAAAAAGCACTCCAAAGCACAAATTCAAAAACATTCAATCTCCTGGCACATTGAAAGACTAAAAAAAACCCCAAATTCTACATTGTCCTAATAAAAATAAGAAGAAAATCCATTAAGTCACACTTAGACCCCACACAATATTTTCTCAAATTACATGCATGGATTAAAGCAACTATTTATTTTCTAAGTAAGACTTTCCCAATGAGCAGTAACCAAGTGCTTACATGACAGAGAACGTAGATCACACTGAATGTGAAGAGTTAGGAGACAGCTTTGTAAAAGACTTTAAAGCTTTTCCATGTCCCCTACCAAACAATTTTTACAATCCACTATAAACTATGAAATCATGAAAAGATTATGCCGTTTTTAAACAATTTCTGAGAAGATTTTTATATTGCACTATCAAGACTGAGTCGTTTGTAGAAAATGGAATTCTTAAAACAGTGTTCCTTTAAAATGTGATGCTGGATTTTTGATTCAGGTTTAGCCATATTACCTGGTATTTCATTCTTGTTCCCCACAAGACCTCAAGAAGTTACTTTCAACATAAAAAATACAACAAAAATAGAACCTTACAAGTTAAAATATACCCTAAAATTATCTTCATGGTGTAGAAATCAGCCTTATGTATAATCGTACAAGGTTTACTTTTCCAGTGCTATATATCTAACAATGAGCACTGGAAAGACAAATTGTATCTGACTTCGCTCAATGTTTTTATTCAGGGAAATTCAGAATTATTAATTACTACAAAAACATACATAAGGATTTGCAAGATTTGCTTAAATGCAGTTCTTAGGTGATTCCTGACTCAAGACTACCTCCCTTCTAAATCAGCTGAATATATCTAATAAATAACTTGCTAGGGAAGATTCTCCTCCTTCAACACTGAATAATACGTTCATTATGTCATTAGTGTTCCAGCACTTGTCATTTCACTACAAAGATCACTTTTTCATTACTTGTGTCAAACAGCTGAAGGATTTTCATTCAACCACCTAAAGACACTTAATCATTTTAATATCTAAATATAAATAAAGAGAAACTCATTAATTTGGTTATAGTCATCAGTATAAAGGTGAAGGTATTCGGTCTCATAATTAGGCAATTAGCTATGAGGTCTCATAGCTCTACATGTTCTGCTACTGTACTCACATATTGTTTTTACAGTAACTCACTATGTAATATTAGCCAGCTCTTCATACCACCTCCACAAATTATTCTGAAGAATCTCATCACTCTTCATCATCTTCTATTATTGCTCAGTGAAGACATAAAAGGGTGTGTTGATATGGTTTTTGTTATATGTCATTCTGCAGGACCTAACACAAAGTGCATGCTCTGCATTTGTTAACTCTAAATTCTCTTATACTGTGAACACTAAAGCCAAATGCTTTCATGTATTAATTTATTAACTTTCTCCACTATGTTCCCCTGAAAGACAGATTTTCAGTTCAGCAGAGAAAAGAGGTGAAGAATCTTTTAATAATTAACTGTCCTATCTTTGCTAAGACCTGAAAGGAGCATTCAGGTGAGGATTTTTAAGTTTAGTTGGTGGTGGGTTTTGTAGGTTGGTTTGTTATTTTGCAAACTACAAGATTTACATGGGAAATGATGAGGAGGGAGAAAGGGAGAATACATAATTGAATTTCATATTTAGAAATTGAATTCCAGAATTAGCAATTACAGAATCAGACTGTGTTCCTCTTTATGGCTCTGTACTGATCAATGCATACTCACCTACCTTCAAACTGCTTTTCACTGGCAACTGTTTTAAATGCCCAAGTAAGCAGCAATTGTGATTAACAATCGTTTGTTAATCACAGCCATAGTTAGGGTTGTGTGAGACCTCTGGAGATCATCAGGTTAATCTCATCCTAAACACTGTTTCTCAAAGGAATGAAAACAACAAGGAAAAACGGAGTACGGTAACTCACCTCTGCACCCCATATCGCCTTTCCAGAATAGGTTCCTTAAATGGGGGTGGAATATGGCCAAAATAATCTGGATAGGCCACTTCTGAGTATTCCGGAATAGACTTTGTGTTCTTCACCATTTCAAGATAAAGATCACAGTCATGAACTGGTGATACATCAGAAACTTGAAGCATGGTATGCTCTCCTGATGAACTAGATCTAGAATCCTCCTCCTCCTCTGAATCCACTCCAGTGCAGCAGAGTTTTCCCAGCTGGACAGATGATCCTTCAAAAAGACTACTTCCACAGGGTGAAACATGCTCACAGGGTTTACTACAAGCAAGTGTAGTAATGTTAGCTTTGCTTTCCTTCTTTACGACACACCCTGTACCATAATATTGATCATTTTTTGCACTATTCTGGAGACTGATTCTGTCCAAGCCTTTCACAATTTCTTGGCTTAGACATTGGCATGATGGAAGCATGTTTCTTTGATCATTTTGGTGATGTAAACTACTGCCTTTCATGCTATCTTTCTTTGGTAGTTCCAGAAACACTGGCCTTCTATTGCATTCCTCTGTCAATAAAGGATTGCACTCCTTTAAAGCAACTCCTTTTGTTGATGTGTTTGTTTCAGTAGAGTGCTCCTCACTGGCCGTAGGAACAACAATAGGTCCACTCAAATTTGCATCAGGTACAAAAGGCTTTGGTTCCTTGGAAACTAAGTCCCATTCCTTAAAAAACAAAGGTGAAAAAATAATTTAAAAGATTATTAACAAAAAATATACTGTTCCCAAGTTTCAAGTACATTAGAAACATTTGTCTTTTATTGTTTTAAATGAAATTTAAAAGGTGACAGCTGTTACAAGGCATCAGAGCAATGAAGTTTGTCTTTTACATCAGAGTTTGTCTTTTGCATCAGAGCAATGAGTTTATCTTTTACAAAAAGGCCTTAAAGCAATAACAAGCAGTTCATTAAAAACAAAGTATAAAGTCAATGCAATTACCTAGGCATTTTAACTACCTATTTTAAGCAGGTGCACAGCATTTAAGGAGATGCCAAACACAATTAAGCGTTCTCAGAAATCTCATGTCCTTCTTCACTATTTTACTTTCTGCTGTATACAATAATCAGACATCAGAAAACAGTTTTCCTTTATATCTACCAAGTGTACCCCTTTCTCAGTAAGACTGAAGCAACCATAACACCTAACTAAATAATTTACGATAAAGTACTCCCATATGTAGGTCCAGAACTGCAGACCCCTGATTCTTGGCTAGAGGAACTGTCCACCCAAAAAAGAACATCAAAGTATATCCCAGAGTCAACCTGACATGGCCAGAAATGTCCTGGGAACAATATACTTTACCTGAAAGTTTTCTGAAAGTTCTGGGAAAAATTGCTCATACATTTTCAGTTCTTCTATGGGTCTTCTCAATTCCTGTCTAGGTTTCAGTTTATTAATATCAGTCTCAATATCATCATTCTGAAAGATCACCAGAACAAATTAATCTTGCATCCAAAATTAATGAACTTCTACACATTAATCTGAAACATTCACCTTTACACCTGATACAGCCATGCTTTAAAAGATAAAATACCACTATTTAAAAAATAGCTGAACTGCTGCCTTCACCATGATGATCTAGACTGCTCAGTATTATTAGTATGCCTACACCTCCATTTCAACAGCAGTATTACAAACATCTCAATTTACTTGCTTTCATCCAATCTTCATATACACAGATATCAGATTTTACAAGAAATCTGTGCATATTCCCAGCACAGAACTTGGAACGTGAAGACTTCACCTGATTGCAGTGACAAAGCAATACTGCTTCTATGGAAGATACTCCCTCCATCCGGGCTCATGAGATCCTTGAATATATTATGTTTTTCCAGTTCATGGATAGACAATTCTATTAACTCCTGAATACACATAACACAAAAATATAGAATAAGGCAGTTCTGACTAAATACCCATCCATGTCCCAACTGGCACCTAGAGAACAGGAGAATACCATCCCTAAGTGGTACAACAGTTAGAGGTATGATGTCTACCTCTACAGCTGGCTGAAATTCAGCTATCTTGCTGAAACACTGATCTAGCCAATACCAATCCAGAATGCTGGAAAAGGTTAGAGCAGCTCCTCCTTATGGACCAGTTTACATGAGAAAAGCAGGCTGAGAGAAGTACAAGATGGGAAAGGAACACTGCTAAAGGAGTGGTTCTGTTCCGTGGTTCTGTTCCACTGCACTCCAGATACATCACATGTGAAGCAAATAAATTTTGACAAAAATCCTGAAGCAATCTGAACAAGAATGGCTGATATTTTCAAGCAGCACACACCTTGTTTAAGTTATGAAGCTTTTTTAATTTTAGAAATTGCCCTGACAACCTCCTCAAACTACGTCTAATACTTAAAATGCGCTTATATACCAGATTCAAGCAATTTAAATAAAAAAATGTTGTATCTGACTTTGCCTATTAATTTTGTCTCTACCAACCTTAAAATGTTGGTCCTTGTCATCATCAATTTCAGTTTCAATTTCTGATTCTGTTTCAGCATCATCGTTATCATCACTTTCATCTACTACATCATCCACTACAATACAAAAAGGTTTTGTAAGGCAGATTATACATTTAATCCAATTATACATGCTCAAAGAAGATTTTCGATGCTCCATGTTTATTTTCTTTTTCACGTACTCCTTGAAAAAAATGTGAAAACCAATTAGTAAACTAGTGCTGGGGAGGTTTTGTTAAGTTTTCTCATAGTGTTTTCCATGCAGAAAATTTGCTGATTGTCATTAAAAGGCTCATTTAGAAGTTTGCAAATTATGCTGATTTTCTACTGTATGCAGAATGACTATATGTACTGCTTTTACAATACTAACTATACAAGATTATATTTTTAATAAACCCAGACCTCTACCCACCCCGCAACATTCCACATGTCTTTTAATATAAACGTCTTCCTTTTAAAGCACTATGTATCCTATTTCCTTTAGGTTTTTCACTTCTTTTATAACAGGTAACAATCTATTAAAAAATCATTAGTTCACTTTAGTAAACAAAGATATTTCTAAATAGGTACAATACAGTACCAATCTACTGTATTAAGCAGAGATTTAATTTCTGTGGGTTTTGAAACACATTTCTAAATCTATTTCTACTTTGAAGACAAAACATAAACAATCTTTGAACTACTGGAGTCTGACCCACATGAACCCCAATAGGATAGCTTACTTTCAGGAGATTTTGTTTCAGGAGATATCATGAATAAAAAATATTAATAAGCTGACTTTGACCCTTCATTTCAGATTAATTTTCTGACAGCAACTTCATTAGTTGCTTACCAGGTCTGAAGCTGTTTCACCTTATTGGAATATGTATTAATCACCTGAAAATAATGAAAGGTGTTCACAATGGGATGAATCGATTTTCTACAAAGAACCATATAAATGCTTTGCAGTACAGTGTTTTCTAAGGGACTGCAACAGTTCAAGAAAGCAGTTCTACTTTCTCATTATGCAAATGAAGGAATAACCACAATAACATATAAAGGCCAGTGCTTCAAATGGCAAACATTAATCTAAATGCATCACATCCTAATTTATCAAAGTAACAAAAAGAAAGGAAGGGATATAAGCTCCTGTAAGACAGGATGTACACTACAACACGTTCCACATAAGAGAATATATATGCTACATGAGTTGAAAGGAGAGACCACTTAAGTTTGAATACAGCCTGCTCTTTACACTTCAGAATTTGGTGAACGTCACCTTTTAGTCCTTATTCCTCTTTTATTTTATAACTACATGTGTCTGGACAAAATTTCTATCACTTTAAACTTAACATTAGAAATTGGTGCTCCACACCAACAGTCACAGACCCTTTGCTTGTTGAGAAGTGTCTCAGAGTCCTTTTAGCAGAGAACACAAATAAGTGCACTTATTTGATTCCACTTTCCGCAAAGTGAAATTAGACATACTCAAAGACAAAGTACTACAAAATCACCATACCATCAGGAGGCAAATTGTACAGCTGAGCCACAGGACCACTGGCAGGAATAACTGGGAGTTGGAAATGGAAAGCACTTTTAATAGTTGGTAAAGGAAGACGATTTTTGGGAAAACATTTTCTCATTATTAGGCTGGATGTATTGACAAGAGGATCAAGAGTTCTTACTGCAAGGCATTCCTGTTAACAGAAAAATGAAGAAAAGTATTTCTCAAATTGAAAGTCAAACTACATTTTTATACTATTTACAAAAAAATTGGTTCATGTCTTCTTTGAAGGGCAGAAAAACTTCTAGCAACTCAAATTCATCTTATTTAAAAATCCAAACTTCACCATAGAAAGACATTTTCACCCCCTCTTTTTTAAAACTAAGTTCAACTATCCCTCCCAGAGATAGCCACAGCAAAATAACAGCAAATACAAATTTAATTCTATACTCTTTCAATGTTTCAGTGGGGTACAGAATATAATCCTTATTCCCATAATCAGGAATGACCATGAATCTCATAAAAGAAATATGACAAACCTGAGGTCATAGCCAAAAAGGCAAAAATAACAACATAAAAAAACCCTATCAGGATAAACTTACCTGTGAAGTGTTGTAAAGAATTTTCATCCCATTAGCATCAATAAATGCTTTTCTTCCCAGTTTGATGTTTGTAACACTTTTAATGCACTGTAACACTCCTTTACGTATCAGCATGTATCTGTGTCGACTATCATGACGGTGCCAATCAACATAAATCGTTATAAGCACCTGCACATATCCTCTGTCTACTGCTCTCCTGGCATTTGTTTCTTTGCAAAAAAAGTTAGGAAAGAAAATTAAAATTGCCCAGTGACTTTAATATTATTTTCAAATTTTACTTTCAATGTTTAAATTATTATTTTTAACCAAGTAACAGAATTGTTTCAGTTTGAGTAGTATTTTAGCCACCCTTAGCAGTGTTTTACATCAACCTAAACAGAAATGACTGGAAAACTAAGACCAGTAGCCTAAACCTCAATCTTAGAACATTTCACGTAATTTTCATGGTTTATTAGAAGAATAGCATGCATTACACTTAAAAGGCAATTTTAAGATGTTGTCACACAATAAATTAAAAACCAAAAATATTTCTACAAAGCATATCTATCACTATCTACACACACTGTCCAGATACAAGATTTGAAACAAACTTCACTTCCAATCCATATAGTTTTATAACTATCACTCAAATTTCATAAGCTGAAAATACTTCTACCCCTAATACTGGGTAATCAGTATGACAGCTGGAATATACATATATAGTAGACTAATGTTGTTATGAAAATATTTAATTATATAAAGTATATGAAGTTACAAGTTAAAACCACTAAGGAGAAGACATCCCTAAATAAATGAACAAGACCTCCTGTTTTAAAGACACAAATGAGAACACCTCATTTTCCTCCCCAATGTTAAACTGACAATTTATAGAATGGAATACTGACAACAATTTAGAAATATTTCTTTCCCTAAACTTCCCAGGGAGAAATTGAAAAATTCATAAATACACAAACCTGTAAGACCATGGTATTACACTGAATAAACATTAATAAACTCAGGACCCTGTAGTCAGTACAGAAATTTCTCACCATTTGTTTGAAATGGTTTTCTGCAAATCTCATCACATCTCAATTCTTATTCAACTCTACTAAAACTACTATGAGTGTTGTCGCTTTAACACAACTCTTTGGAGAAAATGATTTTTTAATTCCTTGCTAGTTACAATGCTGGTTCAAAATCTGCAAAGATGACATTGTGAAGATCAATTGCTGCTGGCTGAGACAGTCCATATCTGGAATCACACCACTGGTTTTGTTACCTTTAATTCCACTTCATGAGCATCACTGACAGATTTGTTATTCGGACCCAAGTCGTAATTATTCAGGAAGGTACTGAAGAATGCCTATATTTTCCCTTGGCATCCAACAGATATTTTCAGATGTATGTGTAAAAAAGAGGCACAGGAGTTAAGCTATAGACATCTATTACTGAATGGCTGAGGTGAGTGAATGTAAAAAGATATTTGTCCACCTTGGACCTAGATCAGTTCTGCAGAAGTAGTGCAGCCTTTCTGCTGCACAACTAGAGAAACACTAACCAAATATTAAACATTCATGTATATACAACATAAAAAAGCATCAGAAACTGCAGATGAAAGTTATTTCTAGGTTCCCTAGCCTTATTTTTGTTTTGGCCACCGATTTTAATGTTTAGTTTTACTGTGTCCATATATACACACACACCCATTATCGCTCAAGTAGACATTTTCTTGTAGTCAAACACTTACTTGATTTTAGCAATGCAGCAAGTGTGTCTAAAGCAACCCTGTCAACATAACAAGAAAAGTCAAAACAGCAACCAACCAGTAAGCTTAATCTACAACACTGTAAAACTATGCAAATTATTTACTGCTTACAGACTTATATAGAGTCTAACTTCATGTTTTCCTGGTTGCACTGTAGCACAGACTTCACTTTTATATTACTACAAGATCATATATTTGAAGTCTGATAACAAAACTTAAAAATATCAATGCAACATCTATACAAACTTCCAGCTTTTCACTGTGGCAACATAATGTTTATGACCGACACTCACTGGTTGTGATATTGTGAAATTCATGTCTTTGTTAGCAGTAGAACAAGTACTTCCACAAAGTAAAGGACATTATTTTAGAAAACTGTAGGTCAGTACCAGCAGGCAGTATATGAATATATTAAGAAGCAGTGCCCATCAATCTGTACTATAACACAAGATGGTCAGCATGAGATTTGTCTTGTACCCAAAGATCTTCCCTCAAGTCAACTGTGCAACTACAAAACATATATACTTATTTTTCATAAAAGAAAAATAAGTGAAGATAGATCTGATGCATCTGATCTTAGACCATAAACAAGGATATCATGACTAGTCACATCACAGAACAGTATGTTTATATGTGGAATTTTAGCTGAGCCTTAAAGGAACAGGACACATTTTTTGAACCCTACTCCTGTGATCACAAACACCAGATTTTGATCACATAATGCTGTTTCTTTTTTAACAAAGTTAGAATATGAGATTAATACTTTGCAAATCAGATGAAAAATTTAGTTTTCCACTGCTATATATTTCAAAAAGATGGAGTATATAAAGAAAGGATTATTCAGTTACATCCACTTGGCTACTTTTTAACCGTACATTCACCCAAAAAACCCAATCCAAATAAAAAAAACCCAACCAAACAAAAAGCCCTAAAGCTACAACCACCATCAGAGTGGGAATCTAAAGTCACCACCTTCACCTACACAGTGAATTTTAATTTTTTTAACATAATAGCCTACAAGACAGTAATTGCTAAGGCTTCCTATTCTATGTTTTATGTTCTTCCTCCGGATGTCTATTTGCTTTGCAGAAAAATGGAAAAAAATTCTATTATCAAACAAAAGGGACAGTGTCACATTAAAAGCACAAAGCAGATAATTGAATAGGCTGAACTGGAAGAGGTACACAAGGATCATCAAGTCCAACTCCTGGCCTTGCACAGCATCACTCCCAAGAATCACATCCTGTGCCTAAGAGCATTATCTAAATGCTCTTGAACTCTGTCAGGCTTGGTGTTGTAGAAATAAACTGAAAAATGATGGGATTGTCTTATCTGCTTGTTATGATTTGGGGTTAACCACTGTACAGTTTCCATGCAGGAATATTAGAGATAAAGAATAATGTATATTATTTTACCAGTACTGCAAATAGACATTCAAGTATTTTGTGTTACTCTACTGGGAAAAAAATAAAATCTCTCATATTTGTGAGATTCTCATCACCTTTCACTTTAATCTTCAAATATTAATTGCATGTGATTTCTCCAATACGGTTTTTCATTTACAAGTAAGTTTTGAAAAAACTTACAAGGTTTTACCATATAATATATTAATGAAATCTTACTTACTTCATAAGGCTAGTGTTCCTTTTACTAAAAGGGCCAATAATCTTAAACATCAGTTCTACTACTCCGTTCTTTCCCAGAGATACTGCGTTTACGGCTGGAAGTTAAAGGCAATCCATTTTAACACAATGTAGTAAGAAAGGCAAAAGAAAAAGATCCATATACTCAAAACTAAAATTGACACAAGTTAATTTTGAAGTACAAAAAATGCTAGATATTTTAGTCCTTTAAGACATGCAGTGACAAGCAGATGCTACTCTACACATAATTAACATGACGACCTAATCCTGATAAAACTTGGAGAAGAAGAAAATTATTATTTACAAATAAAACCACATATTACTTCCAATGCAGGCTTCTGCTATCTTTGGTACTAAGATACAACACAAAACAATTTTCTTTATAGAAATTCACAGCTTATTGAAACAGCAGGTTTTCTAAAATTTCAGGTTCTATGACTTGCTGTCATAGACTGCATGACTGTGACCCTTCAGTATTTGGACAAACAGGTATATTCACCAGGATTTGAAATCCAAGAGTCTGCTATTCAATTTAAAACTGCCAATTGGTACAGTTTTCCTGAACTGCATGTTCTGAATATACGTTCTCAGGAAAAAAAAATCATAAAAGTAATCTATTTGACTGGGAGCAAATGAAAGGAAAATATGCTAAGACCTATTTTAGAGAAATATGTGCTTAAAGTATATGTTTGAAGTTCAATAGCCAACTGAAAATACAAACTGCTGACATAGACAAAGAAATTCCATTCCTGACTGAGTTTAGCAATATGTTCTCCTAACAAACTAGGAAGAGAGCAGCTAAGAATTTACTTCAGTATAATAAATTCTGTTAGCACTGTAGAATTTAGTACCTGAATCCAAGTGGCAATTTCATCATCATTAGCAGCAACATCATACCAGAATCTAAGCCAAGTTAGGACTCAGTCTAATCGTAACTGTATACAAACTTGAAGAACTACTACTCATCAGAAAATTATAAACTACTACTTTTTCTTTTTATAAAGAGTGAGAAATACAGAACTGATCTAAGAAGTCAAATTAGAGACTCAGTCCCATTTTCAGGATGAAGCAAGTTTTCAGATAAGTGATGTAACTAATGTAGCTATCTGCATTAGACTTTTCATTTTAGGAGTGTTTCACCTCATTGTCAGATAGCTCAACAGAAATAAAGCTTCCACGCTTTGAAATTATTAGGGCTTTATGAATTATTGCTGCTCATGTGAATGACCCTGAAAACAATCTTACTGATTATCAAATCATTTCTCTGAGAAGGAACATGGCCATGTTTTAAATTTCTTGCACATAAATAAGAAGATTAACAACCATTTCAAGCTCAAATGAAAAAAATTAAGAGCATCTAAATGACAGTTGAGATACAGAAAGAACCTCGCTATTTTCATCAACTTCCTACTGCCTGCTCAAACAACTAGGCTCTTGTGGAAGAATACTAATCCAATAGTGGAGAGTGGAGCACTTGAATAAAAGGAGTAAGGAAAATGTTTAATTAAGAAATAATTGAAATATTTTCAGGGTTAACCAAGTTTTAAATTGGTAATAAAAAAATGAATATAATGTCAGAAATAAAAAAAAACATGAGAATGAATAATAAAGATAATAATTATTTATCTCTAAGTGCTTCTGCAAGCAAAATGTTAGCCTTTCTAGTTTAGAGCTTTAAACACTACCATTTATGCAAATTAGATGGCTCAAAATTCCACACATCCAGTAGCACTGATCAAAAAAATTCTTTTTCTAGAATTTAAGCATTTTGAGGATATAAGGAGAAAATTCTCAGAAAAAAAATAGTTTAAATAACTAATATTAAACATGCACTCAGAGTTGATATTTTAACCTTATCTAGATAAAAATCTTTATTCACATAGGAAAGAAAAGAATTTTCTGCAATACTTACAGTTGGTTGAATAAACTCTTAATACTTGAAGACATGGCAATACTAGCCTGTGGTTCTGCAAATTATGCTTCACTAAATTCAATGATATGTTTAGGACACCATTTATTCTTGCTTTCATGCCAATCTTCTTGTCTGACATCAAAGAAATACAAGATAAATCACACTGATTTTGAAATTGTTAAAAAAATAGAAGTTAAATTACTGAACTCTTTCTACTGATGTCAACTCTGCTTATCTACTTTCCACCAATCTTTCCTCCCCTCTAATTACTTCACTTTATTTTTTTTTCTACTCTACAGATTCTGAGTATGTGGATGCTTACACCATTACAGAAAATAACTATTAAGTTTTAATTATAAAACTGTAATTATTAAGCCATAGTATCACCTTTTGGACCAATTTTTGCAAGAAGAGTATGAAGAAGCACCATTAGTTCTTCATTTGGTGGAGAGTCTTTGCTGGCAGTCAAAAGCAGTTGTAACAAGATCTGTGTCCCTCCTTTGGTGACTAAGACACTTGCTCTCCGACCACCACCTAGAAATTAAAACTGAACTGATACATCTAAAGCCAAAGAACAATTAAATATCTAAGATACAGTTATAATGAAGTTAAGTCTTTAGAACAGCAGTATTTTCATTATATATGCAAGAACATGCTAGACTTAAAGCAACAAACTATTGTGTAGGATTATTAGAAAGCTAACTTCAGTCTTTACATTCTTTTAATTCTGCATATCTTCAGCAATTAACAACAAAAACCAAAATAATGATACTTTACAAAAAACCCAACAACAATAAAAATTAACTAGAGGAAACAAAAAACATCTGAAAAAGCAAGCATAAATATAATCATATATTGCTCCTTAATGAAAACTTACCAACTGAGACTATCTCAATGAGAATATTCAATATATTTAGAATAGTTTGAGGATCTCTTGTATTCTGCAATAAAAAAAGAGATCTGTGTTTAACATAGCAGTCTAATAATGGTTTGGAAAGATAGGAGGAATTGCCACCAAAAAATTAAATAGAACTTTGGATGTACCCACGTAGCAACCACCCCACTAACCAGTCCAAATTAACCACAAAACCAATTAAAACAGACTTTGTAGTATGGTACATCAATTAGAACTGATAAGTGACAAGCAATTTCTTAAAATATCTAAATATCAGGGAGAGAAATTCACAAGTAGGTTACTTAAAGACTGTATCTATTCATAACAGACCAACACAAGTTTTGAAGACTCCATAGGATAACAACATATTTCATAATACAAATATAATAGGAAATACATACATTTCATAATGACAAAATGCAAAACTGCTATGAACCCATAAAAAAAAATTAAAGATTTTACCTCTAGGGTTGACAGGATAATTTCTATTCCAGTGGAGCTCTTAGAAGTCATCTCCTTCCTGGTTTTTTCTGTCAGAGAAAAAGACCAGTAATGGCTTGCAGTAAAAAAATATGTTTACTGCAAGCCAGTACATCTACAAATTGACAAGAAAATTTACACGGCAAATAATAAAACTTACTAAAAAAATGCATATATGTGTATACTAAGATCTAAGTTAAAGACTTAAGCAATTTTAAAACTAATTTTTGTTTTCAATTGTTCAGCAATCTTGTGATGGCCTAGAAAAAAAAGTGAAGAAAAATATCAGTAAGAAAGTTGCCTTCCAGATACTTCTACTTTTCATATATATATAACACACAGACACATATATGTATGAAGCTAATTATTGCTCAAATTACAGCTATTTGACAACACAAAGTGTACTCAGCACTACCAATATTATACTAGATACATTAAATATGGTCTTAAACAGACGGTTTCAACAATCAGTGACAAAAACATATGGATAATCAAGTTCCCTAAATCAAAACTTAAGTCCAACAAGGGAGATACAAGAAGCAAGGGTCAAAAGGGAAACAACCAAAACCACAAAGCCTAGATAATTACCTTGACTCTGGACCAGATGAAGGATCTTTGAGGTAACATATCTGGCACTGTCTGATTCTCCTAATACAGAGTCCAAATTGATCTTCTCCAGCTGTGACAGCAGGTATATAGTCCGAGAATTGGCAGAAACACTACAAAAAAGATACAATTTTTCCATCTGAATCAGAGAAAAAGCTCCTAACAACAGAAACTTGATGCTACAGTAATGAGTGTGGCTAATTCACTTCCATATTTTATCTGAATTGGAAAACAGTCTTAATTCTTGCAAATTTACAGATTTTGCAAAGCCTGCACTGCAACAGACTAATTGTATGTAACAGCATCTCCAAGAGCAACTGTGAACAGGGAACAGCAAGTAAAATGCAGATTAATAACAAATGTTCTTAGTCTATGCCATCTAGAGTGACTTATATTTATTAATTTATGTTAAGTGACAAGATACCCTATCAAACCTGCCATTCAAGGGAAAAATGGCTACAAACAGACCGAAAGACTGCTTGTCTCACGGGACAGCATTTCAGAAAAGGAAAAAAATAATGTCATTCGTGAAGTGAGCAAACTAGCGCACACCAGCTGAAGAACACCATTTTGAAGAAAAGAACTTAGGAAGGTTTCTAGAATTATCATCCAAGTTTGGGTTCATTGTGACTACAAGGGCATTTTGGCCTGCTGTTGTGGGTTTATGCTGGCCGCAGGCCAGGCACCCAGCAAAGCCACTCACTCACTCCCCTCTGCAGCTGGACAGAGGAGAGAAAATTTAAATGAAGGTTCGTGGGTTGAGATAAGGACTGGGAGAGATCACTCACCAAATATCATCATGGGCAAAACAAGCTCAACTTAGAGATATGAAGTGAATTTATTACTGACAAAATCAGAGCAGGATAATGAGAAGTAAAATAACCCCTTAAAAACAGCTTCCTGCCACCCCCTCCTTCCTTCCAGTTCTGCCTCATACCCCAGCAGTGCAGGGAGACAGGGAATGGGGGTTATGGCAGTTCATCACACAAGGCTTCTCCTGCTGCTCAGGGAGGGGAGCTGTTTCCCTGCTGCACCCTGGGGTCCCACCCATGGGAGACAGTTCTCCATGAACTTCTCCAGCATGAGTCCATCTCATGAGCAGCAGCTCTCAGTGAACTGCTGCAATGTGAGCCCATCCTATGAGCAACAGTCCTCCCAAAACTGCTGCAGTGTGGGTCACTCTTTTACAGGGTACAGCTGCCTTGCCATGGTTTGCACCATGGGCTGCAGGAGAACCTCAGCTCTGGTAACTCAAGCACCTCCTCCTCCTTCTCCACTGACCTTGGTGTCTGCAGTTGTTCCTCTCACTTGTTCTCACCCTACTCTTCTCTGGCCACAATTACATCTGCATAATATCTTTTTTTCCTTTCATCTTAAATTTCTTATCACAGCAGTGTTACCACCATTTCTGACTGGCCCAGCCTTGGCCAGCAGCATGTCCGTATTGGAGCCACCAGGGATTATCTCTGCTGGACATGGAGGAAGCTTCCAGCAGCTTCTCACAGAAAGTGCCCCCGCAGCCTCTACCCTGCTATCAAAACCAGCAAACGCAATAGTCCTGCCAACAAAAATTTGCCTTGAAAATGTTTTTTAGTGACACCACTTCAGTCCAGGCATTTATACAGATAAGTAGAAAGAAAGAATTGTGTTTATTCTAAACAGAGTCAGTATAGAAACCATTTTATTTGTTCTATACTTTTAGATCATAAAAATTATTCAGAATAGTTTTGAGATTCACATTCCTACATGACAGTAATTTTTAAACAGATGTTTAACATTTTAATTGTAGTCATGCAATTAACTACAGGAAACTCTGACTTCCATGCATTAACTACCTTGGCTTTTCATTCGTAACATTAGAGTCCTACAATAATCAATAATAATTCATTTTACACACACACTGCTTTATCTACAATAAAAGTAAAGTCTACGATACTAGCTTTATGAATAGTCAGTTTTGTTTATAACAATGAGGAATTATTACTCCATGATTTATATCTTACATCTGTGTAAAGATTTCGCACTTACAGTTAATTCTACAAAAATGTTAAAATTATGGGGAAAAGTTAGTTGAGGGCAAAAGTTATGCTGCCAAAAAGGCAAACTGATGTGAGAGCTGCACAGAAAACTGCTTCTACCGCTCTCACTGTTCTACACAGACATCTAAATGAGAAGCATTGCAAAAAATCAATTTCAGATTACAGATGATACTTAACAAGCTGGTAAGAACAAGAATAAGAAATGGTTATATTAATCATAGCTCTTAAATAGGAGTAATTTTATGTTGTGAAGTAAGCCTATCACCTTCTCTGTTATTTGCAAGACTTTAATTTAAAATTTTAAAAAATAATTAATCATTACAGTTTTTAATTATTAAAATTTAATTATTTTTTAATCTAAATTAAATCTATCTTGGGTGCTGAAACGTATTTCCTTGTGTAAGTAAACATAATCACTCCAATCCTTTCTCATCATCTAACACCACGCTGAATAGTATAAAGCCATTATTATTTGTATAAGCTTTGTTTTGGTTATCTCTGCTTCTCCATTTATACATTGAACTTGAAATGCTCCAATATTGACACAAGATTGTAATGAAATCCACAAGCTCTGTTGATCCAATACACAAACTGACCAAATTATGTAGGACGTTATCTTCACCAGCTCCACAAGCAAAAGAAGTAGGAGTCCAGCCATCCACATGTAAGCCGATGTGTAAGAGAACTGCTGCTTCAACTCGTGTGTGTGTGTGCATATCACTTCCATTGTGGTACACCATTGGTCCCACAATGAAATTAATGTAGTTTGAAAGATGAAAACAATCCAAGAAAACAAAGCTGATGCTCAGGAATAATGAAACATAAATAAATAAATAAATAAATACAATAATAATAATAGCAGTAACAATAACAATAATAATAACAGCAACCATTTTTTAAAAAAAGTTTTTGCAAAGATAAAATTCACTTACAGGCATTAAAATGTCAGAGCAAACCTGGTTTTTGACTGCTGCAACCTAGAAAACTCAAGCAACACTGACACATGGAAGCAATTTACCACGTACAAGAAGCTGGCACTTACACAATTCTTCCATAGTTAATAAAAGCTTTAAAAGGTTTAGGTAGGGTAAATAATTCTCAGTACTGGGCAGTATAACAACTTAAGTTCTAAGATTTAGAGTTATAATCTCCTCCTGGGGACAGAGTTGCTATCAACAGCAATAACTGCTTATTACAGCAGAGATATCTTTAAAATGGTTTTAGCCTATTCATCTTGTATAAAGTCTTCCAACATAAATAGAGCTATCTACATTTCATGTCTTCAGCATGCACAATAAAGCATCCCTAAAAATTAACATCAGCCAACACTGAAATGCAAATAAAGTCTTGATTTCCTCTTAGTGATGGCTAAGTTTTCTTCCTAAAACAAGAATTATACTCTTATTTACCAATATTCTACACTAATCTACATAGTGGTTATAAAACTATTTGACAGTTTTCAATGCCTGCACAGTACATCAAAAAGGACAGGAATTACAGCAGCCAGGCAGACATATAGCAGCAGAGTTGGTAATATTGCTGTGACCACCCATCTGACCTCAGAACAAAATGAAAGCAACAAGTTGTAATGAGACTGTCTCATATTTGTAATGTAAATATATATGTTTTGACCAATTTTGAACCATTCAGGATCCAAATCTAAAAGACAGTTCTCCAAAATGGAGAGGCACCATGGAATTCAGTATTTTCAATGCCACAATAAGAAACAGTCAGAATGAACTCTGTCCTGTCTGAGCTATGTTTTCTCTCAAGCTCCCAACATTGCAGAACCTTAAATACCCTGAACACTGTGGCCAGAGTTTTGTGGTGACCAGACACAGAGACACAGCAGCAGCCAAAAACTCAGGAGGAAGAGCTGAGACTTTCCTCTGTTTGGACTGTGAAGGCATAAAAGCCCAGGGGTTCCTTTGTTGGTGGTCACTCCTAAGAGGCACCAGCTGTGTTACTGCACTGTGAGTAAATTGATTTGTAGAATGAGACATTGGAGACTTTGCTAAGGGAAACCTGGGGTCAAACTGGTACAAACACAATGCAGACCAGTCTCAAGAATTCTGACTGGAGTATTCAACATGAATTTGAATCATCACCCATCAAACTAGAAGAAGACTAACTACGGTTTCTACTCAGTCAAAAGTCATTGTCAGAAAAAATGGGATGACTCAGACTGACCTGACACACCAACATGCAGCTCTCCAGGTTTCAAGCTGCAGTGAGTACCTGAGCTCGTCACTGATGCTGTACAGCTGTAGAAACAATATGAGACTACTTTTCCCACAAGGTGAAGAACCCTTCTTGTTATTAGGAGTGGCATTTTTCACCCCATCCATTCTAAAGCCTTGTCATAAGAGCACTCTGTCACTAAGGGTTACATAGAGTCTCTATCATCTTTAGTTCCTAAAAAACATGACTAAAGAGCACCAGAAGAAACTTCATAACACCATAAAAACTATGCTCTTCAGATCTGGATAAACACCAGAGCTGCTCTTCATGACACATATATGCCAAGCCAGTCCCTGATGACCTGCAAAAATGATTCAATTACCAAAGGCAATCTCATTCTTTGTATCCCTTCATTTGAAAGGCTTTCTCCCTGAAGTTTAATATTGTCATTTCAGGCACTTCTTACTATAAATGCAACAATCCTTTATCTGTTCCAGCGACATACCTCTCTAAGCACAGTATCTTGCACATATTTCCATCAAATATTCTTAACCATTTTCTGCATTTTACAAGAGTATTTTGAAATAATTTGGTCCTCCAATAGTTTTGCAGATCTTGCAAGTTTCAAGTTGTCCATAATTTTAACAACTTCCCTCTCTTACAGATTATTAGTAAAAAACCAGAATATTTCCCACCACTAGCTGTAACCAGAAAGAGAGTAAGAGAGCACATCCAGAAGTAAATTTTGCACCATTTCCTTCTGACAGTCATCAATTACCACTGATCTGGTATCCAGTCAGTGATCTACTCTGTCCAAAGACAATCAACAATTATTCTCTGATAGATTCACACTTTCTTTAAGCATCTTGAGGTGAAATTTACCAAGCTTAGTTGATCCGGTACAGTTCGTGTCTCCACAGGCAGGAAACTCTTTCTTCATCCCACATTCAAATGCTACAGTTCAAAATGCCCCTCATACCCACACTTTGCCTGTGCAAAGGAAGCACCCCTGTCCTTATGTCAAGTGTTACCAAAACTTAGAACGTGACTCTAGCTAACCAGGGAGCTTTGTGGATTTCCTCTTTCTCTGGTCAGGAAAGCCACAAGTAGATAATATGGAAGCATGCCCAGAAAGTGAAGCACAGAGGACTTCAGGGCTTCACACTTGAAAGAGAACTACCTCAACAAAGGGTTCACATTTGAAAGAGAACTTCCTCAACAAGAAAACATCTTCTCAAAGAGAGATTCCTCATTACAGGGACACTCCTTTTACTCCCAAAAGATTTAAGCATTTGAACTCTAATAATGAAGAAGTGCTAGATTCATAATCCTCTATTACTCACTGTATGCCACTTTCTCTATGCAAATGTTAAAACACATCATTGCAGCTTTCTACATGTCTACCCACAATAAGAAAGAGAATTCTAAGCCATGCCTGCTCATAAAAATTCAATTATCTTAGAATGATTTTTGGCTATTGACCTTGCAAGAAGCCTTACAAAATATAATAGTCAAATGAGAGATGTCATCGGTTTCTCAATTATACCTACTTCCTCTGAAACTGCTGTTTGCAATTAGCCAGCACACAGATGTATAAGGGAGTTCCTCCTCCACAGTAAACAGATCTGCATTTTGGCATGTTACCGTAAGCCTTTAAAACAGGCAGGTTTCTCATGAGTTTGTTCGGATTTTATTCCAACACAAATCACTTCAAACTATGGTTTTGGTTTTTTTCTCTCAACCACTTCCACAGTTAACAAATAATTGTTAGAGAGCTGATACTTTTGATTGGTTCATAGCTATCTCTGTACACAGAGTCACCAGAACTTATTCACAACTTAGGGAGCAACTGTTTTGAATTGCAAGGATGGAAACTTTCATTTTGTCTCTAAGTAAAGAAGAATAAATGGCAATTAAGTAGCAACTGTGCAAACATCTAATATTCTTTGTGATAGTATATTTTATGCATTATAATTTTCAAGAATACTTATTGCTGACAGACAGCTTGCTTTGCTTATTATAATGCCTAAGGGGCTAGTGTACCACAAGAACAAAACAAAGAGTTTTTTAACCATTTCTTTTGATCTACCTGTCACAAAACCAGGAAAAACTGGCTTGATATAAGCCCTAACCTGTTCATCCAAAGTCAGCAAAAGTAAGGATGATTCTACATACAAGAATTTAAAGTCAAATTTTAAATAGATCCCAACATACAAACATAATTCACAGTAGAGCATGTTCTTCATGAAAATTCACCTCCTCACACAGAAAGCAACTGGTACTTCAGAAAATTGAGACTGAAGCCAGAATTCCCAATTTTGCTGACTTTACTTTTTTTTTTTAATCTAATTAGATGGTTTAACAAGGTGGTATAATCTGTGCTACCTTAAGAAAAAAAGTAAGATTGAAAGCATTTAAATAGTTTCCTGATGCTAAACAGCCTTCCAGAGAATCTCACAAATTTCTCAAATTCAAGCTAAGACAAGTTCACATGAAAATAACAAACACAGCTGTTCAACCTGACATCATCTGTATCCCACTCTGGTTTGTCCTACCTATGTGTTGGATTGCAAGATTTTTGCAGGATGACATACATCTTACGACAAATTCATGGCTTCTTATACAGTATTATAAATTTCTTTAATTCCTTCAGTGGAAATAACGTCTTGTTTTGCCAATATGTGCATATAATTATGAAATTAATTAAATTTTCAATTAAATTTAATATGTATTTTCTATTTGAACATTTCAATAATTAACTGAAAATTTAGATTTAAAAGGTTATTTATTAAATGTGAAGATACTTTGTTAATCAATACTGACTCCCTCAGTGTTTCAGGACAACTTGCACATCCCTACTAGAGACCCACAATGTATATTATATTTATCTTTGTACTAAGAAGATAAAGATATTCTTACTAAGATAAAAACTGGTTTTTTTCGCAAATCTCAAATAGCTTGATGTTAAGAGGGGACTGTAGTTTTAAATTTACCTTTTTTCAGATGATGCTTTTGCGTTGTTCATATCGGAAATATGATTCTTCAAATCACCATCTCTGACAACCTGTAAGATATTAAACAACTACATATTATTGACATCTTTTGTTCTTTAGAGAAGAAATGCCGACACCATACTGAATGTCCCTTCACTAGAAAAGCAAAATTAATTCAGTGATTGCATTTCTCCACACTATCACAAGGTCTTCTCCCTTCACACTACTTGATCCAGCTTTTAAAATAAACTATTGCTTTTTAAGTATGGAGTATGGTTCTGCATTATAATTCAGGCCTACCAAAGTTCAGTAAGTCTGATTACAATAAAACAGAGACTTGTATCACTCATTTACTAGACATTATTTTCCTGTCAATGACAGAATTTTATCAAGTAAAGTTTTTGCTGAAGCCAGTAAATACATTTCTTAAACATACTTGACAATAGTATGATATGCCACAACATACTGATTTCTGACTCTGATTTTATGTATCTATAGAATAACTAAGGCTAGAGGCACAGAGGCACAGTGAGGAACATGGAGTATTTGGTGTTCTTATTTAAGCAAGACCTCAATACATTCCTTGGACAGAAACCATATCGTGCCAAGGACTCAATTTTCCTATCCATCTAAGGACATAGTGTCCTCAGGGCACACCGCTTCCTCAAATGGTGCCTCCAAGCAATTAAGGTTGCAGTCTACAGGACCATTAACTGAGCACCAGTACTTCCATCTGAGATGTACTATGAATGACAGACAAATACTCCCACTGTGAAAAAAAAAATGTCCTCCAAGAGCTCAGTGGTTAATTTGAACATAGAAGACAGAAAAGGGGAAAATGGATGTTCAAAGATATGGGTGCTGCGAATGAGTAAGATAAAGCACTCTTCTCTTGGGAAATGCAAGCAAGAAATTCAGCCAACTGTACACATACAGCTGCCCACTCCCTCCCCCAATCCCCTTCTCCCCAAAGAAATTCGTAAAACCTCTCAAAAATCCTTATTGTTCAGCACATAAAAATAATCAGTTTTGTTATTACTGGTAAATTCCACTCCACTGCTAAAAGCCTAAAGCAGATGAAGTATGAAACAGGCTTATTTCCAAATTTACCTGAAAGCAGGATCTTTTCCCAGCATCCAGGAAGAAAATGCTTAACTTTTCAGAAGAATTGCAGCTTGACTCAAGTTAACAGGTGTCTTAGCTTTGTCCAAGCACCCTTCAGGTGTACACTATCTTGAAATCCTTTAAACAAAAAAAAAAGTTACAAGAGAAGAGCTTTGTCCACCACATTACTGACAATTTCATGAATTACAAAGTCTGGATTATTCCAACCAGGCTGCAGGTCTTACTGGGTGGAAATCAGACCCTTGAATTCAAGTAACCAAGAGCTGCTTTGCTTCCAGCAAAAGTAGGACCCACTGTCATGCAGATGATGAACAGTCTGCCAGTGCCAATAGTGTCTATATATTGTTGTGTACTGAACTGCTGTACAAGTGGAGCCAGCTATTGAGCTGAACCATCTTGAACTGCAAGGTCTTTGTCCAAATTCACCACAAAGTATGTCAGTAAGCATTAAAGTACTTACTGATGCTCCAGGTCAAGGGGAGAAGTCAAGTAAAAAAGAAAAAGCAAAAGAACAAAACAAAAAACCCCAAGAAAACTAACAACAGAGGAGAAGGAGCAAGGAAAAAATGGAAAGAGAAATGCACGCAGCAGCAATCCAGACAGATGTGGTGGGACATCTATGCATACTAAAGAAAAAATAAATTCTCTTTAACGTTTGACTAGCTAATGCAAAAAAAACCTTCCAAATTAATTTAAAGCTTTTAATATTATCCTTATTTTGAATAAACATTTAATAGAAAACTAAAGGCAGAAGGTGAATGAATTTACATATATTTTAAACAATGCCACTTGCCTTTCAGTGGTAGCAGAGCAGACGAAAAATTAGCATTAGTTCTGCTTGCAAAGGACCAAGAACAACTGAATGAAAGCACTTCAATATGGAGGGAAGCAGAGGAGAGCAAGAAGTGCTGACTAAGTAGAACTCCAAACCGATAAATGCTGGACTGTCTGCAATCTCCCTTTGCCTTTCCACCTTGCCTGTGAAACGTTATCTCATTCATCCTCCCATCTAGACAGGGGAAACAGGCAGTCTTCACAAGATCAGAAAGCAGCACTGTAATAATTGCTGTAATAATGCTATCAACAGTACAATAAATTAAATGGCCTGCATGAAGTTACACATCATTTTCACATTTTCTTTTCTCCTCAGAAAAGCACATATTTGCCTCACTCCTAGGTGAATTCTTTGTCATTGAGTCCCCTTCTCTGGTGATCCAGATTTTTAATACCCTAAAAATATGACACTCACTGACAAAGTTCATGCAAAAGCAAAGAGGATATCCCCTCCAGTATTTACCTTCCATGTGAAATTCTGGCATTTGCCAAAATCTAAAATTAAGAATAACATGGAATCCATGGAACTCCTGGTTCTTAGATAAATATTTTAAACACAAAACTACTCTACCAAATGGCAAGGACCATCACAAAGCAATTTTCTTTTGCTCAGAACAATGGCTAAAGAAATGAACTTGCACTGGTTCATTCAGATTTCATGTTCAGATGTGTCTATTAGGTATTACTGGGAGTGCCTACAGAGGACTTGTACAAATTCCATCCTCCTGAATATTAAGTTTATATATATATATATATGTATATATGCATATATGTGTATATATGTGTGTGTATATATATATATATATGTACTAGAATAACAGCAAGATGCTTAGCCACTCCAAGGCAGCAATAATTCTGGTCAGAAGTCATAACAGGATTCACAGGAGATTTTACTGACACAAGTTCTGGGGTCCCAGTGTAGCAAGGATGTGGACTTGCTGAAGCGAGTCCAGAAGGGGACAATAAAAATGACTGGAGTGACAGAACAATTCTCCTATACAAAGAAGGGCTGAAAGAGTTGGGACTCTTCACCCTGGAGATGAGAAGGCTCTGGGGAGACCTCAGAGCAGCCTTCCAGCATCTAGAGAGAGCCTACCAGAAAGCTGGATAGGGACTTTTTACAAGGGCGGGCAATTATAGGACAAGAGGCAACACAATTGATTCAAACTGAAAGGAGGAAGGTTTAGGTTAGACACTAGGAAGAAAAAACACATAGTCACAATTACAACAGTTTAGTGCTGAGCATTTCTGTTGTCATTTTAATAATATCATACTAGAAAGAAATTCTTATAAATTAAACATACAATAATGTCACATCTGAGGCTCAAAATTTTTATTTTAACCAATAGACCTCTGCTTTCACATTAGGCTTTTCTTTTTCACTGAAACTGACAGAAGTCCTATATCTCAAAACCACAGAGAGTTTTCATGCTAAAATCCTGCTATTAAAACTTTCTCTTACAGAAAACAGGGATAATCTCTCTGTTGTTGAAACTCAAGGACATTCTTAGTTTACATAAACAGAATTCGTATGTTCCATTGACCAAAATACTTTAACACAGAACATGCCTGCCTTGGAAAGATAGATGTAATTTTAATAAAATTTAAATACCTTTGCATTTTCTTTACTTAAAAACTTCTTGTCCCTCAAGAAACCAGCAAGACCAAACTACCACACACAAGAAAACCATGCAAATAATTTTAAAAAACCCAAAAAAATCCCAACAACAACAACAAAAAAACCCCACAACCAGAAAATAGACCACTTCAAAGAGCCAGAGATGTCTGAAATTTTTTATGGCTAATACTAGGATCTTCCTGCAAAGTGCTTTGTAATTACATTCCAAAAAACACAGTTCTTTCCAAGGGAAACCAGACAAATCAAAACCCAGTATGGAAACACAAAGTTTATCAACTCTACTCAATCTGTTCTACTTGCGCTATATACTATTAAGTTTTTATTTTCCAGAAATGTATGTTTTTAATAAATATTATATAGAAAGTTATATTTTTGAGTCATATTAAAACATGGTATCTTATTATCAAAACCAGAGGAGTTGTTAAAATCATATATCAAATTATACATATCAAGAGAAAAACAAAAATTTAAGTTTTTTTATGTCTATCTACCACAATAGCTCTGCAAAACCTGTAAGATTGTTCATCTACTATTTCCATGTTTTGCTTTGTATCCAAAGTTTGGTGCAACCCAAAATATTTTCAAAGCCAAAGCTCAGATTTCACTTTTGATTATCACAGAGCTATTGATTTGAAAGGTGAAAAAAATTAACAAGACTGCAGCAACAAAGTCATTACTTTGATGTGTACTTACTTACCAGATAGTGCAAGCAAGTAGCTGAACAAAATCTTTGGTAAATGCTACAGTACAAAAAAAAAGGCAAACTAGTACACCAAAAAAGGAAGGACTACAAAATCTCAGGTGACAGAATAGTGTCAAATGCAACACATTAAAAATTGAATCGAAAAACTATAAGTATGAACTGAGAAAACACGTAATTATTTAAAAGGTCACAAATGCTCGGCAGAAGAAAACCTATATTGAAACCCTGAAGCTGGTTACATTCTGGGCTTCCAAAAGCACTTCTACGTCTCACAGAAGTACATGTGAGTTCTCCCAGTTCAATGCAGACTAAATCACAAGCAAATGCACTTTTCATATTATCTCATTTCATGCAACCCAAAGTCTCAGAAGCTGTTCATGGGTCAAAATATTCTTTTTCAAAGTACTTATAAGTCTGTTTAAACAAAACCATATAAAAAGACTTCTGCATTCTTTGTGCTCTAGGCAATCTTAATTCCAAAATAACATTTGTGGTTTACATTTTTAAACACTGAAGTAAATTGCTTGCAAGAACAGACTATTTACCTAAGTGAATTCACATTTGTAGGAATATACTCTGTGTTAAAAATTTAGGATAACCAGCAACACATGGCAGCAAGAGTCATGGTCTCTGTAGCAACAGCAACCTACTCAAAAATCTTGTAGAGAGCAGGTAAACACCATGATAACCAGCATTCTAAATATAGCAAAACCGTACAAATAAAACACCATGCAGAAATGAGCAGTATGTTACCTAACATTACACAAAATAATTATTCACCAGGACAGAATACTCTTTCTTTGACAGCAGTAAGAAATGGCCACTGCTATTAACACAGTGGTGCTGTCTCCCTGAACTCATCTTTCTGCACCATAAGGACTGCCCATTTGCACAAGTCCCAGCAATTGTACCTTAAGTAGGTCCTTCATCTATTTAATCCTTTACTCTTTCATACTTAGCATATTGTTTTCAAGTTCTCAAATGACAACTTACACAACTTTCTTCTTGAAAAAAATGGTTGGTTGTAGGTTGCTTTTTGGGTTTTTTTTCAAGAATGCAGTTCTATTTTAATGCCATACAAAGTAGCAAAGTTACTTCATGTGAACAACTTCCTTAATAAAAATGCGATACTTAATGTTAGGTAAAATATCTAACACAGCTATTTGGAGATGCCATATTTACTTGTGCAAACTGCTTTATATCCTAAAATCTCGATCTACAGAACAATCCATAAAAGCTTTGGTTACCTATAAACCATACTAAAAATCTGGGGAAATCCTTCAAGCTTCACAATTAAGTTTCAGGTTGGCAAACACTACATTGTACTCAATCACAATCCAGTAAACAGAACCATATACATAAAGAATGATAACTAATGTGGTATTGACAATCTGTTTCCTGAAGTTGACTATTCCTAGCCCAGTTCCTAAACCTTTACAAGCACTGGAAAACAAAAACAAACTTCCCCCCCATGCCCAACCTTACGCTGTATTTCATAGCAATTAAAGTCCTAATCAATAGCCCAGAGAGAGTCAATTATCAGGACTAGCTGTTTTTTTAAGTGAATTGTAAAATAGGATGGAATGGCACTGAGTACACACTGAACAGCTATCTCTTCCTATTAATATATAGCAGTACAAAAAGTTTTAGTGCCACCAAAGTATTATAATATACCTAGAAGTACCTTAGATGTGTTTTTTCCATGAGAAAAGGTTTGTTCAAGATAGTAGAAAAACTATTTCTTCCAGATGTAATTTTAAGACTTTATGTGGAAAGGGCAGAAAATAATCCCTTACCTAATGACTACTCAAGACCTCTAAGCAGAAAAAAAAATAAGTTTTTGGTGGAAGAGAGCCTAATTCGTAAATCTAAAACAAAATTAAAAGGCTGACAACCTTCACTAGTCAAAGAAAAAATACTTCTGAAAATCAGTAAACTGCCTTTCCCTTATGCCATTTGCTGTATTCATAAAAAGTCAGCTGATTAGCATACCCATTGCTGCATTATAGCAAAGCACTGACTTTTTGACATGACTAGATAAACTGCAGCACATAATCAGACATTCAAAATGACATACATAAAACTTTACAGACAACTGAAGCACCAAATTCCTTTACAGCAGGCTGCCAACTATGCCATGCAGCCATTAGCACTAGTCCACTTGACTGTAAAAACAAAGTCTGACAAAAGTAGCCAAAAAAAGACAAGCAAGCAAGCAAGAAAAGCATTTGCTGGGAAAGAAGCAGACTAAAACACCAACCAGTACTTTATTTTTTGCCTGGAAAGAAGCTCCTAGAAAGTTACTAGCATTGCAGGCATAAGGTTACTTCAAGATATGACAAACTTGCCGTCATCAAGGTCACATAGTATCACATTCAAAGCTTATGTGATTTAAGCTGACAGAAATACTGCAAAAGTCAGCTACTTCTTGCCCAGCCGGCATAACCCTTTTATCAGGTAGGAGGTGAATGCCACAGGGAGGGAGGAGGAAGCAATAAAAATAGCCAGAAGAAAAAGGACAACCACAGCACAAACTAAGTATTTCCCTACACCATGAACTGAACAAGAACTGGAAACCTAGGAACTTTTGCCAGCTCTTGGAAAAACTTAATACAGTGGTAAATGTCAGAGGTGCTTTCTAGCGCCTGACCCAGTGATTGCTCCTTTGGGTTACACTGTCTTGATGGTTAAGATCAGTCTGTAAAAAAAATCAACTCAAAGATCTAAACTTCCTAGTTCACAAGCTTGAAAAAGTAAACCTGCAATCCTGGTTTTAATCTAAATTAAAAAAAAAAAAAAAAAAAAAAAGGAAAAAATCCATGGCTCCGTGTTGCAGATTTATCTACCTAAATATACCTCAAACCCTTCAAACCTCATTGATCTGCAGAAACACAATCATAACAACCCATAATACTCCCAGCAACTGTTATCCCTTTCAAAATCTTGATTTGTACCATTTAGCTTATGAATTAACCTTGAAACAATTAAAACAGTATTACCTATCTCAAGTATGCAACCCTTGGGCACCCTGTTTCTCAGTAATTTTAAGTTTTATAAAGGATATAGTGGAAGTTTTTATGTGCCTTGTAATATACTAAATGTTTTAGGGTGACATTTTCAGGACTGCTGCCTCTGCAGCTGCTGCAAAAGAAAGGAAGGATGTTTGGGTGCTCCCTCCCCTCTTACTAGTTCCAGTCTTTCTATGGTTACTGCATTTCCAAATGGAAACCATGCTCAATCATCCATGTATCCAGGACACACACTGGATAGTTAATAATCTTCTTGATGCTTAGCACAGGATATTGGACAGTTAAGCTGTGGATAGTGGCAGGGCCTGAAAACGTACCCAGCGATACACTGCTATTATAAATCTCTCCTAAGCACTCACACAAGCAGCTGCCTTGTTCAGCACTCTCACACTCACTCCAAGAAACCTGACATCCCCTCTAAGTTCTTTAAGGAGTTTCAACACTTCAATTACTGCAGTTATACTCCAGAGCCAGGGTGACTTGATTAGCACTCAGCGCTTTTGAACATTAGCAACTCGTATCACGGGAGCAATCTCCTAAGAGCAAGCAGCTCACAGATACTGGAATTCAAGGAGACGTTTCAAATAACATACTGAGAGCCAAAAAACAGGTGATCCCTAACTGTGCCTAGCAGAGTATCACCATGAATTTTAAAGACTGCAAAGTTTCTAATCATGTGACACACTGCTGACAAGCTGTTGAGTGAGAAGCTGAATGTCTTTCCTAAACTAAAACCTAAACACAAGGTGAAATAGCAAACTCCTCCTGTAAACTTAAAGGACTTCACAGAGCCTCTCACCTTTTTCTCTTTACATGTAGCTTCTTACACGTAATTTCAGGGAAGTTGCTCCTAGCAGCAGTAAGATAACTAATACAAATCTTCTGCCAAGGCAACTGAATATTCTTCAAGCTCAAAAGTTTAAATTTGGAAAATCTGTGAAGTTCTTGAACATGAAAACTAAAATATGAGTACTGCCACTCCCAACACCTGAACTGAAAGTTAAGCCTGAGATCAGGTATTACTTTACACAAACATATATCGGGTGTCACTTCACATACCAAGACTACTCCTTGGTTTAAGATAATTTCCACCCTTTTTGAAAAAAAAAAAAAAGAATCCTTTTTTTAAATAAAAGTTTAAAAAAAAGGTATTTTGCTTAATTTATACTAGCATAAAAAATCACAATAGTGAACTGAAACATCAGAAACTATGTGTCAAAATTATCTTGCCATTAAAAAAAAGTCTTCAGGAAGGGAGATTATCTTGTCACTCGCCAGTAGAAGACATTGAAAGATATTCCAACACAGACTTGCACTCACAACACACAGCATGATGTATAATTTCCAGAAAAACTCTTTGGTCATAACTATAATTTCAATGAAGGATTAACCAAAAGGTGGGGCTATCCCATCAGCAACATCCAGTCACTCAGGGTTACACAAACTACACACTGAAAGCTACCTGCAAAACAGAGAAGCCTTTTAATGAAATATAACCCAAAAAGGTAGTGCAGACACATTTCTTTAAAGTAACATCATTCATGGGAATACACTTATTGGAGAGCTAATTTCCTAATGCTGGAAAAATTAATACATAAAAATCAACATTCACACCACAAGGTTATACAGAAGCTTCATGGTGTTTTTACACCATACAGATAAAAAGGAATTTACTTTCTGCCTATACATACTATTGAAAGATTATTGCTCTAAGTAACTGTAACAGCTCGTCCAGGTGAGGATTTCTAAACATCTCACACAAAGCTCGGTGCCTGAAAGCAGTTTACACTGAAGAAAAACACCACCCCACCCTGATGTGCAACCTATTTCTCAAACCTCTGTCGAGCATTTGAACCGGTATCTACAAATAAACAAAAAAAAAAAAAAAAAAAAAAAAAGAGGCAGGAAAAGGAAAAAAAGAAGAAGAAAGAAAAAGAAAAACCAAACCCCAAATGTTGACAAACTCCTACCCACAGAGCGTTAAGTCAAACAGACGTTGGTCAGGCCAAGTCGCACGGCACATGAGGCAAATGTTATCCCAACCGCCGTCTTTTCCACCCAATGCCTATGATGGGCTACCCCTCCGGCGGGGCAGCGGGGGCAGAGCCGCAGTGCTCGGGGGCCGGCAGGGCCAGGGCTCACCGCAGCCCTGGCTGCTGCAGGGCCGCCCGGCAGAGCAGGAAGCGCGCACGGGCCGGCTATGCACCGCACGGAGCGCGGGGACAAGATCGTCCCGCGCCCGGCGCGGGGCTCCGTGCCACCGGCGGCTCCACCCCGTGCCGCGGGCAGACCCAACCGCGGCCAGGCCCGGAAACCAGGACCGCTCCTACCGTAGGGCCTGCGGGCGAGAGCGCGCAGGGCGCGGCTCCTGCAGAGACCCGCCGTGCCCGAGCGGCCCCGCACGCATCCACCGGTGTCCGCAAGAACGCGCCCGGCAGCCCCGGAGAGCCTGGCACAGAGGAGCCGAGCCCCGCCCCGCATCTCCCCGCCCCAGTCCCGATCCCGATCCCGATCCCGATCCCGATCCCGATCCCGATCCCGATCCCGATCCCGATCCCGATCCCGATCCCGATCCCGATCCCGGCCCCGGCCCCGGCCCCGGCCACGGCCCTGCCTCCGCTGCGGCCGGCTCCGCCCTGCCCAAGGCGATGTCCGCTCGCGGGGCTTCACTTTCGCGGCAGGCGGGGAGCCCCCCACTCACCCCGCGGCGCTCAGGCGGGGGCGCCGGGCGGCGGTGGCGGCTCCGCGCTGCGCCCCCGCCGTGCTCATGCGGCGGCGGCGGCGGCGGCGGCGGCAGGACCTGCCCGCACCGCAGCGCGTCACCGGCCCCGCTGCGCCCCGCCCGCGCGCAAGCGCCGCCGAGAGGAGTGCGGTGCCCGGCCCGTCCGGACAGCGCGGATGGAGCAGCGCCGCTTGAGTCGTGTACATCTCCCTGGCTGGCCGCCTCCCGCACCAGCCACTCATGCCTGAGCAGTCCATACTTCTGTGAGATACACAGGTATCTAATGGGGGACCGGGGGGGAGCAAGAATATGGAAGCAGGCTTTTCTCGGTGGTTCGGGAGCAGTACGAAAAGAGGCTACGGGCACAAAGTGATGCACAGGAAGTTCCACCTGAACACGAGGAAGAACTGTGCGGATGACCAAGCACTGACACAGATTGTCCAGAGAGGTTGTGGAGTCTCCCTCACTGGAGATACTTAAAAACCCTCTGGACACCATCCTGTGCGGTGTGCTCTAGGATGACCCTGCTCGAGCAGGGATGTTGGACCAGATAACCCACTGTCGTCCCTTCTAACCTGACCGATTCTGTGATTCTGCAATACCTTCGTGGGGCACTTCCCCTCAGCCCAGCCTTACACACAGTTTGTTGTAGCAGGTGAGTACCTGAACCCAAAGAATCCTACTGCCCAGGGCACTGAGGTACCACAGAAGCAAGCAAGAAAATTCATAGTGATTCATTAGTCAAAGATTTTGTATACCTCCTCAGACACCCTCCCACCCTTTTCCCCTGAGAATCTTTGCAAAAGAAAAGTAATACCTCATACGCTTCACAAAACATTTTATGGCAAATTAACCTCCATGTGCCTAGCACCTGGAGGTGCTATGAACCATGCATTAGTATCACTGATGACTTCTAGAAATGGGTAATTTAATCTCCCTGACACTTGTCAAACTGGAACAACTAGGTATTTCCGTTCTCATTAAGTTCTCAAATGAAGAAACTACTAAGAATCTGTGGCCAAATCTTTATACTGGGTTTACAAATCTGACATGGGCAAAGCAACCCTTTAGTAAAAGGCCGGCAAACTGAAATCAAGTTCAAATCCCACTTACACCCATTACAAAGGCACAATCCTTACTAGAACGATGCAAAGTTAATTTCCCAATAATAATGTGTATCCATGGAGTTACCCATTCTAATTCTTGTTCAGTAAAAAGCAGATTTCAGATCCTTTAAATTTATACTTTTATTCATCTTCCAATTCAAAGTACAGATACCTGGATACAGCACTTGCAACTCCTGTCCTATACACATCATTCAATCTACTCACAAAGGCAAGAGTGAAGATAGCCAAGTCTTTTCTACTGTCTAGGAGGTAGCTGTGCATTTTGTGTGACAGTTTGCAACTCTTCCATAGGGCTGATTCAGCTGAAGGGTGGTTTATAGTTACTGTTTGTTAGTCCTTTAACTTGGGTTACAATATTAGAAAGGTGAATTCTGCTTATCATGCATGCAATGGTACACAGCTGATCTGCACAGCATGCATATACATCCATAACTTATGGACACAGAACAAAACTGCTTTACTGGCAAGTTAGCAGAAACCAACGCAAGTGAGGAGCAGTGAACTAATTTTGTCGAGGTATGATAGATGGGAGATCCTGGTCCTCCTACCTCCTATTTATGCATATAACTGCTTATATACATAAGTCCTCATCCTGCCATATTAACAAAAACGGATAGTCAGATGTCCATTTATTCAGTTATTCACATGGTCTTTCTCCAGCAAATAATTCAACATTAATTATGCTTCCTAGAACTTGTAAACCCATGGGCTATAATCACAAAACATGTGTGTATTGAGAAGGACCTTCCTCCCTCTCTTACAAGTTTCTGCAGGTATCTAGCTTGAATGAAAAGAGCACATTATCAGAACATTGCCAGTGCATTGGCAACAGGAACAGTCTCACTTGTTCTGTAACACTGGTCACATCGGGAAATGGGTAAGAGAATACTTAAAACAGAATTCAGTACAGATACAAGTTGTCTGTGAATTCTATTAATGGAATTATTTTAAATGCATAGCTCTGTCTAAAGCAAAGCAGAAGACATGGAAGTACTCAAGTATGACTCAGGCAAATACAAAAATAGTATCGGGCAGGCTCTGGCAAATAAAGGACAAATAAAGGGGGTGTAGATAAAACTCAAATATTTTGAAGTTGAAGTCAGAGTCAGTTTATTTAAGTTAGTTATGAAAATAATGTTTTAAAACAGCTCTGTATGTGTCCTGGCACATGACAAAAATAAATCAGTTAAAAATATGAGAATTTTCTACTGAAAAAAAGAGGACCCAGCAGTAGCTCCATTAATTTAAGGCTGGCAAACAGTGTGATTTCATTTAAGGAAAAAATGAATTATAGTAATGGGCCTAATTAAAATACTATTATCAGTTACTGAAATATATTAACTTTTTTCACTCAATATAAACAAAAAATGCAGAATATAATTGAATATAAGTGCTTCATTTATCTTGATTATTTCACCCAAAAGACCATTCTATGCAGAACTCCTATTTTTACTAGCTAAACATTTGTTTATGGAAGTTAAAGGTCACTGAACAATTGAACCTAGACTTGGTTTTTTTGGCAGGTAAACTGGTTCCAAGTTTAGGATTTATTTCTAAGGAGAACAACTTTACCTTTAGAAAACCTGACTCTGTTTTCAGAGTGTAAAAATGGTGTAGCAGGCCATTGCTGATCTTATTTTCATAACAATTCTCACCAATTCAGATGCATTTTACTTATATGAGACAGCAGGAATATGTCCTAGCTTTATTTGTTTTCAGACACAATACTGTGTGCAAAAGTGAATTGTTTATCCATTGAATTTTTTATAAAAAGTTAATATTATTCTTTGGTTTCACAAAATTTTTAACACTTCAAGCAGAATCTTTAACAAGCATACAAAACTATTCGAAACGATTTACATTTAATTTAACCAGAGCAAATAATACATTTGAAAATAAGGTGATGGCAAATTATAGAGCCATTAAGTAAAAGCTTGATGGGGAGCCAGGAATGCATCTCTGAAAATTGCAGCAACAGTAATACTAGATTGTGGAGCAGAATGGGTTCCACCAAAGTTAAATCTCTAGGTTTGACTAAGTGACCCACCTAGCAGATGAGAGAAAGGCTGTGGACGTTGTCTACCTGAACTTCAGTAAAGCCTTTGATACTCTTTCCCCCACAGCTTCTTCCTGGAGAAATTGGCTGCTCATGACTTAGACAGGTGCAGTTTACTGGTTAAAAACTGGATGGATGGCTGGGCTGAGGTATCTGGCTGACAGTCAGTCACTACTGAAGTTTGCTAGGGCTCACTGCTGGGGCTGGTCCTCTTTAATGTCTTTTATCAATTATTTGGAGTACCACCTCAATTTGCAGACAATACTAAGTTGGGTGGGAGTGTTGATCTGCTGGAGGGCAGGAAGGCTCTGCAGAGGGATCTGGACAGGCTGGATGGATGAGCTGAGGCCAGTGGTATGAGATTCAATGTGGTCAGGTACTGAGTCCCAAACTTGGGTCACAACAACCCCATTCACTGCTACAGGCTTGGGGCAGAAAGACTGGACAGCTGCTCAGCCAAAAAAGACCTAGGGGTCAACAGCAGATCCTGACCTGGGACATTGAGGAGTGTGGACTGTCCAGAGAAGGGCAATGGAGCTGATGAAGGGTCTGGAGCACAAGTCTTATGAGGAGCAGCTGAGGAAGCTGGAGGTGTTTAGCCTGAAGAAAAAGTAGAAAAGGACATTCAGGAGTGACCTTATCCCTCTCTTAAAACTACCTGAGAGTGTAGCAGGCAAGGGTTGGCCTCTTCTCCCAGGCAATTAGCAACTGGAGAACAACACATAGCCTCAAGATGGGCTAGGGCAGGTTCAGGTTGGACATGAGAAAGAATTTTGTCATTGAGAGTGATTAAGTATTGAAACAAGCTAACCAGGGAGGTGGTGGTGTCACCATCCCAGGAAGTGTTCAATAAATTATTAGACATGCAACTTAGAGCTATAGTTTAATTGACATGGTGGTGATTAGTCAAAGGTTGGACTTAGAGGTCTTTTCCAACTTTAGTAACTTTATGATTTGTAGGAAATTCAGTCTTAGGAATATACCTTCTAATGGGACAATCCATGGACTTAGAGAAGGTAACAAATATATACCAATCTGCACATTGTGTGGAAAGGCAAGGACATCAGAGGTGTCATAAGCTAAAAAAAAGAAGTTTATAAATTTACATAAATTGTATTCCTTTAGTATTTTGGCAAGGCAATACAAACAACAAATTGAGCCACAGATAACTGACATTCATGCAGAGACACAGGTTTTCAGACAAAGATAGGCTCCTCAGTCCTGCATTTTTACAGGCTACTAAAAAAGTATTTACTACTAAGTAAGCTGTACAGCATGACTTCCAGGATCAGACCATACAACTAAAATAATCACAAAACATTTTAAATTATAATGGTTAGCCCCTCTGGAAGCAGGAAAGGGCTGTAAAGCATTAAAACAGACTGCCCAAGAAAGTGATGGGGTCACCCCCTCTGGAAGTGTTCAGAAAAGTGTGTGGATATGGCACTTGAGGAGGTGGTATAATGGTGAACATGGTGGTGGTGCTGAGTTGATGGCTGGACTTGAAGGACTTTTCCGACTGTAAAAATTCTATGATTAAGAGCAAGGAGAATAAGAAAAAGCTCTTCAAAATAACTTAGTGGGTAGCAACATGAAAGCATCTTAGATCCTATCCTCTTCTCTGTTTCCTACTAAATCTTAATCATTGTTTCCTACTAAAACTTAACCTCTACTAGTTAAATCTGCCTTGCCTGTTGCTATATGCCTATTACTGAACAGATCCAGTCAGTTCCAGATAATGAAGCTAACAACTCTCCATCACTCTTAAAAACAATCACTCCTTCATTTGGAAGCCAACAGTTGCGTACATGCACATTGGAGAATTTGTTTTTGACTCTTTATCTCTAACGTATCTTATCAGTTAGGACACTTTTTTTTTTTTTGAGATGATCTTTTGTGCTCTGTTATGCATGTATTTTAGTGCATAAAAAAGCATTTTAGTTCAACTTCATATCTGCCCTTCATTCAGCTACTTTAGCCTTTGTAATACTACAAATGCAATAACACATCAATATTCTTCACAGAGAATTCAGAATGTATAGATCTGGTGGATATTTTCATCTAAGTTTCTAGGGACTGGGGGTGGGAAGGAGTGGGCATTGTTTTTCAGAGCAGGAAAAGGACAAGATTCTAAAGTGATGCACTGTTTCACAGGTTCATACCAAGTCAGTCACTTTTTTCCATATGCCTACTGACAATCACATTTAATTTATACATGCAGAATATTAACATAATGCCCCCTCCATGACCCAACCAAAACAAAAAATGAATCTCATCTGTTTCAGTCTATCAAGAACCTCCATACTCACAATGTAAAAAAAACAATTTAAATGTGTATCATTTTCAGTTTACCTGAAGGTCACCTTTTTTCTGTTTATGACAGTATTTGCATACTTTGAGATCTCTCACTTTCCCTTTTCTCCCTGCACCAAAAGAAGGACATCTAAAGCAATGGTAAGTTCCTGAAAAATCAGCAGTACTTTAAGCAAGGTAAAAGGTAAAGAATAATCTTCAGAAACAAGTATGAAATACCTCCTTCTTGGGGCAAGGCTAGGAAGATATCCTGCAGCAGTTGACCATTTCCACAATGGACTTACAACACCTCTTGAGGGAGAGGACAGATTTCTGCTATTTAGAAAATGATAAACAATTGCAATTTTGTACAAAAAGGTCAATAAGTAATTCTACACACTTCAAATTCTTTAGAGCAAACAAAACAGACTTACCTCTTAAATCTGATTTTCATTTCACACAGTACTTGAAAGACTGGAAATGCCTTTTTGCTTATGCCAGTCAACATTTCTTTTACAGGATATTTTTTTAAAGCCAAATAGTAAAGGATAAGTTTGCTCACTTCTCCTCTTACGTATCCCTAAAAAATTCATTATGCTTTAGTGTGAGTTTCCGCAGTGTAAAAATAGGCACCCTGTGTTACAAACTCATACAAAATACATCAGTACTTTCAAAATTAATGTAACATCATTTTGGAAAGACAAAAATAGCAGTCAGTCAAATGACTGCACCCTAAACTGTCACATGGTTAGCTGAAGTTTTCTTAAACAAAGCAGCCTATTTAAGTCAAGTATATAATGACATGTACTAACTGTATTATAGGAACAAAGGTACTCCATAATTAATACTGAAGCAAGCTCCTCATAATCCTTGATCTACTGCCCACTTCACCAAGACAGTGACAGAAGCACAAAACATGTGTTGGACATAACGAGCAAGTATTATATGAAGGTTGCTCTTTTCTTCTGTCTTGCTTAATATTGTGGACTACTTTGTGGTGTAGATTAAGGAAAAAAAGGGATACTTTTGTAATAAATGCAAGGCATTTTAAATACTAGTAATTTTGGTAAACTATCCCCAGAAAAAACGATAATTGTGTGCATAATCTAAAAATAAATAAAAACTGATTTTATTTCTCTGGATTTTCCCATGTGCATATCACATGTACCAGTAGTTAGATCAGCCCTTCAAAGCATTTTTGTCAAGGCACTTAATTGTATCATTTCAGGTTGAGGTGCTTTGATGTTCTCAAAGCAAAGCATCTCACCTTAGTGGTTATTGCAGTGAACATGTATTACCTTTTTTAACTGCTATGGTCATTTCACACACACATAATCAACCTGGTGTTCATTTTTGATGCTTGGTATTTTTGTCAAGGGAAGTGATAATTGCTTACATTTATTTAGGATGAATCCATTGCCATGATTACTTCACAAAAGTCAGCTTATAATTTCTACCATAAAGTCTGCACAGAACCACAAATAGGTGGTTTGATGGATTACTCTCTCATAAACTTCAAACCTTTTCAGAAAGTAATTTTTGTTAAATATTGTGGTTTTTAAAAAGATAATTTCATAATGAAATTATTATTATATGGACTATAGCCGTTCTGTCCTGAAACTAAAAATAGATTTCCCCTGAAAATCAACTACAGAAAAGAGTGGTGGTCAAGCTATCACTATCTTCTGTTTTAAAGACAGGTAGGTTTCATGTACAGATGTTTTAACCAACATCAGGTTCAATAATAACAATCTGTTCTTTCTACCATAACATTGGGATTATTACAAGATGTCTGCTATATTGTTGCATATCATCCCTGGAACTCCATATAAGTATAGTGCAGCTGTGAGCCATCAGACATTTCAACAGCCATTAAACTAAAGATAACTTATTCTTTCAGATAAAGTAGGTTGCTGTTATTGTTTAAAATGAGCTCTGACTGAAATTTCTCCTCTTGCTTCCCACCAAGCACAAATGCTCTGTACTTTGAATGCTGAATAGAAAGGACGATGGATAAAGTTAGTTCTTTTATTTTAATCTCTTTTTTCTCCAAAACCTTGGACATAAAATCTACTTAAGATAGCCTCTACCAAGTCAGTAAAGCGCATTAGCCACTGTCTTTTATGTTGGTGATCTTAGCCTGAAACTGCAAGCATTCAGTCATACTAAAACAGTAGCTCCCTAAGACATCATCTCACGTCAGCTGGCTTCCCTCTCGACGGAGATAATTAGCACATCTCCGTAGACCCTGCACAGAACAGAGTTACGTACTCTCTACCACATGACGTTCATTAAAACGGAGTGCGAAAGGAAAGGGAACGTCTGACAGAGGACAAAATAAACCTGCTTCGAGTCTGCTTTTCAGTTCAGCCGCCGCCCGCTCAACCCACGGCGCCAGCGCCGCACCTGCACCGCGTCCCGGGCGGGCAGAGGCAGCACCGGCATGCGGGCTTGGCTGGGAGCCCAGGGGCCGCGCCGGGACCCTGCTGGCAGCGATTCAGAGAGTCACAGAATGGGTCAGGCTACGAGACACGAGGTCATTTGGTCCAACCTGTCTGCTCAACCAGATTCAAGCCTGCACGTAGTCCACAAGCCTGCAGGCTTCTGTCTATACTGTTCTTGAGTCTCTCCTATGAGGTACACAATCTGTCTGGGAAATTTGTTCCAGTGCTCGGTCACCTGCACGGTAAATAAGTTCTTCGTGGAAGTTCTTCAGGTGGCACTTCCTGTGCATAGGTTTGTGCACATTGCCTTTTGTCCTATTGCTCGGCGCCATTGAGAAAAACCTGGCTCCGTCCTGTCGACACACGCCTTTTAGATATTTATACAGCGTTCACAACAGAGCTGGAGATAGACTCTGCTCCTGCTGTGCGGCAGCGCCCCACAGCTCCCGCACTGTCCCCCAGCTCCTTCACAGTCCTTTCCCCACCCACGCACGCACGCACGCACGGGAGCCTCATGGCGCCCGAGCCTCCACCGCGCTGGGCGGAGCTGCCGCCGCCGCGGCCCCGCCTTGCTCGCGGGCGCAGCGGGTGCCGAGCGCTGCACCCGGCCGCTCTCGCCCCGCCTCACCGCTCACGGTGAGCGGCGGCCGCGCAGGGGTGGGGCGGCAGAGCTCCTGTGTGCGGCTGCGCCGGGGCGCTCAGGCCGGGACCGCGGGCTGGTGGCGGCGGCAGTAGCAGTAGCAGTGGTTCTGCGCGTGTGCGGCGGCGGCCCAGCCAGGAGCGGCGGGCGGGCGGCGGCGTGGGACTTAGCGGGTGAGGCCCGGGGAGGGTGCGGGGCGAGGGGCGCAGGCAGAGCCCGCAGGGGCACCGAGGGAGGGACGGAGGAAGGGGGAGCCCGCGGCAGCGGCGCTGCTGCTCCGGAGCGGGGAGGGCGGCGCGCTGGCCCCTCCTCTGCGGCGGGCCGGAGGAGCCGTGCGGGCCGGAGGAGCCGTGCGGGCCGGCGTCCCCGGGAGGCTGCGTGGGGCCCGCTGAGCTCACGGTGGCCGCGGCTCTGGCAGCGTCGGAGTTGGGGTGACCTGTGGGAAGAGGATTTAATTTTTTTCAACTGATTTCCCACGTTATTTCCTTACCACAGCCCACTGAGCCTGGCAGTCCCTGCGGTCGCTTGAGAACTGGTGACAACCTGACGGCCCTCCGATGGGGAGTGAGCCTGGCTGGGCCGAGAGGACCCCTGGGCTGCAGTTCAAAAGCCCTTTTATCGTCCCCTTTGTTTTTATTAATTCCCGATGCCCTGGAGGTCTTCTGCCACTGGGGCCTTTGTTTGAAGCTTCCGTGGCGGCTGTGCTTAAGCTGCTCAGAGTTTGCCGAGCTCGCAGCTGTCTCTTAACGGGAGCTCCATCAACAGAGGGGAGTTCAGCATTGCTGACACCTCACAGGCAGGCTGACCGGGAAAGCTGGACGTCCTCAGGGGTGCCCACGTGTCGGGAGGTTGCGAAAGAACAAAACCAGTTCGAAATATCTGGTCGGTGGAGTTTAAAACTTATATTCTAGTCTGAACTTGCTTAACTTCAGTGGTGCAATCTTTTCTGCTGAAGAAATCGTAGGAAATGTCTTTTTTTACTTTTACAGTACCCTCTTTTTAATTCCTGTTGCGGAGCAGTAGGAGGATGTATAGTCTAACAGTATAAAAGAACAAGTAGAGAATTGTGATGTCTGCATCTGTTATTATGCTTCCGATTTTATTTTTAATTTGACAGCAGACACTTTGGTATGGTCTGTACAGTTGATGTCCTGGTGTCCCTAGTTTTTGAAGTTTCACAGCCTACAAGCTACTTGTAAAGAAATTATGCATAAGAAAAGCTTTTTCTTAAAGAGTTTTTATTAATAAGGGTTTTTCTGTTGGTCTTGTCTAAGAGTAAATGTTTAAATAAAATCTTAGTTCATTTCCCATTCTCACCTGATTATTGAAAAAAAAAAATTATTCCCACAAAGCACCTTCTCTAATTTGTGCAAATATATGGTGTCTCTGATAGGAATTTAAAGGTGCAGCATCATGGTTATGAAAGCTACACTAGAAGATGATGATTCAGGATGGGAACTCGGTATGCCTGACAAGATGGAAAAGAGTAATACCAGCTGGATAGATATAACCCAAGATTTTGAAGAAGCTTGTAAAGGTGAGTTGTAGTCCTTTCATTCTGAGAAAATCTGGAGTCCTTCGGAGGCCTAAGCATAGTTCTTTGAGCTCTTTTGAGCAATAGTTTGACCCAGGTTCAAGCTTTAGATGAATGAGCTACATTGATTCTGTGTTAACTCTGAGGGTGGAATTATCATGAACCACCTCATTTTGTTTCCTCTTCCAGATTACATAAATACATCTTTAATTAAAGTTTTTTCATCTTATGCATTTTCACATCTGCTTTTTTTCTTTTGCAAAGATTTCTTACTGTCTCTTCTGCCCAAGTGGAAATGTCATTCCTGCATGCAGAATCAACACACTGTTTCTTTCTTGCATATTTTGGATCTCCAGGGTCCAGTAATTAATTTAATTCATCAGTGCATCATTTTTCATCTTTGAAACAAGTCTGAGTTTTTGAACTTTTGAACTGATGCAGTGCATCTCAGTAATGGGGAAGCAGTTGCTTCCATTTAAACAGTGCCTTTATTACTGTTAGGTGCTACTGCTAGTTTACAGTTTTTCCAACTGATTTTAGGGAAAAATAAATATAAAAACTGCATCTTACCACACAGAATATGACATGATGATAAACACAATTTCTGTATATTATTTCTCTATATTACTCTAAATTATTTATAAATAATTATTTCTCTGTATTACTTATATCTGTGTACCCATCAAATATATCTAAAGACTCCTTTAAAAGTTATGAGGAAAAGCAAGCCTTTCAGTAGTCTCCCCTGGAAAAGACTAGGGCACCTGAATAAAGGAGCAGAGGAAACAGCTGTGTTCCACGCTATTCAGATGCTACTATTTCACAGAATAGTCATCACAGAATGATTTGTGTTGGAAGGGACCTTAAAGACCATCTCATTCCAACTCCTCTACCATGGACAGGGACACCTTTCACCAGACTGTGTTGCTCAAAGCCCCATCCAGCCTGACCTTGAACAGTGCCAGGGATGGGGGATTCACAACTTCTCTGGGCAACCTGTTCCAGTGACTCACCACCCTCCCAGCAAAGAATTTCTCCCAGTATCTAATCTAAATCTCTTTTAGTTCAACAGCAGTTCCCCTTGTCCTGTCAGTACATGCCCTTGTAAAAAGTCCCTCTCCACTCTTTTCTAGCCTTCCTTTATGAAGGATGCTAGATGAATCCATAGACCCTTTTCTTCTCCAGGCTGAACAGCCCCAACTCTTTCAGCCTGACTTCCTAGGAAAAGTGTTTTACCCTTCCGTTCATTTTTATTAGCCTCTTCTGAACTTGCACCAGCAGATCCATGTCCTTCCTGTGCTGGAACCCCAGACCTGGATGCAGTGTTCCAGGTGGGGTCTCATCAGAGCAGAGAGGCAGAATCCCCTCCCTTGACCCGCAGCCCAGGATATCAGCTTTTTGCTCTGTGAGTGCACTGTGTGCTTAGTAATTCTGAAACTTCTTTAATTCCTAGAATAACAGAGGGATGAGAGCACACTGTTAACCACTGGGGGTTTTTTCAGTCTTTCAGTCTTGAAAGTGCTTTGTAAGTAAAAGCAGTAGTGTCATGGGTTGACCTGGGCCAGATGCCAGGCACCCAGCAAAGCCACTCACTCACTCCCCTCTGCAGCTGGACAGAGGAGAGAAAATTTAAATGAAGGTTCGTGGGTTGAGATAAGGACTGGGAGAGATCACTCACCAAATATCATCATGGGCAAAACAAGCTCAACTTAGAGATATGAAGTGAATTTATTACTGACAAAATCAGAGCAGGATAATGAGAAGTAAAATAACCCCTTAAAAACAGCTTCCTGCCACCCCTCCTTCCTTCCAGTTCTGCCTCATACCCCAGCAGTGCAGGGAGACAGGGAATGGGGGTTATGGCAGTTCATCACCCAAGGCTTCTCCTGCTGCTCAGGGAGGGGAGCTGTTTCCCTGCTGCACCCTGGGGTCCCACCCATGGGAGACAGTTCTCCATGAACTTCTCCAGCATGAGTCCATCTCATGAGCAGCAGCTCTCAGTGAACTGCTGCAATGTGAGCCCATCCTATGAGCAACAGTCCTCCCAAAACTGCTGCAGTGTGGGTCTCTTTTCCACATGGTGCAGTCCTCCAAGGACAGGCTTCTCCACCATGGGAGCAGGGCCCCTCTCTCTACAGGTCTCCCATAGGTTCATAACCCTTCCTCAGGCATCCACCTGCTCTGGTGTGGGTCTTCTCCATGGGCTGCAGATGGATCTCTACATCCCCATGGACCTCCATGGGCTGCGGGGCACAGCTGCACAGCTGCTTCACCATGGCCTGCACCACGGGCTGCAGGGGAATCTCAGGTCTGGCATCTGGAGCACCTCCTCCCCCTCCTTCTTCACTGACCTTGATGTCTGCAGTGCTCTTCTTCTCCCATGTTCTCACTTGGCTGTTCTCCATTTGCAGTTGAAACTGTGCAATTTGGTTTTTTGTCTTTCTTCTCAAATCTGTTGCCACAAGGTATTATTGTTTCTAATTGGCCCAGAGGCTCTCTGGAGCCACCAGGGATTGCCTCTACTGGACATGGAAGAAGTTTCTAACAGCTTCTCACAAAAGCCATCCCTGTAGTCATCTCCCCCACAAGCTACCAAACCCAGGCCATGCAAACCCAATGCGAGTAGAAATTCCTGATCTGCTTCCTGCAGCTTGTTCTCTCTTGGCATAAGGCAGTTTTGTATGTGACAAGACTACCCTGGAAAAGCTGTGCTAGTAGGATGATTGTAATTGTTTTTGTCCTGTTCCTTTGTAGAACTGAAGTTAGGAGAACTGCTTCATGACAAGCTGTAAGTATGTGTGTGGAATGGTTCTGGCTTTTAGATAAGATTACTGCAAACATGTTGATGTTACCTAATAACTAAGTTTTTTTAGACTTTTATGTTAAATAAAGTATTTGAAGTATATAGAATATTACACATTCTTAGCAGTGTGTATATGCTGCACCTGTATGAATGCTGAACATACCTAATGCTCTAAGTATAACATAACATTTTTCAATGGGATTGAAATTGTATTTCAGAAGTTCATAGCACATCTTATGATCTGTGGTGATTATATTATTGCACTATCTTATGGGACATGCTCTTATGAAAAAAGGCCAGGAAGACTTTAAACCTGGTTGACCCAAATGTCGATATCAAGTATTTGGTAAACAATCTGTATGCTTTAGTGCAATGTAAAGCACTTCATGCTAAAGCAGAAAGTAAGAACTCTACATATTGAAAGTATATTTCAAAGAAAAGAATGTGGTAAAGACTTGCTGAATTTATTAAAGAATGATGAATTTAAATAATTTAAGTATTTTAAAGATTAAATTCTTCTTAGTGAAGGTGTTCACTTGAGTAAAGAAAAAAGTTATTTTTGCAACTAATAGCTCAGAAAACAGAAGCATGCTATTAAATGAAAACCTGCTTAAAACTGTGTGCAAGGATGTCACCAGCTAGTTACTAAGTTGAATCAAAGCACATTTTCAGGTCTACTTTTATACGTAGGAGCATTTCAGAGCAATACAGCAAATACACTTCTCAGAATTTAAATGTGCCACATGCAATAAACTTTTTCTATTATAAAGCCTGTTGCAGGAGTTCTGACAAATGTTGTGATACAGTGAAGCACTGTATCTCTACATATGTAGGCAAGTCTTTTGGTGTGGCTCTTCTGCAAGCTTTTTTCTTCTGCCCTGACTAGAAGTGATAAGCTGTCACATGCTGAGGGTTTTTTTTTTTTTTGCATCAGTTTTCTTAACATGCCCGTTTTAAACAAAGCTGGTATATTCAATATATATTAGTCTATCTTATGTATATTGTCATTAGTGTATAGGGGACATATCTTACTTGTTTTTTTGGATGTGGTGTACTAAGGAACAGTTTGTTCAGTTAATATCAGTTTATGATTTTACATGATGTTTAAGAAGATGCTATGAAGTTTATAGAAACAAGTGTGCAAAAATGTAGTAGTGGGATATTTCACTCAGGAGTGTTCTTCATCCTTAGAGAAAGGCTTATAATTTGCTTTTACTTTTAGCCATCTCTTTTCCTATGAATTTGTTGAGAGATGCTTAACTTCCTGAAAACCATGATCTCTGAAGATCGGTACTAATGTTCACATACCTTATTGTCTGTGGTCAGAATATAGTGTACTTGGTTTGTCAACCTATGTTCTTTTTCGTTAGTTTGCAAAGACTATTTTGTATAAAACAATTACGTTCAGCACATTTATTTTATTTGTGTTCTTAGTTTTGGTCTTTTTGAAGCCATGTCTGCCATTGAAATGATGGATCCCAAGATGGATGCTGGTATGATTGGAAACCAAGTTAACAGAAAGGTTCTTAACTTTGAGCAAGCTATTAAGGTTTGTGTGAATTTCCTGGGTTTGCCTACACACTATCTGTAAAAATACACATTTTTGTCAAATTACTGGTAATCACAATGCAGCATAATTAATGTTTTCAATCTCCTCTTGAAATCTATGATTTTTTGTTTTGGATAATAAAGTAAAAAATAGCTTGTGATGTTTACCTTTCTTGTTACCTGCATTATCACAATGATGCTAACCCTTCCAGTGAAAAGTAATATGAAATTATTGGGTATTGATACCTCAAGTAAATATATTTCCAACATTCTTTTGCGAGTCACTCTATGCTTCCCCAAAACGTGTCTTTTGTATGAAGATATATTGGTTAGCTTCTATTTAACCTGAATGGAAACCAACTTCCTTAGAAAAACTGGAAATTAACACTTTATTATTCTTTGAGTTTATCAGCATTGAACAGAAGCTGGATAATTCGCCAACATTGACAGTAATGATTAACTTTTGATTTATGATCAAAGTAAATTGGAGGTTAGAGGTCGAAAGACTTGCTCTTATTTCAGAAAAAGTAATGCACTCAGAGGGAAAAGTATATTTTTATGGTGAACATTGGAATGGAGTCAGAGAACTCCGTAAAGCACTAGCTAAGTCATGTAGAATGTATGCAGGATTGCATACATTGGGCAAATTAAATGATCAAAGTTGCAGCTGTTTTGGTGTTCACCTTTAAGGTGGTAAAACACTACAAGTATTTCCAGTTTAAGCAGCAGTCTTCAAAGAATTGGTCCTGCATATTACTCTTTGTTCAATCTTTATTATGATTATACAGTTTTGTGATTTTAGTGTTAGCAGTTAACTGGTTTTAAACTGTTCTTGGCTAGTAATAAGTAAGAATTGTTACTATAACATTCTCTTCGGGTAGTTTTATGTTCCGTCAGTGTTAATGGGAATGAAAAGTTTTTAAGAATTTGAGACATGTTAAAAAACTAGAGGTATGCAATTACTCTGAAGTCTTAAACAAATTTTAATTCCTTTTTTGTCTTTGGTACAAATAAGCTGTATTTTGCCTGTATAATTCCATAGTATTTAGGGTTTTGGTTATGTTTTTTTGTTTGTTTTCTAAGGATGGTACCATTAAAATAAAGGATCTCACTTCACCTGAGCTGGTTGGAATAATGGATACGTGTTTTTGTTGTTTGGTAAGCAGTTTTCTGTTCTTTAGGCTAGATGGTTTTGCTTTCAAAATACAATCTTTTAATCCATCTTAAAAAAAAGAAAAAAAAAAAAGAAAAAAAGCCAGCAGAACTCAAAAAAAAGATTGACCAGCAGAAAATACATACATATATTTTTTAGTTGCTTGCATTATTTATTATGGCTTAATTTTGATTTTTAATTTTTTTTTACTATAAGAGATATGGAAGATAGCACCTTAAAAACTTTAAAAGCTTTTATCTTTTCTGGTTTTATAAATGTATGTTACCTGATTGCCTGCTGTGTATTGATGTTTGACTGTGTTGGAAGCTGAGTGTACAGTAGCTGGTAGCACTCTGTTGCTTCTTTCTGCACAGCCAGAATTAACTGAGCCAGAAGCATTTTGAACAAAGAAAATAAAATCTATTTAGAAAAAATAGGTTGAATATAATTTACTTATTAATTGCAAATTTTTTTTCTGTGTATGTGCTCTAATTTCCTCAGTGAATGATACTCATTATTTTCAGTTATTCTTTAAAATTAGATAAATAATATTTTTAAAAATATTTCCAATCCGTTTAGTCAGAATGACATGTAAAGATCATAGTATATTTGATACAGTGTAACATCATTTGTTTTCTACTTCTTGTCCACAAAAGGCACAGTAGTGATATTAAAAATTTTGTTCTACTTAATTTTTTGCTATTTCAAAATAGAAATTTAAGTTACTGAATCTTTCCCTGTAGCTTAAAGAAACATGGAAGTGGTAGAGAGAGGGGTTTGTGACAAGAGGCTTTTATGATGTAAAAAGAGAGAGAACATGAGGAACATTAGTGACTTGTCTCATAGTCATTTGGATTTTCCATTCACTATTTATGCAGAGGAAGTTTAGAAGTGTGAAGTTCTCTTAACATAATGTCATGTCTAAATCACAGGGGTTAGACCTGAACTTTGTAGAAGAGTTTTATCCAATACCAGAATTCTAGGCTTGAAACACCTTCACTTGCCCTTTTTTGGTACTTGGAAGGTTGCCTTGATAAGGCAACCTTAATTTTAAGGCTTAGTTGTTTAATGAGTTTTTGAAGCACAGTAAAATGGAAAAAGAATGGATCTATAAAAATGAGGACTTGGCTGTCATGAGTTAAATATTTAATTTCCTTTTCTCTAGATAACGTGGTTAGAAGGACATTCCTTGGCACAGACAGTATTCACTTGCCTTTATATTCATAATCCAGACTTCATAGAAGATCCTGCTATGAAGGCTTTTGCTCTTGGAATCCTGAAAATCTGTGATATTGCCAGAGAAAAGGTTAACAAAGCAGCTGTTTTTGAGGAGGTATGTGTTTCTCATCTCCTGTGGGGTTAAATATGCAATATTATACCATAATGCAAGTGAAAGAATGTAGTAGTGACATTTGTTAGTGTTTGATTCGAGTATACTGTAGGAATAGCAGTTCATCATCCTAAAAGTATTAGACTGGATACCTTTAAAACACAGTTTTCCCCAATGAAGTTGTTTCATGCTCTTCTGTATTTTCCTTGAATACTGGGACCACATAAATATTTTAATCAAGAAGCAGTGCAAATCTTGTGGTTAACCATTTGAAATAACGTTTCAGTTGTGGTTTTCTTCCAGTTTAAGTTTTTTATTTTTCTGTGTTAGGTAGTCATGATTGCGTTTTGTCTAAAATGCCTATCTAGCAATGAGATCAGAGTCCTGTTTTCTATGCTTAGAACAATCTCTGTTTCCTCTGAGCTTGGACAAATCACTTTTGCTGACTATATCTAAAATGGATCACATACTATTTTGCAGCTATAGTTCTTGTAACACATTGGTAGGGTGTCACTTGATGAAAATATGAAGGGCATATTGATATTAAGGATTTATGCAGAAAATAATTATCTCAAGCTGGATTTGGATGGGCAAGTCATTCAGTGTATTCATTCTGAGTGTATTCAGCTGTGTAGAATAAATCTGGAGTTCTGTACTTGATGAAATTAAACAAAAGCACACCCCTAACCATTTGTCCAAAAGAGAAAAAATACCAAAAGACACAAAACCTAATAAGAAAACCACTCCCAAAAAACCCAAACAAAAAAAACCACTCAAACCCCAACATGAAAATGTAACTACAGCTTTTATATTTCACTACATATTGCTTCCTTGATCTTTCTTTTTTAGGAAGATTTTCAGTCAATGACTTATGGATTTAAAATGGCCAACAGTGTGACAGATCTTAGAGTTACAGGTATAGTTTTATGCTTTCTTTGTATCTGTCCAGCAGCCTCTTTCTCTTTTGATGTGATTGCTTTCAGACACATCTGATTAATTGTTAGGAGTCTCAGCTGTTAAGTTTTTTATTTGTCTTGTGGAAATTGCTGACTTGGTAAAAAAGAGATCAAATTATTTTTCCTTGGAAAAAAAGTTCAGTTGTCTTCTTAAGTCCCTGAGAAACAGAAGAAGTGCTTTTAGATGTGCCAATGAAGTGGCTAGGCATGAGCTCATCATGGTAAAGATACACACCACTGCAAAGTGTGTTGTTTGAATTCTGCTTTTTTGCCTCATAATTTGTTGTCCTCTAAACAGAGCAATCTAGTAGTTCTACAGCTATGAATACATATGTTATTAGGTACATCCATAAGTATGTATGTTAATCTTTTGATGCATGATTTTTTTATATATGTATTTGAGCTTTCCACTGATTTATTTTTGAAAAGTTTGTGCACTCTTTAGCTTTGCGTCAGTTGGTCTATATTCTGATTTTTGGTTGTTCCAAAACATCCCCACCATTCCTCACAAGATTACTTTTTGTCTAGTCTTTGGCTAATGGATATAAAGCACTTCTGAGTTTGACTTTCCCCATAAAACTTCTTTTCCCCTGAGTGGTGAAGGTGTTCTTAGGAATGCTTCTCAACTTTTAATTGTGCTGTGATTTTTTTCCAGGTATGCTGAAAGATGTAGAAGATGACATGCAAAGACGAGTGAAGGTATTGTTTTCATGTTTGTCCTGTCAATTATATTTCAGGTGTACTTAACATAGGTTTGGGGTAAGGAGTTGGATTATGAGGAATGAAGGAGGTTTGTGTCATTATGGTGGGGTTTTTGAAGAACTGCCATAATGGTTTCTGTAACATGCTTTTAGTTTGCCTTCTAGCTAAATCTTCAGACTTTATTTGTAAACTCCTTAGTAGTTGCTTCACTAGTAGTAGCAGCTGGAATCATGATGTAGAAGATGACACTGGGCTAGGACACAGAAAGTAGGTGTTTAACTTTCAGGTTTTAGGCAGATATACTATGTGATGTTAAAGAAATTACTTAATTTTCCTTTACCACAGCGTATAATGTAAAGCGTTCGTGCACTTTCCTTGCTTATTTGCAGAATTTACTGAAATAGATCTTATTACTACAGAAGAGTCATTCAAGTATCTAGATTATATATTAAAAAATTTTGAATTTGAAAACTGATTTTTCATGTTTTTTAACAGGTGGATGTTTTAGAGAAGGCAAAGGGATTTTATCAGTAGCTTCCCTTTGCAATTTTTAGTAAATTATTTGACATTGTTTTACCTTGCAGAGCACCCGAAGTCGACAAGGAGAAGAGAGAGATCCAGAAGTTGAACTTGAAGTAATTAATTGTTTGCTTTTTTCCTGGATTTCATGGATGTAAATGGGAGATTTAAATATGGCGTATAAGAAGCAGCCAGGAAGTGTGACCGCCCAGGAGCATGGGGAAGAGCTGTCAAACAGCAGGGCATGCTGGGGCTTTCTGTATGGCAGTTTGTGCAGGGAGGGCAGGAGTCCTGTGGGAGTCCTGCACACCACAATACAAGAAAGCCGTTAAGTATTAGAGAGTGTCCAAAAAAGGGCCATGAAGATGATGAATGGCCTTGACAGGGAGCCATATGATGAGCAGCTGAGATCACTTGCTCTGTTCAGCCTGGGGATGAGGAGACTGAGGGGAGACCTCATTGCATTTACAACTTCCTTGTGAGGAGAAGAGGAGGGGCAGGCACTGATATCTTCTTTGGTGGTGACTAGTGACAGGACTTGAGGGAAAGGCCTGAAGTTGTGTCAGGTGAGATTTAGGCTGGATATTAGAAACAGAGTTTTCATCCAGAGAGTGGTTGGGCACTCCCCAGGGAGGTGGTCACAGCACCAAAACTCTGAGTCCAGGAAAATTTGGACCACACTCAAGCACATGATGTGGCACTTGGGGTGGGCCAGGAGTTGGGCTGGATGATCCTTCTGGGTCCCTTCTAACAAAGGATATTCTATGATCTAATACCTACTGCTTGGTAATTAGCAGTATTATTTTATTACAGCATCAACAATGTTTAGCTGTCTTCAGCAGAGTCAAGTTTACCCGCGTCTTACTCACCGTCCTAATAGCTTTTACGAAAAAAGAGGTATGTTCATTTGGCATTTCTGTGTTTGAATTTGGATCCTATGAAGTATCCATTTTTCGTTCTTTAAGATCAGGCAATTACTGTGTAGATCCTGGAGATATGAGTGATGTGGATAGAGGTAAAGCTTTGAATAAAGCCTTACAATGGCAAATACTCAGTTTTTGTTCAAAGTGGGAAACACAGGCAAGGCTAGTAGCTGGCATTATTATGGCCTTGCAGAAAGACAGAATATGAATTACAAAACATTTAAAAATATTTATAGATTTCTAATTACTCTTTTCACACATGAGCAAAACTTCTTGTTTGAGTTCAGTTCCCTCCTGTGGATTTACCTGATGCTGTGCAGTATTATGTCCATATCAGAAGAACTGTATGCTTTTCCTTCCATGTGATATAGAATTCATATCTAGATATCTTTGGTCTGAGAAGAGGAATTTAATAGCATTCCATACAATTTGTCTGTTTTTTAAATATAAGATTTCCTAATTGCTGAGACTGGAAGGAACTTCATGTTTTAAGGCAAAGGGCTAGAACTACATGCCCCTGTAAACAGATTCTCATGCATTGTGTACAAGACTTTCAGTTGTAACTATTGTAAAGTTGTACACAGCAAAATATACAGCATTGAATTTATGTACAGGTAAATAAAATACAAAGAACACTACCACACAAAAATGTTGGGTTGTTTGGGTTTTTTTCAGAACTAGTTATGTAAGAATATCAATCTTAATGCCCTTCCTTTTTTTTTTTTTTATGCTAACATTAATTAGATAGTCAAAATGTATTGGTTTGTAATGATAATAATTGTTTCTTCCCTTTCAGACGAGTGCAGTTGCAGAAGCTCAGAAACTAATGACTCAGGCAGCTGACTTGCTGTCTGCCATACACAATTCACTGCATCATGGTATGCAGGCACAGAATGATACCACTAAAGGAGGTATATATCAAATTACACCATTTTTTCCTTTCCTGGATATGATCCCTTCATAAACATAAATACCTTTGTGTATTTAAAAAAAAAGTTGAAATCACTATTTACTCTGAAATAAAACACTTATTACGCAAGTTGTCACAGATTTGCATTGTTTGATTTAAATTTTATTTTAACAGGTGGTTGTTCTCCTGGAAGCAACACTGCTATTTCAAAGCCAGAGTTAATGTGAACTTTTGATTAAGTGCAGTGCACTTAGAATCAGTGTGTATGCCATTTTAAAATAGAGAACAGTATTTCACTGTTTGTACAGGAGGACTCGGGTTTTATAAAGAGTAATCATTGTATTATGTTGGGTTGTTGGAGTCTCAGGAAGTTAACTGTCACTTTAAAGAATTCATTTTTGCTAATTAAATAATTTGTATTATTGAAGGGAGTTCTGAAAACACAATTTACATGCAGCTTTTCTGTTTCTCTCCTCTCCTCCTTCTTTAGATCATCCTATTATGATGGGGTTTGAGCCACTTGTTAATCAGAGATTGCTGCCACCAACTTTCCCTCGATATGCAAAAATTATTAAAAGGGAAGAAATGGTCAATTATTTTTCCAAACTAATAGACAGAATAAAAACTGTATGTGAAGTAGTCAACTTAAGTAACTTGCACTGTATACTGGTAAGCATGAATATTTCTTATTTATTGCCAAAAAGAAGATCTGAAAATGTAATTTGCAAAAAAAATCACTCCGTATATGCATGCTCTTGCTCACTGGAGAGAAAACTGAGCACTATGTATGTATTTGGTGTTTTTAACTGTTAGGCTCAGTTTCAAAGTTTACTATCCTTCCTGATAGTTACTACTTTTCTTCTTTTGACAAACACCTTTTCTCCTCTCAAACATCTTATTTTTCCCATAGTTCGTTAAATAACTATGTGTCTTACTGGCAAAGCCCAAGCAAGTTTCTTTGGTTGAAGACCTGTGTTTACAGCAACAGAACATAATTCTTTGGTATATGCCTGATTTTTTTCAAATTCATTAAGCAGTATTCTGCACATGTGTCTGTAACACAAGAGAGCACTAAATAGGTGTTTAAGCATGCAGTTCCCTAAACAGGCATAAAGTTAAGCACCTACTTATGTTCTTTCCTGAATAACTAATATTACTCTTAGTTACTGCCTACATTTATTAGAAAACACTTAAATGCTTAAAATATTTTTTGGTATCCATGCATTCACTGACTAATAAAAGAGATAGTTACAGCAAACCTCTTGTCTTCCTATTTCCTGTTAATTAATGAAAGGAAGGTTTGCATGAAGTGTCTGGTACCAATTAAACCTTACCTGGGTTTCAATCAATTTTTTAAAATCAATTCTCAGTTTTGTTCAATGCCTGGTGTAGTTACATCATGATCTTAACAATCTCAGTATTTTTTTCTGTACTGTCATCTTTCTAATTGTTGCATTTGAAAATTCAGAAACCTTTTTGTTAGGTAACAAGTAATTGCAGAAAATCTTCATAATATCTTTTGTTCTGTTCAAGCTATTCATGGTCTGTTTCTTACAAGCTGTGTAAGCTATGCTGTTTGTGTATGCTTTCAAACAAAATATAGGTGTATTTACACAGGTGTATATATTTCTTTAGGAAAGATGCACGTATGTGTGTAAAAATGATTTGGTGTATATTTATACATATATAAATGGGCATATTAACCTGATTTGTCTTTTTTTCTTTTCCTACATATACATTAGGACTTTTTCTGTGAGTTTAGTGAGCAATCACCATGTGTTCTTTCAAGATCCCTGTTACAGGCAAGTCTTAATTATGTCTATTAATAAAATACTTCTGTATTAATTATAAATTCCTGTTACTAAGTATTTCAGTAATTTGCATGTAAATTAATAATAGTTAAGTGGTAAAAAATGTTCTGGTGATATTTAAGGAAGAAATGCCTTTCTGTGTGGATGATGAGGCATTGGAACAGGCTGCCCAGAGAAGTTGTGGATGCTCCACCAAGTGTTCAAGGCCAGGAAGGTGTCCCTGCCCATGACTGGGGGTTTGGAACTAGATCTGATGGTGGATCTGATGATCCACCACAAACCATTCTGTGATTCTATATATGGAGGCTTGTGTTTTGGTCTAATTTTTAAAATAATTTTTAAACACTGTTGCTTTGGTCATTTTAGTACATGCTAATTAAAACAGAAAGCATTAATTTTTTTTTTTCTCCACCATAAAGCTGTGCCTATACACACATTTTTATGCTGCTCTCCATGTGCTTTCCCGTTTTGGGGCTGGTATTTGTATTCATCTCATTTTTTGGACAGAACTTAATGTACAGACTGCTTCTATTGCTACAACAGTAAAACTGATGGTTGGTGCAGAATAATAGGGTGCCTCTAAGATGCCAGAACTTCTTTACATTTGATCTCTATTAAACCATGTGTAGAGCCAATGGACTATAACTATGGGCAAGTAAAATGTGTTCCTAGTGTGTGTTCTCACCTTCCACTACATGTATTTCTGTAATCCCTGTGGGTGCCTGACAGCACAGTTTTTTTCTTCAACTGCTGAAGAACCATGTAAGAAAGGGACACAGAACTCATGGAGGGAAGTTATATGAGTACCAGATATGACTGATGTAAGTAGTAGCATCCAGAGGGATTGAAAAACATCAGCAGTAGTCTGGACATATATCCTTATCTGTGTCCAGAGAAGGCACATACTTTGTGCTAATCTTCAGAAATATCTGATTTATCATCCAAGAAATCAAACAATTTTGGATGCACTCTATTACGCAAGTAATAGAGCTGTATTTGGTGTCCTGGGAATACTACAGAAGTGTCAGATCTCAGTATTTCTGAGTCTTTAACTTTGAATCTAGTTGAACCATTTTAGTTCTTAAAGTAACCATACAATTTTATTATATATAAAAGGTATTGCCAGAGCTTTCTATTAGTAATTCTAGAGCATTACTTTTAACTTAAAACATGTTTCTAAAAACACATCTTTACTTTTAGACAACTTTTCTAGTGGATAACAAGAAGGTGTTTGGCACTCATCTCATGCAAGACATGGTAAAAGATGCCTTAAGATCTTTCGTCAGTCCTCCAGTACTTTCTCCAAAGTAAGTGCATCTTCAGTGTACTTGTATGTGTTTACATGTCTGATAAAAAAATATTTCTGCTTTCAAGAGCAATGACAAATGTACAAAAAACATACGTTTTGTACGTAGTGCTTACGTATGGAGTCAGTTGCTGTTGCTGCACTCATGTTTCTTTTTTGTTTTGTGCTACATAGACTGGTGGCATTTATAAAAAATATGTATGTACATGGATATTTCTTTTTTAGGTGTTGTCTTTATAATAACCACCAGGCAAAAGACTATATTGATTCCTTTGTCACACATTGTGTTCGGGTAAGTGTTCTTTCCAATTACAACATGTATGTGTGTGTGAGCACTTGGCAGATTTGCATACATTTGAAAATGAGTCAAATTATTTTACACACCTGACATGAAGGCAAAATTGAAGAAGCTGGCCATCTTAAATTGGTAATCACTTTTAAAAATCCAGTGTAATTATTGCTGGTTTTCTTCTGCTTCCAGATTTTTATTTAGCATTTCACTTTATAAGAAATCTGCATCTACTACCTCTTTACAGAGTAGTTTCATGTCACAAATGCATATCACTAATAAAAACAAAATCATTTTTACATTTGTCCAGTTTTAGTTTTTTAAGATTCTGTTGTTGAACTGGCATGACAAAAATCTTAACAAAATCAGAATTACTTAGGTTGGAAAAGACCTCCAAGCTCATTGAGTCCAAACCAGCACTGCCAAGTCCATCACTAAACCATGCCGTGACTACACATCTTTTAAATACTTCCAGAGATGGTGACTGAACCACTTTCCTGAGAAGCTGGTTCCATGCTTGACAAACTTCTTTGTGAAGAATTTTTTCTTAATATCCAGTATAAACCTCCCCTGGCACAACTTGAGGCCATTTCCTCTTGTCCTGTCACTTGACAGAAGAGATGAGCTCCACCTGGCTGCACTCTCCTTCCAAGTGGTTGTCGAGGGTGATAAGGCCTTCCCTGAGCCTCCTTTTCTGCAGGGTAAAATGAAAACACCCTCACCACCTGGGCACATGGATTTAGGCATAAGAAATACCTCTTTAGCCCCTGGTGACCTTCCTAAAGGATGCTGACTCAATCTCACATTGACTTTTGTACAGAGAAATTGGCTCTTGAATCACTCCACAAAGTTTACTTCCCTGCTAACTTGCACTTTGTAGGGAGTGGTAAGGAACCCACCTCCTAATATAGGTGTATGAATCAGGTGCCTAAATAGACATCATACTACTTCTCCTGTAGTTTCAAAGTTGTATTGGTAGTTTAAAATTACACTTTGCTTCTTTCAGCCGTTCTGTAGTCTGATTCAAATCCATGGACACAACAGAGCTCGTCAGAGAGATAAACTAGGTCACATCCTTGAGGAATTTGCCACACTACAAGATGAGGTAATGTCCTAGGCAGCAGGCCAGCAAAGTTTCTTTCCAGGTATATTACTGCCAGAATGAAGCATGGTACTAAATTCTAAATGAATGATGGAAAATCGTTAAGACAAGGACTCCTAAAATTTAGCACAAGAAATTGTTAGGATGTATCCAAAAACTTCATGCTAGATGTGTTGAACAAAAACATACTACATTTTTTAAGATTAACTTTGTCTAGTAAGTAGACTTCAGGAAGACCTTTTGTGATTTAATTTAATGGTAATAACACAGCTTTTAGTCTCTATCCTCCTTGTGATTATCAGTCTGCAGGATGTAACCAGGGGAAGGTAGATAAGGTGTGCTTACAAGATACCTTTGAAAATTCAGCCTTATACCTACGTAAGATGTAAACTGCAAAATTTTATAATTACTAAAAAGAATGTAAAAAAACACTTTAAAATATGAGCTCTGACTAATTTTGGACATCCCTTAAGAATGGGGAGAGATGAGAAAAAAAAATATTCTCTCTTGCTGGAAATAAGTTTCCTCAGCAGTGAGAGCCATATAATAATAAAATAGTTCCCAAGACGTATGTGGCAAGGAGAAAAATTGAAGAACTTGGAGTAGGAGGGTGATTTTGCGTGCTCCATCTTTCTTCAAGATGGTTTAAGTTTGTTGAAGTATTGTAGCTGAGACACTGTTTTTTTAATTTTGTAGCAGGTTATATGGATGGTTCTGTTTAGGCTTACTGATGATATTCCAGCTGTGAGAGACTTTGTCTTCCTGCTTCTTAAGACAAAATTGGTCTTGGCAATATTCTAGTTACTCTGGTGGAACACAGTGTGTTTCCTGCATATAAAGTTAAAAATTTACTTTTCAATGCAGCTAGGTTTTTTCTTTAAAAGAGAAATAATTATTGCCAATATAGAACAACTAACAACAGCATGTAATGGGTTCTGAGTTTGTGCTCATGTGACTGCTAATGATCTATATACAAATGCATTTTAAAATTACAAATTTTACCTATCTAATATTCTTATAATATTTGGTAATTCTTTCAGGTAATTCAGGTAATTCTTGCTATATTACTGTGAAAAATATTTTTGTTCTGTGCAGCAGAATTTACTTAGGTATCTTCCCAGTTTTCTGACAGTTCTAGACTTATTTCCATCTTTTAATCTGGACCATAAATTTACTGACCCAATTTGTTAAGATTTTATTTCTGGCTTAGGATGCTGTTTCAGTCAAATATTTTTCCTCCTCTGTCTATTACTTTGAGGGTTTTTTTTTTTCTTTTTTCCAACAGGCAGAGAAAGTAGATGCAGCACTTCATAGCATGCTACTGAAGCAGGAACCACAAAGGCAACATTTGGCTTGCTTGGGCACCTGGGTCCTATACCATAACCTTCGAATTATGATACAGTATCTTCTCAGTGGCTTTGAGTTAGAACTTTACAGTATGCATGAATATTACTACATCTATTGGTAAGAAGATGCTTTATTGATGGCTCTTTGAGGAGGGATGCTCCCAGAGAGCTATAATTACACATATTTGAAGGAGGGACTTCAAATACGATTTTATGATCTCAAGCTTGATCAACACTGTGTTTGGTTTACCTATTTATAATATTACAAGTGGAGAAAAGAATCCGTTGGTCCCTAGGTTTTTAAACTTACTAAATATAGTGTACCCTTTTTTTTCCTGAAATAGTAATTCTCACTCTGTTTTGTTCTTTGGCAGAGGGTCTTTTATTGACGATGAATGAAATGTGTGCTGATTTTGGTAGACAAGAGCATGCAGGAGAAAAGCAATTTCCTTTATTCTTTTCTGCCCTTATAGTCTCAGGATCACTAGTCTTATTGATCTCTAGTATTCTGGAAAAGTTCTGCAAAGTTTTAAATCATAACTATAATCTGAAAGTTCACTAGCTAAAATTCTTATCTGGGGTATATTTGAAGAGACATCCTCCACCTTTAGTGAAAATAATCACATTATCTAGAAATAGAATACTTTTATTTTTCCACTTCCATTCACATTAATTGTTTTTCATAGTTAATGGCTTGTGCCAAAAGATAATTTTTAATTTTTTTAAACTACCAAGAGACTCCTATGTCAGCCATAAGCCTTCTTACTGAAAGATTAAAACAGTGCAAATGACACAAACTTCAATGCATTGCATTTCTATGATGTTTCAACAGTGGATTAAGTGAAAATATTAATATTTCATAAGTTACCAGAAGATGGCAGTCTTTTTTTACTCAATCAGTAATACCACTTTTGTATAAGACAGTATTTTTTTTACCTGCCCCTCTTTCCCTCTACCATTTTAATAAAACCACTCTTAGTTGGAATTGTCAAGTTAACTGCTTTCTTACTCAAGAAAAAGATAAGGAGAAGCAGTTTCTGAGAGGTAATGTGCAAATGAAACTCAAATTTCTCAGTAATTTTTCTTCTGATTACAACTTCTTTATAACTATTACTACATTTTTATTGTACTCCAAATCTGTATTTTTTTCTGTTCTTTTTTCCCCTATTCCTTTTAATTTGAAGTCAAGTAAGATATTTATTGGACTCACTTTCATTTTCTAAAAAATGTTCTTAAAGTTGTCTCTGTAACTCTGAAAGAACTGCATATGTATGTTATGTGTCTGTGGGCTTGGCCCCTTTATGTAACAATTCACAGCTTTTTAATGCTTGAAAAAGTCAGTAGTTATCTTGTTTCTCAGAATAACAAGTCGTAACAAACAAAAGTAGAAAAGATGTTAACATAGTATCTTTAAAAAACCCACTTGATCTCGTGGGGGAAGAGTTCTAGAAAAATTTGGTCTTAGACGAGTTTTGAAATAAGAAGCTTAGACTTCACTTAGTAAATGTGTAAGAAGCTTGCACACCTTGAGCTGTTTGTGGTTGAATCTGAACCAGAACATGAACGTAGACTGATGTGTGTGTGATTCCAGCCATACAAAACAAAGAGTTTTCACGGCCCATAAGCATTGTATGCAGGACACATCCTTTACCTCTTGGAGCAAGTGCCTTGGTACTGGGCAGGACGTGCGCAGGACGAGTGCACAGTGCACCGCAGCCTGTAACAGCTCCATATGGCTTCTGTGCAGGTACCTCTCAGAGTTTCTCTATGCTTGGCTGATGTCAACGCTGAGCCGCGCCGACAGCTCTCAAATGGCAGAGGAGAGGATAATGGAGGAACAACAGAAAGGCCGTAGTAGTAAGAAAACAAAGAAAAAGAAGAAAGGTACCTAGATGTAGAGTGTTAACACGTCTTTCTTTTCCCTTTCTTGCAGCCATGTAGAATTAAAATTCAAAATTTAAACAGGCAACACTGATATGGGTAGGAAAAATATCCTAATATTTATGGAGGCTGAATGTAAAACTTTTTAAGAGTTTCCTATTTATTTAGTTAGTTTTTTACTTTCAAATAGATATTTCGGAAAAACACAAACTCATTTATATGCATCGTACATAGTTTCATCAGTTGTGTTATGTGTTGGACCTCCTCAGAGTTTATAATTCCTGCAAAATTATGCTTTTAGTGACTGTAACTAGGTTCAAACACTAGACTCTCAGCATATTTCTGTAATTTCTATTTGGCTTTAGAGGTTCTTAAAGAAGGTTTCTTAATTATACAATGGTGAGTTTCCCTTTCTTTTCCTTGCAACCTTTTCACGAGGAACAAACAATTGGATCATAGACTTGTCTCCGGAAGTTCAGAAAATTACTAATGTACTTGAGATGCCAAGTGTTGGGCAGTTTGGCACTAATTAAACACTGGAAACTAAAGGGAAACTTAAAAGAATGCTGTCAGGATTATTAGGATAAAAAGTGCTTTAACTTCCTTGCCCTAGAAGTCAAAAAGATCCAGCCTCTGGTGTACAGAGTGAGTGTTTGAGGCTGTTGTTCAGTGGTTTATAATGTCATGGGAATACCACTGACTAATTTATTCCATTGAGAGTAGAATTGTGTTCATGTGACTGGTAGGTGAGTCCTGAGGTATTTTATGTAACCAGGAGTCAGGTGAGCAGAAATGCATGTCTAGGCTTTGTATACTTCAGTTATTTTAAAATATAATTAAGAGTTATGTGACTTTGTGGAAATTTGGAAGAACTCCTCTGATCTGAAATTAATGCACATACTTACACTGAAGTAAGAAAATGTATTTTTATGTAAAATTTGCAGTTCGCCCTCTCAGCAGAGAGATCACCATGAGTCAAGCATATCAAAATATGTGTGCTGGGATGTACAAGGTAACTCATTTATGTTCTTTTTGTTTCAAATTCTTTTGTAATAGGGATCCTGCATACATTGCATACCTTCTTTTTTTGTAGTGGTGCTGGAAATTAAGTTCAAATTTATAATTTTCTATGGTAAATTCTCTACAGTTTTTCTATCCTTCCAGTTATACCTACACCATAATTTTGATCTTCCTCACAGCAAAATATGACATAAATATAATCATTATATAATATATACTTATATATAATTATTATATAATTCATATTATATTATATTATATATAATACATATACAATTATTATATATTATATGTAATAGTATAAATATTATATAATACTTTATAATTTCCTTTTAGACAATGATTGCCTTTGACATGGATGGCAAAGTAAGAAAACCTAAGTTTGAACTGGATAGTGAACAAGTTCGATATGAGCACAGATTTGCTCCATTTAACAGTGTTATAACACCACCTCCAGTGCACTACCTGCAATTTAAAGTGAGTAATCTTCAAACGTGATGCTGCTCATGCTTTTACAGAAGTCATTTACTCACCTGCTTTAAATATCACTGTCATAGTGAAAAGAACCTCAAAGTTCACATTGAAGCTACGTCACAATGGCAAGGACTTCTAGCTTTAGTTTTGTGCAAGGCATATTGGACCTGAAGTCTTTATAAACTTAGATGTTTAGCAATTGGTCTGATATGGCAGTTTAAGATGCTTCTGTTGATTTGCATGAAAACAAAATCTCTTGGAAGTCTATTAACAGACTTCTTGGCTGTGGTTAATTATAGCAGCATGTTTTTATTAGTGCAGCAAGCAAATGAAAAAACCAAAAAAGTTAATCTTGAGTGATGTTTAGAAGGGACCACTGGAGGCTTGTCTTGTCCAGCCTCCTCCTTGAAGTAGCACTATAAAATCACATTACCTGTGTCTTTGTCTAGCCAAATCTGAAAAAAGTCAAGGTTGGAGATTTTCCAACATCTTTGGTTAAACCTGATTCAGTTACTTTTTTCTGGTCCTTTAAGTCACAGGATAACTGATTGAGGGCTGTATTATTTTTTTTCCTAATGTCCAGTCTGAATTACCAAGCCACAACCTGTGGCCTCTCATTGTTTGCAGTAATGAACAAGGTATCTTTATCTTCTGTCAGCTTTGTAACTGTCTTTCAAGTAGGTGTAGGCTGCTATTAAAATTACCCATTAGCATCCTTCCTATAAAACTGAGAGTCCAGCTCCACTGACCTCTCCTTGTGGCTTATATACTCACTAGACCCCCAACCGTCTCCACATTTTAATATCTTTCTAGAACTGAGTGGATCCAGCCCTGTATGCAGTATTTTAAATAACACAAATACTGAGTTCAGGATGATAACCTTGATATGCTGACCATACTCCTGCTTGTATAATCCCGTATGAGGCTTGTCTGATTTGTAGTAAGAGCATGTTCATATTCAGCTAGGTGTTTGCTGTACCCCTGGCTGCTCACCCAACCATTAAGTCTTGCTTCTGGGGTTAGTCTGAACTGAAACAGTACTATTTTCTATTTCAGTTACTCTCCCCAATTTAATGTTATGAACTGTTTAATGTTATTTCCACTGTAGTGGAAATTAAGAAATTATCACGGTCTTGTCATTAACAGGTTTTTTTAATCTATAATCAAGAACAAAAAAATGAAGAATTAAAATTATATAAAATTAAGTTTTGTACAGTTTCAGCATCTGACTTGCTGTAGCTTTGAGTAAACAATATACTTTTTTAATCTATCTTTTTCCTGTAATTTCATACCCTGTTGCATACCACTGTTAAAGCAAATGAATGGTAACTTGTTCAAGAGAGAGACTGTTTTATAAAAATTATGAGAATTTCATTATGTTTCGTGACACTGTAATAGTTGAGCACTGTTGCTTGGGTTTTGCCATTTTAAGTAAATATTTTCAACTTCAGTTTTGATTTTCAAAGTGGTATTTAGCTGACATAACTCTTCTTTTGAATACAGTAATGTGATAAAAACAATCTCCTGACAGTTTTTAGTATCAATTTTATATATTTTAATATGTATTTATGCATTTCTCTAACACACTAGGAAATGTCTGATTTAAATAAGTATAGCCCACCTCCTCAATCATCAGATCTCTACATGGCAGCTAGCAAGCACTACCAGCAAGCTAAAATGATTCTTGAGAATATTCCAAATCCAGACAATGAGGTAAGACTGAAACACTAAAAAAACGAGTATTTGCTCAAAATAGAGTAACTGGTTTTTTTTCAGCTGGATCTCCTTGAGATCCAAAATGTACTTCCATCAAAATGCTGAGCAAATTTGAATGCTTTGATTAAGGAGTAGACAGTGGATAGTGGTGGCATCTTGCATAATGGTCTGTTTCAGTACATCAGCTAGCATAAAGTTGCGCTCACTGTTTAGAAAAAAAAGCTCTCTCTGCTGAGGACCCAAGGTGCTGGACAGCAGCTTATTTCCTTGCACGTTGAGTTCTAGCCCCTTTCTAAAAGAACGGCACTTTTAACCGGACAGTGATAATATGCCTGTCACACTTAGTTGGCATTTAGTAATTTGGGTGGACTCCTGAGAGGAGCAGAAAATACGTTTGAATATCATTAGGATGAAGAGGATCGAGGTTTGGCACTTGTTCCCTGGAGCAGTTCTCTCAGCACTGAGCTGAAAACATGGGTAGGAATTTCTCCCTCTTTGTCCATAGCCTAAATCCTTAAGTGTCTGTGATTGTATTTTGGAGCAAGGAGGATGCTTTTTCTGTCACATCTGAGTAGATTAAGAATAGTTACAGGATTAGGTTCTCCTGAGAATTTAGGACTCACTCTCTCCTCTCTGGATCATGGTGGTACTCACATATGAGCTATCTATTTGAGGCTAAGATAGTTAAGAGGTAGTTTTGAGCACATCCAGAACACTTGCATACAAAAAGCCACCAGTTTCATACATGAGTTCCTCTTACCATTGTGATGCAATGTTGAAGATTAGATGTCTAGAGTTTATCTATACCCTTATTTGTGTGAGTGCCACAGAACTTGACATAGTTCCCATGTTTTTATTCAAGAATTATTGAAGCTGTGGTTTCTGTGGCCTGATCACTTTTTAAAAAGTAACTACTGAAATAAATGCACCCTTCATTAAATTTAATCAATTCAGCTGTTGTATTTAAAACCAAATCCAAAACAGTCTGATCTCTGTTAAACTGATCCTGTAAGAGAACTGCTGTATTGCTAATAGTATATCAACATTACAGTATTATCTTTTAAATAACTGTGAGGTCAAATGCTTTGACTTGAAGACTTCTTTCTGTTTTATGTTCAGGTCAATCGAATTCTAAAAGTTGCAAAACCCAATATTGTGGTCATGAAGCTGATGGCAGGAGGCCACAAGAAAGACTCTAAGGTAAGGAAATGCCAGCTCAATTGAACATAAAATGCAGTAATACATGCATTAAGGCTGGATTCAATGATCTGGAGATTTCCCAACATGAATGGTTCATCTTATTCTATGTAAAGCCACCACAGATCTCTTAAGAGCCAAATGAGCACCTTCAAGCTGTAGTTACTCTAAGAACAGGGCAAGTAACTTAATTTATTTTTCCCCTGGAAATAGTTTGTTGTAGTTAACTAAATATAGAAAATTCTAACCTATAAATGTTTTGAGAAAAAAAAATTAGAAATGCATGTTGGACAACATAGACTATAAGGGTATTCTTCAATAGCGGGAACAAGCACGTGTAACAGCAGCTTGTGTGAACAAAGTCATGAGAGTGCTGGCTGCCACAAGGACTATGTTTTTTCAGTCTCTTGCTGTTTAATTTTTTTTCTGTCTGCAGGTTGTTTTCATAATGAGTATTAAATGCAGTAGTACTGCTGTCTAATATCTAATCTTAAATCTTTTCTTCATAGGTTCCTCCAGAATTCGACTTCTCTCCTCACAAATACTTCCCAGTTGTGAAGCTTGTTTGAAGTACAAGAGATTCTTTTAGGATACCTGAAGAATATCTGTGAAGCAGATAACAGTTCTAGGAGAGGGAATAACTAGTGCTGCAATCTGACTATGACGGACGTCCAGGATAAAAGTACTGTCACATGGAGTATCTGTAGTCTGCTGCCTTTATGTGATTTGAATGACAACTGCTGTTTTAAAGTGGTTTGTATAAAGTTTATTGGAAAGCTGATTTCAATCAATTCTATTATTAAAGAATGTTGTATCTTAGTTGATATTATTACAGATTTTGATCATAAATAATTTTTATTACTGCATTCTGACTAAGTGGTGCGTTAGGAGCTGAATAAAAATCATGCAATGGAGCCTCATGTCTGATGTGCACAGCTAAGCTGCTACAATTCTGCATTTAACAAAGTCACTTGGAGAAATTTTGAGTTTCTGTATTTTTGTTTACTTGTATCAGAATTGCTCACTTTGCAAGTAGAGAAATGTTGGGGTTTTATCCTCCCCACATCCTCCAAGCTAAAATGATCTTTATAGAGATCAAGAGCAGATGAAAATTAGTCATTGAGCTATTGAGTGAGTGATAACTAGTTGGAATTTGTTCCTTTGTCTTTGTTCTCCTAGTGCTGGAGAATCTGCACAGCAGACACTCCAGTAGTCACTAGCAATAGCATCAGACTCTGAGGATTCTATTTTACCAACTCTGCAACTTTTTTACAATCCTAGTGTTTGCTCATGCAAACAAGGGATTGCTACATTTGCATGATCTTTATTCTCCATTTTTGACTGCAGTGGGGCTGCTGCATCCTATTGTCTTCTGTAGTAATTTTCCAGGTAGATTACCAAAACAGGAGAAGCTCCAAACCTATCCCTGCCTTCCTGGAATGGTTATGCCTTCCAAGCTTTCAGATGTGAACTAATAGAGGTAAGCTGTTGTGTTGTAGCAAAAGAGCACGCAAGGAAAAAAAGTTCAAAAAGCAGACCTGGCTCTGACCAAATCATACCTAGGCCATACAAGCAAATTCTTTGTTGGACATGACAATTCATCATTTTGGTGTACATTGACTTCCACTGTAGGGATGAGCTTGTAACTCCATATTGACCCTACAAGACATTTTTTGGTGTTAATCCTATCATCTGATTTTACTGTGGATTAGTATTGCTTCAGCTTCATCCCCTGAGCAGCAGCACTGAAGCTAGAGCTTGAAAACAATGAGTAACCTCTGAAGAAGAACACTCACTTGTCTTCCAGCAATTTGCAGCTTCCTGAAATAAGCAGAAGTACTGTCCTGAAGACACATTTTTTCCAAATTCTCTGCTAAAGAGACAGCATATCACATTACATGTTTGCTTATCATCATGATCAATATACTTGAATGCTTCCACATAGCTGCCAAAGAAATAAAAAGCCTGGAATATGTAGAGGTAAAATGGCACAGAGCATTCATCTGGCTTCTTGTAAAGAGTCACAAAATCTTTCCCATTTTAAAAATCCTGAACTACATGACAGTAGCTCAAAGGACAGCCTTTGTTATTTTTCCAAAGCAAGCAGCAAGTAAAAGAGAAAGCAAATTACATGTGATTTGCAGAACCAAGAAAATAGTAATATTTCCCATTTTCATTACAATTAGAACTGGATGAGTTTTACAAAATAAAATCAGTACACTAGAGATTCTTTTAAATGCTTTTACTTTTAAATGCTTACCTAAAATGGATCAAGTTTAGTTGTAAAGAAAACCAAACCAAAGTGCTAATTAACACCAAGATGATTAGAGAAAAGAAGTAATGCCTCACACAACTAAAAACTTTAGTGAGAGACAACACTATGTACGCCACAGTTCCAGATTAATCTCGTGTTCAACTAAAGGTCTTCTAAAATTCTGTACACTAGACATACAGGCCTCTTGTATGCTAGAAATCTACCACACGAGTTAGACTGAAGCACTTGAAGTTATTGTGAATAAAACTGTAGTCCTTCATTTTGAACATTGTTCTTATGCATGTTTTCAGACCCTTTGCCCTCAGAGCTTTACAAGTGTGCTTTGTAGAGAGGTGGTCATATTTACAGAGGACAACATCCAGTTGGCAAGAAGAAGCCCAAAAATGTACAGAAGCGTAGCCAAAACTATTAAAATAATCCTCTAGCAATATTTAAATACCCTTAAGTGTTTGATTCTTTGGAATTTTTAACTTGATATTGGTAAAGCTGTTCATTCAACCTGAATATAGTGTTTCACTGTCTATTTTTTACTGTTAGAATATATGCTTTTTAACAATCAATATTAAATTCCCAATCAACTTAAATCTCAGCTGCATATTTGTTTACTGATTAAGTCCTAGGAAAATGCTCAAAAGATGGGTAAATATTTTTATCCAAATTATGGGTAAATACTTTGATGTTGAAACATGTCATTATTAGCAAAAAAAATCCCTATTACCTGAGTTTCCCAATACTTGTCAGAACAGATGCTCATTCCTCTTCCCTCCTCTTCACAAGCATGTTTTTCCTACTGTCTTGACTGTAGTAGCCCAGACCAGTTAGATCTTACTTAAATGGTGAAAAACTCTTAGTGAACTGTTTCTGTGTTTAGGCTTAATAGGCATCTTTTGACTTAAACTCTGACTGTCAGTTGATGACAACTAACACTCTTCTCATACACAGAAGAGCCAGCCTTATCTTATGGTACAGGAGCTATAAAGTAGTACACTGAAGAATGACACACCAAGAAAGGAGTTACAAAGTGAAGTGCTTTAACAGAAAGCAAAGACAAATTTGTGTTTTCTTAAGTGGAATGCTGATTGGCAAGTTAGTCACAGCTGTCTGGCTGCTGTGCAGTCTTGAAGAGGGGTTGGCTCTTACTCTCAAACAATGCTCCCTCCAAACACGGGTGTTGGTCTTGGGAGCAGACACAAATATAAAATTTCTTCAAACCAGCTGGCTATACATGGTGGTTGGACTGCAGTTAAGGGTGCCTTTGTGGTAAGTAGAAGGTATTTCTACCTCACATGAAGTAAAATAGTTTTTAGTTTACATTTAACAAGTTACAGAAAAGACTGCAGAATATTAACAAGATGATACATTGTGATCAACATACACTTCACAACAACTACGGCTTCACCTGTGGAAGACACTGCCTTGTCTTCTAAATGCATAGTCTGGTTACCTCTGTCAGAAGTCTGGCAGAGAAGATTAGTCACGTTGAACAGCTGAGATTGCTGTTGTACAAGGCAAGCATTTGCATTCATCTGTTTTCGCAAAAGATAGTGGCTGGGTGGCATAAAGGGTAGTTGTAGTACACCATTTCAGAGGTCTGCTGTCATGAAAAGTTTATGAGTTTGAATTTTTACACTAAACTTGTGCCAGGTAGTACTGACCTTGTGGAATCCAACAAAACTTTCAGAAAAATCTTCCTGGCTAATCTCTTAGCAAGAAGCTTCTGTTGTCAGAAGTTGGTTTTTTTTTAACTTTGAAACTAAACATATCTCGACAGTGTAATCTAGGAATTTAATTTAGAGGCCTAGGTACATATATCATTCTGCACAGTATCTGAGGACTACAGTTGTGCTTTCTCAGTCTGTGTTGCAGTAAAAAAGTGCCAGAACAGACACTAGATTGCAGCATGAACTGGTTTTCATCCTTCCTTTGTTTTGTAACAGTAACACAGCCCCTTCTTAAATTCCTAAAATTGAGCTGGGGATTTCTCTACTATGCATTGCTCAGCAGAGATCCATGCTTGGCAGAGGCCTGCCACCAATCCACATACACGCTTACTGCAGTATGACTATACAAGGTAGCTAACTTTATTGCTACCTGATTGCAATTCTGTAATTGATAGGAAGGAGAAAGTCATTGCAGAGGCCAAACTGCTTTGAAACAAGCCTCCAGAGATTTACCCTCTTTTCCTCACTGCAACAGTACTAAAAAGTTCACAAGAAAATACTACTTCATTTGGCCTCTTAGTCAAGCCTTTAGAAGATAATCAAAATCTTCTAAGATCACTTTGCTTGGATCATTGTTGCATTTGGAAGAACAGGTGACTCAGTTGTATCATGAACTTCCTTTGTTCACAACTTCTGTCGTCCTTCACCATTTTCAGGTAAGTGGTTTTTCGTATCTTTGTGGTTTTGAACTAATGAGGGGAAAAAAAGGAAATGATACAGAAATCTCTTTTAAGAGGGAGAAGTTCTTCATATAAAGTTCTATCTAGAAAACAACAAGAAATTTTGTAAGGATTCTTAAATGCTATGTAGTACAAGTTATAGATACCACACTCCCCCCGGTGTGGAGTAGGTTCAGTGGTGCTGAACAAAAAATAGGTCACACTATAAACATGAGGAAACATGAGGGAAAGTTCAAAAAACAAACAGAAATCAGCTAGGTATAGTGTACTGCAGGATACCATGCAAAATATGGTCTTAACATTTTAAGCATGTGATATTTAGGTTAAAACTTTTTTTTTTTTCTTTTTTACCATTTTCAATCCCAGAAAGTGCTGCTTGCTTGTCAGTTTCCGATTCAGCTTCATTCATATCTAAATTGTAATCAACATCCTTGTCCTGGTTAACTGCTTCACGTTCCTGTTTGTCTGGAAGATTAAAATTAAGTCATTTTATGCTATACCATCTGCACACAAGAAGAGTGAGTGTAAACATCTTCCACAGAATTATATTGCTGCTGAATTAATCACTTTTCCGAGTAGGTTTTTTTATTATTTTTCCTTTGAAGTGTTACTTTTCAGAGCAACTTTGGCTGTAAATCCTGTCAAAAGAACTAGATAAAAAACAATCTTTTGGGATTTGGAAAGCATAGCAAAATCAGCTAGCACTCTGATGAACATAAAGAAAGAGCATTACACAATTTCAGAATACATTAAAGGACAGCCTAAGGACGGGCAAAACCTTAAGTAATTGCTGAAAACCCCTTCTTGTTTTAGCTTGTCCAGCAAGTGGAATGTATACCTGTAGCGTAAAGTGCTTTATGACATGCCAAGTTGTCACAAAGGTACTTCTCTCCTAGAAGATTTTCTTCACCCAGTTATTAACTCCTCTCAAGCAACATTTATTCACTATCAGCTTTCTTTAGATAGAGGACTCAGACATAAATGGAAACATTTCTGATTGCCAAACTACTATCCTCATTTTTCAAATAATCAACCCGAAAAAAAGGTAACAGCAGAGAGGTGTAAGCAAACCTCACTTAAGATGGATCACAGCCTCTGTTCTAAATGTTCTTAATACAAGCCTTCCAGTTAGTAAGTGGCTAAGAAAGCCTTGAAAATTTTAAGCCTTACATCATTCATGTTCAGGCCACCACATGCAATAGATTTTTACAGTTATGGGCCTAAAGGTCTAAAAATTTCAGAAGCAGTTCTTCTTGAAAGAGAATGCCCATAGACTACTGAAGAAGTCTGTCTACCTTAAGCTCCTTTGGCTACAAGGAACCTGTGCAGTAAGGTTGAACAATAAAGCCTGAAGAACATCTTCCTAGCCTTTTTAGCTCACAGAAATGCAGACCTTTGAAATTGAGTCATAAGCTGCATGGCAAGAGATCTTTCCTTGCACTAATTGTTGCATGATTTCTTTGAATCTCATCTTTCTGCTATTTACTTCCATGAAATTAAAAACAGTTCAGATAACTTGTAATTACATCTCCTTGGAGTACAGCCTGCTCTGGGGCCAGCATCTTTTTGGACCAGTTGGAAAAATACTGCTTTAGCAATGTAGATGAGGTTATTTATCCTTGTCAAGTTAGCAACAATATTAACACTGAAACTTAAAATTCTAAGGATGTGTTTACTAAAAAGCATAAACAGCATTTTTTGTGGGCATCATTTCCTGCTCTGACTCCCATAAGGCTTCCTTTTGATTACTTTGGGTACTGAGACCAAATCCCTCAAGACAGAGGAAGTCTAGACATTGGTCAGGTTTAGACACAGCATCAATACACTGGTGCTTTGTGCTGTTGAGATGTGTTGCTCAGGGTCACTTCATAGATGCCAGAAACTGGCACTTATCCATGTTTTCCATCTAAACATCTGATCCATGTTTTTGAAGACTCACAACAGTAAACTTCAGATACCTGAAGTCTGACTTACCAGTTTTACTCATGGTAGCTTATTTTGAAATAGGAATAGCTAGTATTCACACACTGACATTGTAAAAAGACTAACTGCAAAACGTCCATGCACAAATGCTCTACTCATCAGTGCTTTGGATGGTGAACATCTCATTCTTTTCAAATGCATCATATTCTTTCAAAGCCCCAATACCAAAATGTTTTGGGGTGAATTTCCCTAAACACTTTGGAGCCAGTGGAGAGACAGTAGGGCTGTTAATGGTGATGCAGAGGAACACAGACTTGCAGCTTCATGTTGCACAATCAGAAGCCTCCATCTTTTAACTCATGGATTTTACGTGACTGCTCAGGACTGACACCTTCCACATCACACTGACCTTATGAAAACTTGTACTAAGTCTGGCCAGCTTCCACCACTGTTCTAGAAGTCATGCTCTTTACTTTTCATTCTGTTACTATTTTTAACAATACATGACATGCTACAAACCAGCCTTTCCAGGGGGCAAGTCATCCTGCTTATCATCGTAATTTAGGAACTGTTCTCTCTCAACTTCCTCACTGGCAGCCTGCTCTGACATATCTTGCCCAGCTACATGTTTCTCATCCTCAGGTGGATTTGGCTCCTTCTCTGACACAGGCAGCATCTCCTTGTGACCTGCAGCAGTCTTGAGTGACTCTTGAGGTTTTTCCAACTGACTAGAAAGCTGCTCCTCTTCTGCCTTAGGCTCCTGTTTTCTGATGTCAGTTAGGCTGTCTGTTCTTTCTGAAAACAACAAAAATGATTCTGAGTTTAAAAAAGAATGCCTTCCAGTGTGGCACAAGTTAAAAAACTTTAATAAAGAATGCTTTATATTTCTCACTAAATTATTGGTTTTCCACTGAAAGAATATCTTCAAATCACACCAGTACCAGAGATAAGAGGAAGACAGCTTGTCTTTTTCCTACTTGGAACAGCTAAAGAAGGGAATTTTATTTACTGTCAACAGATTCATGCTTCTACATCCTTAAAATTTTGGTATGTGTGGTTTATAAATTGGGCAAGTGAAACAGAGCAGTTTAAATAAAAATTGTGGTGTCCTATATAAGCATCAGGTTTCCATGTATTACATCTTTTTACGAACAATAAAATTGATTTAGTGTTCAAAAGTAGCTCAGGACAAAGCATCACATAGGCAGATTTGCAAGTATCCAAGCCTGTTCTTGTTTAAGAGCACGAGTGCTATAATATTTAGTTGATATTAACATATATCTGTCCTCACATATCTTCATTTTTAATTTAAAAAACCCATTAAATTTCTCAATTAAACTATATGTAGATACGGTCTTCAATTGCTAGCTCTCTAAAATGAGTTGCATGTTCACACGATTGTAATTTAAGATAGCATGTAAGAGTAATTAAATTTAAGAATTGAATTTCTACCACACACCCTACTGTGCAAAACAAACACACAAGGATACATCCACTCAAATTAATAGTTTCTGAAGTTTAGTGCCAAAATGAACCATTAGGCTAACTAACCTAAACCCACGTGTATCATTTCTCTCACTTGCATTTTGCTCAATGACAACACATGGGAAGTATAGATGTGTGTTTGTTCTAAGCCTAACTTCCAGCTATTCCACACAGAGGAGGGGTTACAGGCTGAATATGTCAAACTTACTAAGAAAGCAAATTTTAAATATGCTTGAAAATTATTCCTTCCAAAAGTTGGGTATTTTCTCCATATTAAATGAGGAAGATGACTCCAGAATCGTAAATATTTCTATTTTCTGTTATGTGCAACATACCTACTACAACAAAACTGAACAAATAAATCCGAGCAAGTTTTCCTTCAGCTGGAAACCTGATTGATGTTCAGACTGTTGGTGTCACTTTTTCATCCTTATATGGTGTACAAAAATGTTTCTGAATGTTCAGTTAAAAAACAACCGTTCTTAACCAGTTGTTAGTGAGACAAGGATTTCCATCTCACCTTTATTCTGCATCAGGTCTGTCTTTCTTACTGTAGGTACTGCTTTAGCAACATCTTCATTGGTTTTCTGCTGTTCCAAGTCAGCCTGCTGGAACCTTGTTTGCTTCAAGGCTGGCAGTTGAGTATCAACCTATAAAGTGAATGTAGTAGGTAAGCATTGGTCTATATAACTGCACCTGGATTTGGAAAGGGCAGTAGAATTTAGGCAAGAATTCTACATGGGAAAAAATCCCAACACACTTGGAAATATTTGGACTGAAATTTTTATTGGTGATAAATGGTACTGTACAATTCTGAATATGCAGTAATGTTTGTGTATAACAGCATAGCACATCAGGAGATTTTTAACATACCTTATTTAACTGCAGCTAATGATGAGATTACCTCCTTGGTTATTCTCAGAGTGTTACAGAACACACATGTAACACCACACATGTATCCACTGTTGTTCTGCTACTGTGTCAGGATGAGCAGAGCAAATAAACAGATGCCTTTTACTATAAATAGTCTACAGGGCAAGAAAACTGAATTTGGTCATCATTAGACTTCAGCTGAGTAAGGCTTGTATAGAACTGGTCTGTAACTTTATTAAATGCAGGCTTAAGAAAAGTGTAAATTAACCTACTAGAAAATAATACCTGTTTAACATATGAGAGCTTACTTAAGAATATACTAAATTCTGGTGCTAGACTGCAAAAAGCATCTGACCCACTAAGATATTAAGCCTAAGATGTACACTGTCATGAAGATCTTCCAATTGGGCAATTAAAATTCCATGTATGACTTCTACTTACATTGGCATTGGCTCCCTCACATGGCCATGGTCTCCCTGTATATCAGAGTTGGCATGTTGCCTACCTGAGGCCCCCGTCCATCTCCTCCCCATCTCGGTATCTAGTGGCTGGCAGTCCTGTGCTTGGTGCTGTCCCTGTCAGTGAATCCCCTCATCTATACCATGGGGAACAGGGAGCTCAGGAATGCTGTGTCACCACCTCTCCATAAATTACTCCCAGACTATATTAATTGAGAATTTAGATGTGCAGGTTTGTACTATACCTCTTGAGAGACACAGGACTCAACTTATGATTCACCATTAATTCCAGATGAAAATTAAAGATGGTCAGTGAACTGAGCGGTGTACCCAGGGGCTTTCACACAGGTGAAATTAAGAACACCCATTCTCTAGGAGGGGAATCTGGAGCTGCCCGTAGAGAATGGTGATTCTCCAGCTACAACATGTTTCTGGAGTTGAGTGGAGGTAGAAGAGGTTTGAAAAGATGAGGTGGCCATGCTTCCCCTAACGTAGCCCTATGGTTCATATGGTATCCCTTATAGCACTCAGGCTCTTCTCTTCACGGTCATTGCTCAAGCAGTCAAGACCCTGCTTGCCCTGATATATGGAGTTATTCTTTCCCCCCTGTCATCTTAGAAAGCACTAAATGAGGGTGCAAAGCTAGGGCCAGTGGAGAAAGAGCAGAGCTGAGCTGTTTGTGGATGAATTTATGAGAACAATCAAAGAGAAAGACTTGAGAGGAAAAAGAAGAAAAAAACCAAAAAGATAAGCTCAGATATGGGATTACATGCCTGGCGGCCCTGCATCAGGGACTTCAATGGGACAAGGAAGCTACAGTTGATGGCTCCAAATAAATGTCTGCTTACTTCCATGGTCATTGGAAACCAGAATGCTCTCCCACTCATCATCAACTCACTGCATTACCATCACTGCTCTCCAGAACCACCCCAAAGGAGGTAGTTGTATTGAGGTGGGGGTCAGCTTCTCCCAGGTAACAAGAAATGGGACAATGGGAAATAGCCCCAAGTTCACCAGAAGAGTGCAACAGTAGATTGGATATCTGTTACCAGTTGTCATTGTACTGTCAAGACTCTAGCTTCCCATTATCTAAGGAGGGCAGTAAAACACTATGTTGTCAAATGTTCATTCAGTCATTTGGAAAAATGACCACAGAAAGAAGTAGCTAAGTCATCAAGAAGCCAGAGTTGCAGAATGACTACTTGGTTGTTTTAAAAAGCATTTAATTTCCATCAAAGCCAGGCAGAACAAGATCTTTTTGTATCAATTACCATGAAGCCCAGTATCAGCAATTAATCTAGCATTAATTCTTACTAACGCTTGATAAGCAAATGTTACTGCAGAATATTTGGTTATTGCAGTAAAGATATTCAGAAGAACTCCATCTTCCTTCAATCAGTAAAACAAAAATGCTGTATGTAAACATGGTCCTGTTCTATAAATAATTCAGCTCCTTGAGATCCCTCTCTACAGTAGAAGAAACTGAACATAAGACCATTTTTCACTTTTTGTTGGGCATGAATTCTTCTGCAAAAATACTGAGCGTGGACTTAAAAGCAAGAAGTTACCTCTTAATTACACATGCAAAAGCTTTTACTTACCTTAAATTTCTAGCTAAGTAATTCTTAATGTCAAATAGATTTAGAGGGTATATGCTTATTTAAAAAAAAAAATTAAATAGTTGGATAAAAAGATAGTAATTGAACATGGTGTATTTTCTTCAGCCAAGAAGTATACAGCACTCTCCAAATTACAGAGCTCTAAGTAAAGTTGTTTAGTTATTAACCAACCAACACTCCATTTTCTTTCAGTTTTAAGACAGACTTTTCTATTACATAAGCACATAGGTCTTAAAAACAGGAATTACTCCAGCTTAAAACATTGGACAAAACTACATAGGATTTGTCAGGATCATCTTGCACTAACTATAACTAAGTATGCTTTTATGAAAGCAAAATGCTGAAATTCTTGGGCAAGCAAACAACTGAGAAAGTTACAGCTTGGCCAAAGAAACACTGACACAGATACTAGGGAACACAGACAAATTATTTAGGCAGTAGCTGTATTATCTGTTAGCTCATCTGAGACCATCCCACAAAAAGGATAAGAGATAACCTGCCCTGCCTTACAGATAATCTGCTTTGAGTGAAGATTGCCTCCAACTATGCACTTTTGTGCAGGAGACTGAAATTGTCCTGCAGAGGGGTTTCAGTCAAACTCCTCAAGTTCCTTCTCAGGTAATTTACCTTCCAAACTGAAAATGGTAAAAAAACCCCAAAAATGCAACAAACAATCACATACACACAAATAAACTAAGAAAAGGAATCTAGTGCAAGTAATTGTAATTAAAACCTGTTGCAAAGCCACACTAAAAATTAAGTTGACCACTTCTTTATTAGGGTCTTCCCTAGGTCAACTTTCTTAAACAAGATATATTTGACAAACTAATGTATCATCTCCAAATAATGCATTCTATTTATTTACAACGATGTATTTATTATTTACTTTTTATCTACTTATTTGATACTGTTGATAAAAACTATTGACAAGAGCTGTAACTTTTACTTTAAGGCATAACTGGATAGCACTTCCTGTTTCTAATGCTTCATTCATGTTGCAGCTCTCACATAGTGCAGGTTCCCAGGATAAAGGGTCACTTCAGTACTACACTGTAGTAGTTCTGTCTCCCCCATTTTACATGAAGGACTGGACAGACTGAAAACATTACCTACGGGAATCTCTGGACAGACTGTTTTAGCTGTTTTCTCACATGCTTTTTCACCTCTTTGTAAAACCAAGATTCATTCCTCACTGCCTTACCCTTTCCACTTCTGAAGCCATCAAATTTAGCCTTTTCTAAGCCAAAGAGAAAAGGGTATTTTCCACTAAACCTCCACTGCCTTTGTAAAAGGGTATATTCCACTAAACCTCCACTGCCACTCAGGTAGAGGGAAAGGCCCCACTGCAATCACATGTAAAAAGTCTAACTTCTGAAACTTGTTTCTTCAGTAATCCTGAAAGGACTACTTTGGTACAGAAATAAACTGTGTGCCTTCTCACCCAAGAGCCTGATTGCATCTTTCCAGGGCCATCCATATCAAGCTTAAACAATCAAATCCTATTCCTGACCAAATCCCACATCAATGAAGAAGGATCAATAAATTACATGCCAGGACAACAGGATCTTCTGCTACCCTCTGCACCCCAGGAGAAAAAGCCAGCTGACACGCAGCCAACATATTTGCTGAGCCTGCCATACCCTAGTGAGCCTTCAATAGGTTCAGCAATGAATTTGTAATTCTTTGGCTCAGAATATCTGACATCAAACAGCTAAGACATTTGATTATCCCTTCATTCCTACAGTAAAATGCAGACACAAAGGACTTCTGTGAAAATTAATGGCTGATGAACCTTGGACTACAATATTCAGGGTTTGCTGCTTCTCTGAAGTGATTCACAACTTATCCTTAACACACAAAGCAACTAAGTACTTTAACAAAGTCAAAAGGTATTATTAGCTAAAGTTCAGTCATGTAAATATTCCTTAATGGATCCCACACCACTTTTGGCATCACCTCTCAAATTTGGCACATCTCAGAGACACAGTGATTTGGAATCTCCTGCAGGGTATCTCCTTGTTCTGTCCTTGAAATCACCCCATTTCCCACAGATCAGAAACATTCAACAAATGCTGAAGTAGTGAAAAACTTAATGAGATAGGGTAATGCTAATAGGAGATAGCAGAAATGTGAAGAAACACTTAAGAATTACAAAAAAGTATTTTCAATAAATTATCCAAACCATACCTGGCTATCTTCTGTGAAGTCTTTGTTTTCTTTGATTGGTGGTACATCACTACTCTTTTTTCTAAGCTCATCTATCCTTTCTTCACATTGTTCTTTTAATTCTTTCATCTGGTTGATGCACTGTGACCTGAAAAAAAACATGAACAAGACAATTAAGTCTCATCTAGATTCTTCTGTTACGTACTTTTGTAAAATTATCTAATTTTTTTCCTTCATTATATCTATTTTTTTCTTTACATGTTATTATTGCCTTAATTCTACTACCTGGTTTTACATTTGATAAGTCACTAGGAAAAAATGAGGAACTGACCCAAGTCCTAAGGACAAATTCATAGTGCAGGCAAGTTCTATTGGAAGAAATTAATTTAAACTACTTTTGTCTGACTAGCTCAATAAGCTACATGATTTTTCCATTGTGTCTTTGTGTCATTGTGTCAAGTCCAGATAAGTTAAAATCAATTTTGATCCCTGAAGCATTTCTAGTATGATTACAGAAATTTATATTTTGATTTTAGCCAGAAAACAGAAAAGTATCAGTTGAAATAGAAAAGAGATGTAATCTACCGTTAGCAAACTGAATGCACTTCCTCAATATTTCAGCAAAGTGCAATGCTGCAAGATGTAATAAAACATATGTTACAGAAACAGAATTCACTAGTAGCTACTGTAAGTTCCAGAAGGAATATGTCCTAAAGATGCATGCACTGTATATCTTTTACATACTTTTAATAGTTACACAGCACCAATAGGATCTCAGCCTTTGTAACAGCAGAGTTCTATCTGCATCCGTGCAGCCTGTCTTTTCCTCACAACTCCCTAACTCCTATGTAAGGTCTGCTGTTCGCAGCAGTATTTTCCCTAAAGCTGCCAGGGCAGTGTTCTCCCCTTCTGTGGATGTGCTGGGGGATCCTGTGCGAAGCCCAGGAGTTTTGTCAATCTGTTTCTCAAGGCAAGTGGCTGCAGTCAGGGCAAGATCATCCTTTCTCCCCCACTCTCTTCATCAGTCATTTTACAGCTTTCAGTTTATATCAGAGGAAGAACAAGACCTAGTGAATAACACACCAAGATAAGCATTATCCCATAATACACACACAGAAGTCTTAGAAACTAGTCATCATATGACCCCAAGTATGCTCTGACCACACTATGAAGAATAGCAGTTTGTTTGGGTGGATCCCAATGACAGGTGTGTCACACTAGGGGAAAATATGGTGAAAAAATCACCATCACTGTCAGTACCCACTGCCCTGGAGAGCCTGCACAAAGAAGAGCAGGCTCCTGGTTTCTCTCTCTCCTTTGTTTTTCCATTCAAAGATAACTTCCAGTTTTTACATATACAATCGGCTCCAGACCTTGCAAACGCATCTTTCTGCATTCAAAATCTTTTCCAGCAACCTTTGTACAACAGCATGGTCAACATACTGCAAGTTTCTCATACCCATCACTAAGACTAAGAAGGGGGGTGAATTTCTCCTTATTCTGGCTCTGACCAGTGTTATTCTGAGTGTCAATACCCTCCATGCAACAGCAGCTGTTTCAGACAGGCATGCTGCAGTTTCTCAAACTGAAAATAAACTACTACATAATCCAAACGAGTTTCCATGCTACGTGCACTCTACCACAGCAAGTGACTCATTTTTATTGCACTTTCACCCTTCTCCAGCCCTGCCTTTCAAAAGTAAAGTATCTCTTCTGTAGTTCACACCTAAAAAGGAAGAACAGTAGCAGACAGATATGCTAACTGACTTATTACCTTTATTATGTTTTCTTGTAGACCAGACATGATTCTAAAGTCTGATTTGACAATGCTACTACATGGAAGAGTCACCAAAATAAGCCGTGCTTCAAACAGGTGAACATCAGAGATAGTAAAATAGCATAGGCTTGAGTTATACTCACATTCACTATTTTCTAAGAAATAAAAGGACATATTAATTGTCAGTTTACAAGTTTGAAAAAGATGCAGTACACAGACAACCTGAAGTCAGAGACAGAGCATTTGAGAAAGCTTGGACTTTGATCCCACAATGCACATGAAAATAAAGTTCATTTAACATAGAGGACAGACCCTCCCCATTTTAAGCTTATTATCTGTAATAGAATTCCCTTCTTTTCAAGGAGATTTGAATACTCTACTCATGTTTACAACAACTTTTATAGTACAGGGACAGCCTTAGTTTCTCCACCTCGTCCCATCACCAAGACATTTCAAATGTGCAAAACTAATGTTCTTAAATTCAGTCTCTGTGGTACGTTTTCTCCTTCACTACATAGTTAATTCCATGACACAGAGCTCACCTGTGCACACATGAAGGAGTGCAAATAACACTCTCCCCAGCTGCTCCCAGGCTCATCAAGGGAGCCACCAGCCCACCCAAGGATCATCTCCAAGAGCTTTAGAGGCACAAAGAGCTCCAAGAGGCACAAAGGTGGAGAAGAGCCCAAACTACAAACGCATAAGGAAGGACAGCCCATCTGTCCAACCAGTCCAACCCCAGAGCATGTTTTGCAGTAGCAGACACTCTCAGAAGAATATTGTGTGTGCTCATGCTTCACGTGTTCTGTGTTCTGCATACTTGGCCATGTACAGATATGCTCTGCATGCACAGGAACAGATGCGCAGCCTCTCCCCCTCTAGGCTGCTAGATTTGCATATGCCCACCATGACAAACAGAGTACCTTTGTTCTCCAGGAGCATCTACCATCTCCTCCTTTCAACCCTACCAAAAGAGGGTTGCACTCACACTCTTGCACTTGTCAGATCTGCAAATATCACACTAATTATCACACTTTTTACACACAGTGAGATTTCTAAGTAACAAACAAAGCTCTTAGGAACAAAAATGCATTTGAATATTGGAATGTATTCAGTAACGATTTCAAAAGATGAGTCCAGAGGCTTCTGTTTCACTCTGGGTGCTGCAGAAGAGAAGGGTCGGTATGCCACTGAGCCTTTGCTGAAGAAGCTCTAACCATGATCAGACAGCACTGGGCACAGTGTACACCAAGGGTACATTGTGAAGTCAACTGCTGAGGAATGCACGCTCCTTTTGCACACAACACCAGTAAGGCCAGATAGCTCCTGCTGGCTTCTGCATGGAAAACGCTAAGCTTGTTCCAAAAAATGCTAAGATAAAACTTCAAGGCTCGGGTACAAGAAGAAATAATGATATTTTTTTTTTCCTCCAAGATCACAAATTTTGTTCTTATGCATTCCATATGCACAACTGCTTTTACCACTGTCTTCTACAGAATAGTAACTGAATGTTTAAAAAGAGTGATTTACAATGTGCCGTTTGAAAAAGACATTTGACTTCCGTAATCTTTTTATAACATTTTCATTATTTTTATACAAATAATATGGTCTGTTTTTGAACTGGGCATAGTATACTTGCTGCCTAAGGTGCAAAACCTTCATCCATGCAAATCCAGGTAAAAGGAAGAAGCACATAATCAGGTCTAATGCCCCTTCCTGGCAAGGCAGATGAACAGAGAGGCAACACACTAGTTTATTCCTAACTGGGAAGGGAGGAAGGAAGGCAGATTAAAAATAACATTTGGAGTCTTTCTAACAATTCTTATTTTTCCAAGCCCACAATCACATTGGGAAAAGGCTGTTTGTAAGCATTTAAATTGACAGTATTAAGTGAGCATATAGCAAAGAGTGTGGTATTGTGTTTTTATATTTCTGTAACCGTTCTGTAATGGTTTGCCCCTTCACCCCCCATTTTCTCCCAATGGTTCCACCCTGAGCTTTCCCGCCTTTCCCTCAATGCCAATCTCCCTGAAAATGCTCAGTCATTCCCCTGTCCCCTCTCTGGTACCCTGTCCATCACTCAGCTCCCCATCCCACTCTTCCAGAATCTTCCACCTTGGGCATCAAGTGATTGGACAAGGGCCAGGGTCCCACCCTTAAACATCACCCATTGCTTTATGCGTCTGTCTGTCCTTCCGCCTTCCACTCCCCCAAATCCCCCCATTGGTTAATGGGCGTCTCTTCCCCCTTGTTACTGCCCCCTTATTTGAGATGTTGCAAGAGCCTCGAGGCTACTCTCAGCTGTTGGATACTCTGGAGTTTGGAGCTCCTTGGAGCGTGGATTAATCCTGAGACTTTTTCCCCAGCCTTGAGTCAGCTCCCTTATTGCCTCCTCTGATGCCGCCTCTCCTCCATACAAGGCAGACAGCGAAGCGCTCTGTCTTAGCTGCTCCCCGACTCTCCTCGAGACACAGGGGAGTGTCCCGCACAGCTGACCGTGCTTCTGCCGGGCAGGCAAAGCCAGGGGAATCAGGGTGGGCATGGCGGCAAAACAAGAACATATGTAGCCAAGCACAATCAAATATCCATTTCTGCAATTACCTAAACACAATGTAAAGTTAGTTGTGTATATTAGTTTAGCAGAGAAATACTAACATTCCAACATCCTCCCTAAAGGTACACAACAAGCAATGTTTTAAAAATACATGTTCCTGCTAGGACTGTGTGAACGCTGCAAAGTACTGAAGCAATAAATTATTTTACGAAAATTTAAGTCCAAAGTTTGTTTTTCCTTACTTGTACTCTCACAAAAAGAGTCTAGAAATAGAAAATGAACCTTTAAGTATTTTGCAGCAAAGCTAGTGAAGACAGCATTGCTCCTTGGCTGAGATAACTACTTTTACATACTCCCATGGAGGCTCTGCAGGAAATGGTGCACCTGCCTCAAGACCAACCAGAAGCAGATCAGCTGAGTCCCTGTTCAACTACCACATGGCTGATTTACCACACCTATCTCTACATTTACCCTCATAAAAGGAAACCCAACTTTACCACTGTGTCATGCTTAGCTCTTCACCTTGAGCCAGCCCAGACCTTGGAGCTATGCTGTCTGAATACAACCTTGCTCTGTTAAACAAAGAGGGATTCTTTATGGTACACTACCACAAGCAGGGGTGCTCTGTCAGGGATTTCCTCAACAGAACCATGCTTATAAACATTTCACCAGACATGGGTGATAAACCTCCAGGTTTTCCTAAGCCAGACTAAATACATTTGCCATGTATCACCTCCCTGTATGTATACATCAATCCAGTGCTTAACAGGTGTACCTCTCATGTGGAGCATTACTATCCAGCAGATAGATATATTTGTGCAGATCTATTTGTTCCTGCTGATCTCAGACGTAGAAGAAGACACTGGAAAACAGATTCACTGACTAGCACAGAACTATCAACAGAGGTACATGGGTCTCAGGTCTGTCATTTAACTGAACAGCCAACAGACTGTCCTTAACAACCATGGTACACTACAAACACAGAGGGGGAAAAGGCCACTTAACACCCACATACACAACACAGTTTATTGAAAGGCAGGTACAAACTAAAGTTTCCAACTTCTATCCACTTTTCTGTTATAAATCTTAAATTCTCCACTAATATAATCCATCTAGGTCATCTTTATTACATGAATAATAACCCAAAAAAAGCTCACAACCAACTGGTAATCAGTAGTATCACTAACATTAATCTTTAATTCTAAAATGAAAAAAAAAAAAAAACCTTACTTCAAGTGTAGCCTGCAGAATTCAAGTTCTTTGAGTGTCATGTTCCACTTTCAGTTACAATTCCTAAAAAACCTGGCTAAACAATGGCTGCTGAAAAAATACCTATCACTATGACAATTACATTCTTGATGGAACATAATTATGAGAACATGCAAACAGCAAATTCTATTGCTTTTTTATATCTATGCACAAGGGGAAGATGTTGCATCCCGGGTTTGGGTTCAGATTAGGGGTTCTGATCTATGTTAGCTAGCCAAGTGCTGTGTACCCCCGTGCACCTGTGTTTCCCCCCCCATGGTGGCTTGCTCCAGGCTGCCTGCCATTGGAGCTTCCCCCCGCCACTCTTGTAACCACTCCCCCGTCCAGTCCTGAGAATTCTGTGTCCATCACCCCATTCCCGCGACCCTACTCGCCCCGAGGCCCCATGTCCGCCCCTGCCACGTTCCCGTTGGTCGCCGTGGTCCGTGTCATCACCACGGCGCCTGCCCCCCATTGGGTGGGAGGGCCCTCACCCTCCCTGTCCCACTCCTATATCATCCCGGGGCTCCCCAGTCTCGGGGCCATTTTCATCCACGTGGAGTTGGGAGCAGTCTGCAGCTTCTCCATCGCAGCTCCCGCGGCCATTAAAGCCTCCAGCCTCCACGCGGACAGATTTGGACAATTTCCTTGCCTCTTTGTTTTCTCCCTCGCGCTGACGGCAAAGCACGGTCAGCCCGTGCCGGTGCACAGCAACAGAAGTGCCCGGGAATCGCGACAAGCGCCAGCCCCGACGAGAAGCCGAGGCGCCCAAAGCCAGGTGTTCAGGAGCCAACCAGGGCCGAGAAAAATAACACATTGTCACTGGAAGATACTACAGATTGTGAAGGCAGGTAGAAGAAACAAGAATATTACTGAGCAGAAAGAACTGAGGAGAAATTAATAGAAATACCAGAAATGTGTATTTAGTGTAAGGATAATGAAAGTACTGTAAATACTTTCATTCAGTTATCCATGCTTTAAAATTCAGTGGGAAATCTCAAGAAAAAGCCATGACTAGGTATGTCATGTAAAGCAGAACACATGAGTCTGATCATCCAAGAAGCTCCCAAGACCTCTTCAGCTCTGTAAGGTACAGCTTCTCATCAGGTATTCTCCTATCTTAATTCAAAATTCTTCACAGATTAACCTCTTCATGTTTCAGTTTTCCCCACACAATTCTTAAGTGATAATATTGCTACACTTATCCTCTTGCAATAGAAGGAACATCAAGAAGTGTCTGGGCACAGAGATGAAAAACACTGGAAAGTTAATGCTCCTCTCCAAGATCAACTGTGAGCAGTTTTAGGTGAGTCAGATGTTATCTTCACTTCAAAAATGTGTATTTACTAACAGAGCTATAGATAACACAAGAGTACTCTGGGTTGTAACCAAGTCACCTCTAATTTGGGAAGTCATCTTTCCTAAAGAACATACTTACAGATCATATGAGAACTTCCTCTGAAGGTTAGTCTGGTTCTTCTGAAACGAGTAAACATCCAGCTGTAGCTTTCCATATTCCATCTGTAACTCTTTCAAGTGTTCTGGTCAAAGCAGGATTAAAATACACATATATGTACAGATTCTAAACTAGAAACATCAAGAAACAAATCTATAACAACAATGCTAAATTAATTCATCTGTCATGCAAACTGCATTTCATACACAAATGCATATATAATTGTTCAATTTATTCAACAAGGATGCACAGGATCTGGTAAGAATAACCTCTCAGTATAATATATTGGCAAAACAGTGTAATACATATTTTTACCTACTTTTCCTCTTAAGGAATACAAAGATCTGATTTGCAAACCCTGCTAAGTTGCAGTCTGGAAAATCTTTACATCTGTGAAATCATAATCAGAACACAATATGAAATAGCATTCACATTTATCAGTCATATACAGACAAGCTTGCAATGCTTCCCTGAATAATATGCAATTTATACCCATGTTCCTTAGCAACAGAGGCATCTATGATTTAATTTTCTTCCTGATAGAAGCCTCTGTGAGAGGGCACCAGAAGACAATACCACGACATACTTACTTCGTTATAGGATTAATTCCCAAGTACCTCTAGAATACATTGCTAACAATTTTGAAGCACTACCACGAATAGAAATTAATTAGACTGACTTTTTATATTTAATATAGATTTGTGAATTCCTCTGGTGCTAAAATGCATGACCCCACACCTCAGGGAAAAATGCAAGAATATGTTGCCAGGTAAAATGAAGGAAAAATATATTAACTTAGTTCTATTCATATTATATCATAAGAGTCAAGAGTACTACATCAAGCACAACATGGACAAATCCTCCTACTATTGAGGCAGATTAGTCTGACACTTAACTGGAGCTATGCAGATGAAGTATCTAAGTCATGGCAGCTCATGTACCAGCTGACTTGAAGAAAGGCAGCATTCTCAAAAGGCCACAGAGTAATTCAAGTCTTAAAAACAGGGGGCCTAAAAATCAATATCAGAGAGAGTCACAGAGCTACCACAACATACCTCGTAAACTCTGAATCAATCGATCATTTACTGTGATGTTACTCATCAGCATTGCCTGAAAGAAACAGAACAAAAAACAGTGTTTTAATTGCAAAGGACCTGTATTACCATTATAAACAACACCTATCAAAGCACTTGTAACAAGATCTACTTTTTGTGTGCCACAGTTGTGACAGTGTCACAGTTCAACAAAACCTTTTAGCTGCTTTAGAAATCTCCTATTGCAAACAACAAATATTCATTTTAACCCAGATTTTCCAGTATAGGGGAGTGGGGGAAGATATCACTGCAAAAATGAAAATAGGAAGAATTTAAAGGAATTTATAGATACTAAAATTGCTTGTCACTTTATTCTAACTGTATCTCACAACTGGAGTCACGGTCAGACTTACTGTATTTATCTCTTGAAGGAAGAATACGACATCACAGCTCACTATCAATTACCCTCACTGAGGAATCAATACACCTGCATTCAGGCATGCAAAGATGAGCTATGAAAGCATTAATCATTCAGTATAAAGCAACTCCATGAAAGCCTTGCATTGTATCCCTTTTCTACCTATCTTATTGATTGCTTTCATGTTGGAGTGGCCTTCTTCCACTCCTTCACTTTGTTCTACTGTACAAACAAAGAATAAGAACACAACACATTATGTCTATTCTTTAATCAATCTCCATCTACCATTTCATATACACACATTCCCCAAAACACCTGAAAACTATGTCAAGTCACAGCTAAGTAAATTATTCTTTTGAGCCAGATGTCAGGATAACTCAAGATTCATATTCAACACTTAGCAAGTCTGATGCAGAAACATTCTTAAAAATACAAAAAAGACATCCACTGACTCTTCAGAAACCATCCAGTCCCGTCTTAGGAAGGTATTTCTCAGGCTTCATTGTCCCTTATTATCCTTGTCCTGGGAAACTTCAAGGTTCTTCAAGGGTCCCAGAAAAATCAACTCCCCTGTTTCCCAAAGTTTCTGCTCTAGTACTGAGGTGTGTGTATGTCCACACCCAAAAAGAAGGAACAGCATCCACTCTGTCTGCCCAAGTCACCCTGAAACACTGACAGCATTGTTGGTGTCTTTCTTCCCAAGGCTACAGTAATAAGAGCCAGCTGATTACATGAGTGCAGCATTCAATAAATCTGAGTAGAACAGCACCCAGCAGAGTAGTAACTTCACAGAGGTGGTCATTCAGCTGTTGCTAAGTCTTTCTACACCATTCTATATGTACAGCTGTTATGTGAACACCACTGTGAAACCCTGAGGAAAAAAAACATCATGCTCAAGTAAAAAGAAACTCAAAAAACAGTAACAACTTATATGTAGGATTGTTTAACATCTCTCCCTCTCCTTTCTCATAGGATAGGTAAATAATAAATTAATTTGTTTTCACTGGTTTGTGGAAAGGAAATTAATGTTTCACTGGAAACTCCAAGTTTTGCTAATGTGTGGACAATGTAGTCAGGTTGTTCCAGGATTATCACCTTCAGGAAAACACAGCATTGGCCATTACCAGAAACTGTCAGTGGACTAGAAAAATCAGTATGATAGAGCAATTTATAAATTTATTACAGTTTTTTTGTGGGGCTTTGCTGGTTTTGGTTCTATTTATTGGGGGGAAGGGGGGGACGAGTGGGAGTGAATGGGGATGGGGGTGTCCTTAAACACCTAAATGCCAGGTGTCACTTATGTGACAGTAAAATATACAAGTGTTACATGTTTTGTACATTAGGACAATAATAACTGTGATCAGCTGAAGTAAAAAACTTACTTCCCACATTAAAAAAGTCTCTTTGAATCACAACAGGGAAAAAAAGAAATTGTTCCTTGGCTGAGATAAGGCTTTGCCTTGGTCTTTACAGATTGCATATAAAACTTTCTTTTGGCAATGCCACACCTATCTCCTTGAATGTGTGGGCAACAGTCCAGGCAAAAACCTGTTAAATCCTAGTTAGCTGTTTAACTTGAGCAGGAAATACTGTTTAATAATTTACAGCACAGTACTGCAACTGCCAGCTTCCAATCTACTAAGTCAATAATATTAGGTCTTCCATTCCTCCTCCTATAATTCAAGTGTTAACTAATTTTCACCTTGTGGCTGTAAACTAAGCAAACATTATTTACTTTTGGAATTTTATGCAGATCAAGAATGAAAACTGCTGGGAAGTACTCAAAAGATACATGCCAATATTCAGTTCTAGAAAGAAACTCACATTTTAAACTTCATTTAGCCCACTAAACAATAGCTTTAATCCCCAGGAGCAAAAAATACAGCTTTTAAAATCACCCTGTCACCGTATCAAAATCTGATATTCTGTTATACAGTAAATCTGTAATACAGAACCAGCTTATTCTATTTGGAAACATGTTTGCACAGAAGTCCTTATGACTACCAAAAGAGGAAAAAAAACAAGTCTTTTGACTGGAGACAATGCTGTGGACAGACAATGCTTCAGACATCAAAACTCAGAAGTCACACTTCCACCAGTAGTGTGGGAAACAAATTGCTCCAGCTGTACAGCAAATTTTTTAATGATAGCAGCCAAAGACTTGTTTATTATTCACCATAGAACATGTCTATATAAGTATTATTCCACTTAAGAAACACAAAGTTACTGTTTAAAAATAATAAAACATAATGGAGAAATATGCATGAGGAAGCTTTGAGATAAATTATTTGAAGTATTCGTTTTGAGCACATACTTTGGACTATGTAAATGCATATGATCTGAATAATGCCAAACAGTATTCTCCATATACATATTCCTTGGAGGAATTACTACAGTAACTCCTCCAGCATTTGCTACTATCAAGAACCAAGCTAACCCAAGCACACTGAACTGACATACATCCTTTCTAACACTGACTGTACGTGGTGTATGTAAAAGCATAATGAGCATGTATATAAAAGCATAATTTCAACAGAAAAAAGAAAGCAAATAGTTTGATAAGCATAAACACTAAAACTTAAGAAAAAAAGGGCTTTGCTTACACAAATATAGCACAAAGGAGACAAAGATAATCCACAGGATCAGTAACTCATCTGGTAAGAACAAAACCAACTGTGAATAAAGCAAGATGGGAAGGTAAGATTTACACATGCAGAAACGGACATTTATAATTAATCAGGGGAAAGCAGGGCACTCATTTAATGATTAATTCAAACTGATTTAAGTCCTTCCAGCAAAGAGAAAGAGTGTTTCTGTCTTGCATGCTCCCATGACTCCCCACCACTACTCTGGCATTAATATGAGAATAATGCTTGCAACACACTGATGTTTTAGTTACTGCTCAGTAGTGCTTACGCTAAGGCAAGGATTTGCCCGTTTCCCATGCCCTGCCAGCCAGCAGGTGCACAAGAAACCAGAAGGAAGCTCTGTCAGGCATCCCAAACTGGCCAAAGGGACATTCCTTACCACAGAACATTGGGACATAAACTGGGGGAGCTGGCCAGGAGGCATTGATAGCTGCTGGGGGACCGTAGGAATCCTCTTCTCTTTGGGACTCAAATCCTGTTTATTATAAGGAGCCACCTCGGATCCAGGTGACGCCTCAGTGGGTAACAGGCTGAGGCGTCTGGTGGCATCCAGAAGAAAAAGAGACCAAAGGTGTCGTCCAGGGGGGTTTTGAGCTCAGGGAAAAGGGGTGGGGCAGAACTGGGAAGCCACATCCAATGGGACACAGGTGAGGAGAAGGGGAAGAGGGAGCAGGTCAGGGAGAGACCACCATACCTGAAGCTTAGCGGGGAGGGGAAAGATGTGTGGAATAGACCAATGTGACATAAACTCCATGGTGCAATACAAAAACTACTCAGTGCAAATTCCCAATCACCCAGTGCAAAACAACTACTAAATAAGCTATTCAGTGCATCACAACAGTTGGGCATCAGACAGCAGGTGCTGAGCAATTGGATTGTGTATGTCTTGTTTCTCTTGGGTTTTATTCCTCTCAGTTATCAAAGTGTTCTTATCTCAACACAGAGTTTTCTTCAAAAATCTAGCAGGAGATGTGGGGAGACTAAGAGTCTGCATGATATTTAGACGCCAGCTGGTGTTAAAACATAAGAACTTGCCAGAAAAAGGCTTTTTGGTTCCAGGCCAAGAGACTAACAGCTAAAACACATAATAGTGTGTGAGGAAAAAGTTCATAAATAAGGTTTTTAAGGAAATATTTCTCTTTAAGGTTGATCATTGTGTTGCACACTCATGTATACTTCAGTGGAGGCGCATCAATTAAGTAAGCCTTACAACAAATTTCAAGCGCAAAATTGAGGAGATATTGTTCATTGAAATCTATTTCTCAATAAATGGAATTCCATTCAGAAACTGCAATTTTCCTCAATAAACATAAAAAACCCTACCCAATCAACAAAAGAACCCCAAACAAAAACCACCCAACCAAAGAAATGAACAACCCATGCACCCAACAAAATCCAATTCCTAAAAAACCACCTCTGTTTCTACAGAGTGGTTCTGCCAAAGATCTGAGACTCAATCTTGCTTCACAGCCTGTACTAAAAGCAATCTAGATTCTGTTTTATCGCAGAGGACACAAGGACATGCACACCATCACATGGTGCAGTTCTGCCTTCAAAACCACCAAAATTGCCAAGTTAGTTTCTTAAAGATTAAGCACAAGAGGTGGTATTTGATACACATGAATACAAAATTACTGTTACAGGTACTAGGCAACAGCAAGTCGATTGGAGAAGAAAAGCCCTGTGAAATGACAGGACTTGCACTTCACTTTACTCACTTCCTGTCACTTTACATTTAACTAAAACCCAAATAGTAACCCAATGTAAGCAAAGCAAAATCATATGATATTAGAATATTAATATAAAACTTCCACAGGTATATCTAATGCACCATCTGACTTCTGGTCCATTCATTTAGCTGTGAAGAGGTAGTTAACTTCAAACTACATATACTCTACATTCCTTCTCTCTAGTTCAGCTAGCCTCAGACCATCCTTTTTTTTTTCCTTCCTACCATGTGAAAATATATTTTGAACAGAGGTGATCTTCTAGACTTCTGCTGTACCAGTTATGAGGAATATGAGGAAGCACACTGATTTCCCTTGCTCATTTAGTAATATTGTGCTACAGCAAATATGGGACATGAGGCAGTGCTTCCTTACCTCAAAGCTTTTCCAAAACTGGAAGATGTAACACTGTTTGGGTTGAAAAAAAAAATACAAAAACCAAAATACATATAGCCTTCAGTGAAAAGAAAAAGGTACCTTTCTACTCTCTCCTACAGACTACTGTAACTCCTTCTGAGTGGAGTTGACTCCCTGCATACCAACAGGTACTTCATGTCAGAAGACTGTGCTGGGAATTGAAATTTCCCCAGAGGAAGGGGACCAGAGAGCAGCTGTGACCAGTGTTAAAAGATACTGAACAAAAGGACAGTGACATGCTTCACATAGAATGAACAAATCTTGGCCCTTCTCAGTAAAACAAGATTTGGGATGGAGAAGATTTATGTAAATCCAAAGAACAATACCAACTGCAAAATCATACTCATGGAGTTCAGAAATATTAAAAATATTGTTGTCCTGTTATGTTCTTCAAAGAGACTTCTGTGGCTCTGTACATCCCAGAAGCTACGAGAACTGAATAACAACCACATAGAATATACAGATTAGAAACAGCCTTTTTGCACTCCTGAACTGTTGTTGTCAAATGTTCATGTAAGACTACTTGATCTCATCATTCTACTTCTGTATGGACTTCCAGAAGCTATTTCCTAAATCTTACACTGATATTTAAAATTTCAAGCATGTTTTTTAAAAGTAGACCAGTGACAGTAGTGTTTTATACCTATTCAGACCTAACAAAATAATTACAACAGTAATTTTCTAGAATTACACTGCGTCAGTGAATGGTGAGCCCACATAGTATAACAGGCTTAGACTAACGATGTTCTGTGCCCTCATCCTTCAAGTAGCATAGAGAGAGTTCTACCACCAAAGAAGGCAGATTTAACTCAAAGTGATTACTGCACTGCTAGTGACAATGATTTTAATGGGGCAAATACCTTATCGGTGTTTTGGTTTGGTATGAAAGTAAATCAGTACTGTAATTATTCCATATTTTATCAGCAGAGTAATAAGACACAGTGAGCAGAGATTAACTGCAATTATGATGGGTCTCAAATGTTACTTGCGACTTGCTCTTGGTTAGAAGTCCAGATTGTGTAAGTATGCCTCATATGTAAGTTTCTTCTACAGCCAAAAGAACCATAATTTCTTCCTCAAAAAGTGGGAGGTTTGAGAGGGACCAATCATTCCTACTCAACTGCCGAAAGCATTTTAATTTTTCTTTAAGAACAGCAAGAACTAAGAAAAATCTTATTTACGACTCAAAGATCTCTAGTTAGTTATAGAGTTTGTAAAATGCTTGCAAAACAAGTTGAGAGTCTCAGGATTTGGATTTACATTAATTCCTCCTAAGTAGGTAAATACTAGCCACTAATCCTCACAAAATAAAAGTTCAGTTCAAGGAGCAAGCTTCCCACCATCAGGAAGAGTGAATTCATTACTTGTCTCCCTCCCAGGAATCCCAGATTCCACTGCAATCCATGGAGCCAAAAAACATGGATATATGTATATGTCCTGTATATACCTTCATACCATGTATACACAAGATATGAACATACAAAACACATTTATACATGGATATAGATACACACAAACAAAAATGCACTCAGAAGCTGTCTTTTCTTATATTCCATATCCCTCTGTAGAATAACCTCTGATCCCAGACAGCTTCTTCCAATAAAGGTCATTAGTGAGGAGAATTAAGCTTTCCCTCTCTTCCCTGCCACCACATCAGAGGCTTTCCTGAATTACAGTGGATGAAACTATACCAACTTGGCTGATGTCTTCTTTTGACAAATGCACGGCTTTCCAGCAAAACAGTTCTCCCTACTCTTAAACTAGAGATGGAAAACAAACAGCATCTCTGCAGGGTATTTGTCTATGTGTCACAAGAAAAGCAAATTTTGAATTTGATGCAAAATGGTGCACAGGCACATACATGCTCACCCTACCACTTCAGGCTCCTGAGTGAGACACATGCTCTTTTTCAGCCACAGAATGCAGAATTCAGGAAATCAGTCCCATGCACCACTTCCCTAGGGTATCACTTCCCAGGGTTTCAAAGCAAGCTTTGAAACAAGCTGAACTGTATTTTAGGGTGACAGAGGGAAAAGCACTAAGGAGGCAGGAATTTCAACTTTATTGGCCCCAAAATCCACCTTTCCCAGCATCTCACCTCTAACACTGAAATGCCAAATGAATTCCAAGGCAGCCATAAAGCACAGTATTTTCTAAGCAGCAGCTTCTTCTGTCTGAGGAACACTTTGAAACAGAACAAACACCTTGGCAGTGGGTTAGGTGTTTGCCCAAAGTCATCCAGTTGCTCCTTAACCTACACAGACCCACTGTAAATAAGTATTATGGATGCCATGCACTTGAAGCTTCACCACCTACTGCCTGAAGAGCACTACATTCTGCTCAGTCTGAACTACAATTTGATGATGTCATTTGAAGCACATCAGTGAATGCCGGACAACCCTGCCTTCCCTCTCCCAGCCACAAACATTTTCTGTACCATTTGGAATCCTGGAGATGACTTTGATGGCTCTCCTCTGCTGACTCTTGTCCAGCCTGTAAACCACACTATGGATTCCTGTAGAGAAACTACTGCACAGATTTGGTGACCTTTGCTGTCCTCTCTGTGCCTTTCACAGAACTTCAGAACTCCACCAGTGATCCTCCCACAGTACAACAATTAACCCAGTGTATTTCTAAGCTGCTTTGTAGCATTCACCCTTGCAGTACCACCACTGTCTTACCACATGGCTGTATAATATCTCTACAAGCCGCTTCAACTCCAGGTGTGAATGTGTTCACTTGTCTCCCTCACCTTTATCACCAACTCTTTCAGGAGAAAACTCCAAGATACTTCAGAAGAAAGACTTTCTTTTCCAGAAGAAAAGAAAGACACCAGACACCACACTCCACCCCATGTCCAACAGCAGTTCTAGTTCTGTTAAATACTTACCACTGCTTCTCTGGGTATGGATGCCACATTTTATCAACAGTTCCTAGACTGAGAAACACCACAAGGAAAGTAGATTGTGTGCTGCCACCTACCACTCATCTAATGCCAGAAATTTGAAGCAAGAAGATGGCACATCAGACTTGGCAGAAGAAATATTTCATTCACTAAACTTCCTTAAAATTCCTGGATGAGGTCCTGTCACCATCTCTCAACATCTGCCCCTCTTGCTAGCCTGTGCTGAAAACTCTCTGGCCACCTGTTTCAGTGTCTTTTAGTAACTCTGGCAATATCTATTTATGGAAAGGAAGCATAATACTCCATTACATTTGCCTTTTTCTTTCCTTTGAATTTTATTTTTTCTGCTCATGCATGTCTTTTCACTCCCTGTAGGACTGAAGCAGAAAGCAAAATAATGCAACAGCATTCAGTAGCAACACAAAATAACAGCAGGCAGAAGTGACAAGACTGATTACTCGCTTGAATCTCGTCTGAATATTCAAAGATATCTTTTTAAAAAATGCACACATTAAAAAAACAAATGGACAAACTATACCTCATCTTTTTTAAAGTATATGCAAGACTGAACACAAAGAAAAGAGAGAAGTTATCAAGGTTACATGTTTGTCTCAAAAGAGGTAAAAAGCATTGGTTTACTATTTCCCTGAAGATCTGGGGTAAAGATTATTTCAAAATAGACTAATGATATATGACATTGATGCACACATTCTACCTTCCATTTTTACTCAATTTTTGTTCCTCTAAGTTCTTCAAAGATTAATCTTATCAGATTAATCTGATATTTTTCTCAGGCAACACAATTTGAGGAGCAAACCATTCCTGCACAGTGAACCTGCTACCTGAAGAGTATGTATTACCATCACAAGATGTGACTGTTCAGCCTGCTGAATATAATAGTCCTGGAAAGCTGATTTATTAACTTCAGTAAAGAAACTCTATGGGAGAAGCATTTGAATAGTCTCTACTAAATATTTCTGCTAATAGGGAGAAAAGTGATATTACTAACAACTGCAATCACAGCAGTATCAGCAACACAAGGAAAATACACAGCAAACCAATTTGCAAAATATTACACTGCAGGAATCATACACACTGCTATTTAAGTAGCTTTGTTCACATTCTTCACAAAGGAATACCATCCCCCTGGTGAAGCTGAACTGTCAGGAGCACTGCCATGAAAGTCTCACATTCTCATATCTTCCCAATACCACTGAGTTTTGGAGGCAGAAAGCCAAGATGCCATAAAATTTGTAATGCATTTAGAAATAAACGTCAACCATTTATGCTTATAAATATACTTAAGAATATATCTCTTGGTGTATCTTCCTCTTTTTCTTAAGTTTTAAAACATTAGTATACAGGTAAAAAAGTGAAGGTACAACCCAAGTATGGCAATGATTTATAGAGAGGATAAGAGTTTTATTCAGAACTGCTGAGTAAACTTGCAGCTTGCAGCTTCTAGTATTTCAAAATTATACAACACATGCTAAAATGTCCATTCAAGGTTCATTTTCTCAATATCATACAATGTAAAGTGTTTTGCCACACCAACATTGACTGTAAGCTGCAACATGTGAGCACCACTTCCCGTTGCAGAGTGTGTCTTGGTAAACCACAGTCTCACAGAAAACTGTGGCTAGGAAAAGCCCTACCTTCTCTTCCTGATGTACTCTGTTGGCATTTTCCATCTGAAAGCTGTGCAAGGACTGGATTTTGTCAATCTGCTGTCGCTGCTTCTCTAGCTCCCCTTGGAATTCATTCTTTTTTTGCTCCACAGCACCCCTCTCCGCTGCCGCCCTGCGGACTTTGACTTCCAGATCCATGACTCGACCCTGAGAAAGAGCAGATTAGCCAAAGCAAGCAGAGATGTTTCCCCCTCGCCAGAATCTTGTCCAGTATATTCAAGGAATAGCAAATTTTACAGTGCTAACAATGCGGATATCATGCAAGTCCTGTGTCAGCCAGGCATACTAGTCATACACAGACACACACCTCTCTAGTTTTACGTAAATTAACAGGAGTGTGTATTTTGTAGAGACTGTAGAATTTCTGTTAAAGATGAGAAAAACGGAAAGCTCAGTACTTGAGCTTAAAAAAAACCCCAAAACATAAACATAAAGAAGATTAGAGACTACTATCTTTCTGAAGTACAAGGACAAACAATTTTTTAAATTTAGCCCATACCATTCTGACGGCTCTACACTTCTCAGTGTTGACCCCAAACTAATTCAGTGTGAAAACTCATCTCTCTAATCAATCTGATTTCCTGGAAGAAGTGTGAAAACTCAGCTCTCAAATCAATCTGATTTCCTGGAGGAGCTAGAAAAGATAGAGGGAGGACAACACTGCCCAACTTTCACATGAACAATTTACATATGGCTATTACACAAAGACATATATGAGAAAAATTCGTTCATAAACAGAAAATCATCATTCCCTTGACTGCTCAGAGCAGCTACTGTCAGAAGAAAACTCAACACCATCACATCCTGTACATACATAGACAGAGACATAAGCTAAGGAATCAAGCCTGATGCTTCCACATTCTTTCCTCCTCCACTTCTTTTCTGTAAGTGCCAATTTAGTTTTGCAGGACATTGTTTCTAAACATTTTGGATTAAAATTGTTCTTCAGCAGCAACTAGGAATACAAAAACATGCAGGGGGCTGGAGATATCAACAGAATCTACCCATATAAAAAAAGACCTGGTGATTCCAGGTGGACTAAAAATTAGATATAATAAAAACTGTGCATTTTCCAAGAGTCCAAGAAAATGTACCAAATCTTCTTACACCACAGTATGTAGCATGTCATGTCCCACCTACCCTGCCTCTCTGCCACAGAAAGAAAGAAAAGGGAGAGGAGCCAGAGGAAAAAAAAAAAGGAAAATTACTTGCAGTTTAGCTGGAATAGCAAGGAAAAACACTCCTTCCATTTCAGTCATAACAGCTGCAAAGTCTTGCCAACAAACACATGGGTTTATAGAGTGCTTTAGAAGCTCCATCCATGTTCAGCTATGCTTTTATTCCATTCAGAGTGTGTGAATGCCAAAGTGAAGTAATTTTCAGGCCAACTTAAGGAGAAATGTATAAGATGGTATAGTACATCAGTAATATCACAGGACCTTGTGTCTCTAGGTTATTGAGACCAAGAAAAACTAGGATGGTGGCACATTTTTCTCGCTATCAGCTGCTTCATGGCTGTGCAGCAACACTTCAGCAGTACTGACACAGTTACTACACACTGGTAGCCACCATCCTAAGGCAAATGACTGACGGGAAAGCAAGGGATGACCAGGGTCTCAGAAGTCATAAGACATACCCTTAACTGCATGGCCAGACAAAAGTGCCCTGTTTGAACAGTGCCTGTTCTGGGCTGAAACAGGAGTTGCAATCCTTCAGCTGTCCACTCAGTACTAAAATTTGCCTCAGTTACGAAGAGCATGCAAATTTACTGGATAAACTGGGAAGGAGCTCTCATGGGCCACGTTTAATCAACATGTTGTTAGTTTTTAGGTCAGCTTGTTAAAAACAGTAACAAAAGAAAATTTTAAAAAAAGAAAAAAAAAAGAGGGAAAAAAAAGAACTGTCCTGCAGAGATTGTTACAAACCAGAAACTTCACTCACATACCCTATATTAGAACAAATGGTATAGAAAGGATTAAAACCCAAGTTCAACAGCCACAAAAAATATAGTTACCAGAAAAAATACAGTTCTCATCAGGCAAGGTAATTATTACATGTGACTTGAATGTCCTTCTTCAGAAAGGTCACAAAAAATCAAAAATTCAGATTTTGTTTCTGAACAACCCAGATTTCTTTCTACAGTATACATACAATGTTATAGGTCATGTACAAAGATAAATCTAGGAATATCACTCTGCTAGTTTTGACTGGGGTAGAAATAATTTTCTTCACAGTGACTGGTATGAGGCTCTGTTTTGGATTTGTGATGAACACAGGGTTGATAACAAAGATGTTTTTGTTATTGCTGAATGGGGCTTGCAAAAGCCAAGGCCTTTTCTGCTTTGAGTACTGCCACGATGGTGAGGAAATTGGAGGTATTTGGGAGGTTGGGAGGGGCCAAAAAACAGAGGATGGCATTTGTCACATCTTTAATGTGAAACAGCACGAGACACCTGAATGTTTTGTGAGAGCAGAAGTAACAAGTATCACACATGCAGGTGTGTTCAAGTTTTGGGTTCCTCTCATGTACAAATAGGCATTCATCCTATTCCCCCACTACTGATAAGCAACAACTGTAAAATTTGTGGAAGTTCCTACAACAAGCTGAAGTTACTGACTTGCCACATGAAAGAGAATCATCCTTCTTGTGAACTATGTTTACTACTTGCACAAGTACAAAGTGACATGCAGAGCAAAAGGAACATTACCTGCAAATCCATGCTGCGAGAACTTGCAACCCAGTAATTGAAACCCAAAACAATTATGCATGCCATGAGCACAGCCATGAGGAGTGGTGAAGACTTCATCCCGCGACAGCTGTTTCCTAGTCCTACCATTTCAAGAAAAGAACAAATCCGAAGAACCACAACAAGTATGGAAACCTGCAAATTAAAAAGAACACATTATACTGCATCCCCAACTATTTTATACACACGATAAAACTTCCTTTGCAGTAATGCAACAGCTGTGAGCTGACAGGTTTACACCCAGCAAGGAAGGTAAAAGTATTCGTGTTGATCTGTCTAGATATTTCCATCTGAAAGACAAAGAAAGGTCATTGCACCCTATCAGCTTGTACATAAAGCTTCACAGAAAGCTCTTGAGGCGGATGTCTTGAATTCTCCTTACAATATAATGAACATCTGCAATAAACAGAACCAGCCATGCTTTTATCATACATCTAACCAAAAATCTACACAGACAACACTGGGCTAGAGAATAGATTGCTTTTTACCTAATTTACTAAGAAAATTAATTTAGTCTTGCTGTTTGAGGACAAATTCGCACTTTGCTTTCTCAAATTGGACAGTTTCAACTTATTCCATCTGACACTACTATTCTAACTTTTTATTCCCAAGCTTGTAAATAAATACATAAATAAGACTGAACCAAATTATTTAAAGGAGAATCTAAAAATAACAATTAATATAAACATGAGCAGACACTCCATTGATTTCAATGCTACATTGCCTTAGGTGTTCTCCATTTTGATCCTCAGCTGCTTTCTCTGCTCCTCCAAAAATAAAAAATGAATTAGCAGTACCAGGGACACTACTGGTTGTTATTGAGATTTGTGCTATATCTGTGAAACAGACCATCTTAAAAAATAGGCAGAGGCAAAGGGTAGCTGCAATTCTCTTTGAAATAGGCTACACTGATTTTATGACAATGTGAAATCTGGTCTTAATAAACCTAATGGCACCTAGCTTCATGAATCCTTAAACTCCAGGGAATCTTGGTTGCTGTTTGTAGAAGATTGCTTCCTTGTAAACTGAGATTAACTTTTTTTCTTTGTGCACCCCTGCAGACAAAAGACAGCAAAAATAAGCACAGAAGGCCAGGCAGACAGCAAATATATATGCATCACAAGACACTAGTTAAATCTAAAATGGGTACATTTGCAAGTAATGTATTTTACAAGCTTTCAAGGAGCTTTTAAGCAAAGCAACCTCTTCCCTACTGTTGCAATGCACAGGAGGCAATGTTTTAAAAATTAGTAAATGGTAGCAACTCTCAAAGGATTTACATGTGAACATACACTGTAAACACAGGGGAAGAATGTGATGCCAACACTTCGCAGGTACCAGAAATACAAATTCTACTGTATACCCAGCACTTAAGTCCTTCAACAGCTCACCTATACCTCAAGTGTCCACATGCATTCTCTGCAAAATTCCCTCTCTGCAGTCAAGATATAATCTATCTTCTCAGTATACAGTGCACAATACTGCCAGATTCACAAAGGCTTCAAATCCATGTGCTCATTTGAAAAGTTTCTTAATTTGTATTTGAGGGTGGAACATACAGAGGATGTAAGAGTAAAATGTAGCTTCCTGAAAATGTTGCCTCTTCATAAACACACTCCACAAAACAATCCAAAGAAGTCGAATATCTAAGACTTGAGTTTCTTGCCTAAAGGAAACCTCAGCTAAGGCACAAAGGGACACATGCAGCACAGCTCCAGTGGACACCCACAGGGCCACATACAGATAAGTAAGGCCAACACTAAGAAGCAAAGGCAAGTAAAGGAATCATGTTTTTTTTTTTTTTCCTTGTAATGCAAAAAATTAACAGGCAGTAGATTAAAACACACAAACACAGACATCTACAGATTTCCAGTAGAAAGCTATGAATTACAGAAACACATACATCTTGCACAGACTATTTTCCTATTGTGTCATCCTAAAAGAAGCACCTGAGACGTATAGAGCCACCATGTCTTACACATGATCCCTGAAAAACAAGAACCCCAGATCTCTAGAACAGCAAAAATAAGAGCACAAAGGGCACAATTAGCACCGCCATCTCAGCAAAGAACAAGAGAATCTATTTACTTCTGCATACCAGAATACAATACTGTATTTCAAAAAAGGTCTGTCAGAACCTATTATGAAGTCATCTGTATCTTGTTCCTTGCTGTAAGAGCATTAGCAGGTACACCTGACACATGGAAAAACTACAAACATAGCACTGCAAGATGCAGTGATCCATTGTAAGTGTGACTTGAATAAAATAACTGGTATTTTCCTCATAGCTGTCAGAAATAGAGAAAGCAGTTCACATTATCAGCAGTAACAGCTTGCACTGTAATCTACTAGATGAATATATGGGACTAGCAGTTTAGCTCAAAAATTTTCAGAGGTAAAGCAACTATATCGTTCAAAGAAAGAATACTTAGTTCACCATGCAGCTTAAAGCACAGGTGTGTGCTTTAAACTATGCTAAAAATGCCAATACACCTAGATAGTAGACAAATCTGGCAGCATCAGCACCTTTTCCGTTGTTTTCAGCTGTTAAAAAACAAACAGGCAAATAAGTGTTGATTTCACTAAAGTATGTTTGACTTCAGTACATTGCTCTTTCTAGAAAAGAGCAGTGCTGTTTACCCTTAAATAATTTATAGTAATTAGCAATATATTTTTATATTGAACAGAAAGAAAAGCAAAAGGAAGAGGAAAGGCATGAAAGACACAGAAGGATCTTCTGTTCGTGTACCGGAGACCCAAAACTTTACCTCAGGTGCAATATAGATACTACCTCTCTCATTAGTTTAAAAAATAAAAACTGTTTAACTTTCTGCCATGGATATGCATACACATGTATTTTGGAGGACAGATAAGCAAATCAGCTCAATAAGCACATTTACATGAAAATCTGTTTGATTGTGCTGTTTTCTAGGAAACATCTGGTCTGGCACAGTTATTTGAGTGGGATTTAAAATAAGTTTCTGATTTTATGGGTAAGAAAGTAATTTTACTGAAGATGAAATTCAACCATGTCCATGGCAGATGTAAAAATAAGCATATTCATAAAATTCCTGACTTCTGAACAGAAGATTTCATCCTTCTGTTTTTACAACCTAGTGTGCTTCATTGAGAAGATGTTTTAGACTCTGAGATATTCAAGCAAATTAACATACAGCATACTTTTACTTCCCACAGTAAGCAATTCTTTCTTTTTCCTGTACTCAGGTGAAATAGGATACCTGGTATCCAGCAATCTTCCACTACACATAAGCAACAACGTTGCCAACCAAGCCTCAAGACCAATAAGCTAGTTATAAAGACAAAACAAAATGGTGCATTTCAGACTCCCAGAAAGAAAGCCAAATCTCTCTGCTCACAGGATTCAGCTCTGTGTACTTCCGTAAGAGCTGCTGAGCAGAAATAGATAGAAAAAGTGAAAAATTCAATAGACACACAGCACAGAATGTAAGAAAAATGTTCCCTTATCCCTCAGCAGCATATCTGCCTACCAACCACCTCCTCCACCACCCAGCCACTGCATGGTACAAAGCCAGAGCAGCATCTAGAGACAGACCACAGCTGAAGCAGCTACTGAAAAGTGAAGGCACAGCTTCTTGGAGGTCTGAGTACTTGCAATTCTGAGTAAGGACAAAACCTTACTAAAACCCCTGCATAAACCAGAGACAAGAAACAAAAAAAGAAAAAATAAAAAGCCCCAACAAGGACCTAAGGTCTAACACACAGCACAGAGGTCACACAATCCCATCCCAACCAGACTGGACGAGAATGGGGAAACCTCCTCCATCAAGGGAGTCCCTTAGACAGTGGTGCTTTCCCTACCTATTGCAGATTCTTCTCCAACCTCCCAGTGAGCTTCTGGAAGAAATCACTGGGGTTTTTTTTCAGATATTGTCATTAAATTCCTATGTCTGACTGCTTGAATTGAAGCATACTGTATTAACCAAGCAAGTTAATCAAAACTTCTTCCACTGACAAGTTAGTTAGGTATACCCAGATAAAACTAAATCAGACTAAAAGGTACTAGAACTTGGGTGTTATTTTAAAAAACAATTAAATGAAACTGAAAAATAATTAATTCTTAAAATAGTGAATCAGAGAGCAAACATTTGTTTGCAAAATAAAGGATTTTGGGTGGGTGGAAATGGAGTGCAGAAAAAAAGGAGTCAAAACCTTTCAGTTTTCATTTTATAAATGAAAACACAGTAGTGATTATCTTTGAAAGATAAATCCAGTTGGTTCTTACAGCAGGATCTTACTTACAAGTACCACTATTCACAGCCCCATGGTGAGAACCAGCTATAGCCAGTGGCAACCTTAATGCTTTCTGCTTGCACAGACTATACACAGGGTTCAAGGAACTGTACACAGTCACAAAACAGAGCATACAGATTTCTTATCATCCTCGGCAGCAAAACTGTCTGAGGGTGGTTTTTCCTTTCAAATTTGCAAGTCAACAAACATTTTTCCATTGGAGATTTAAAGTTTGTGCACTGAACTCAAGCCTGCGGACCACAAACTTCCTATATGCCTTTCACAGGGATTTACAAACTGCAGGAAAAAAAAAAGGAAAAGAAAAAACACTCTGAAACATTCAGCAACAGCCACTACTCAAATTTCTATACTTCGGATGAATGTCACAGAGTCACTATTTACCAAAATTATCAAACTACACTTTTTACAGGAAGGGAAGGGCATTTTCACCACAACATATTCAGCAACTCCACTCTCATCCCACTCAGGAATAACCATTTGACAGTCAATTCAGGTGTCAGGTCTTCCTTTTCTAACACATTTTAAAATAAAAGTAACAGATCAGAAAATTATGAAAATCCTAAAAATGCACTATCTGTCCAAGAATAGGGTCACTGTTACCACTTGTTCACTAATCATATTTCAACTCAAGAAGTCTCTCGTCTTTCAAATGACTACTTTAGAAGAAGCTAATAACGAAACACCCTCAATGCCCTTTATCTGATTAAAGAGAATTCCAAAACAGGTATGGGGCAAAACAGAAGCTAGAGGTTTAAAGTAGGTATCTATCCCAACAGAGTCCTGACAGAAGCTGGCTAACTAAAAATAACTTGACAAAATGTTCTAGAATACCTGGACATGTTGCCTAGGTGTACTTTCAGGTAATAGTATTACCACTGAAAATAATGTGTATGAAAACAAAATTGAACAAGCAAACTTATACACCTGATCTACCTCAAGACTTAGTCAGACTACTCACTTATTTTTATGCATATATTTTGTTGCTGATGTTTTTCCCATACAACATGAACTAGCTTGTTAAGTTCACAATTAATACGACATCCACTTATCTTAAATGAAGATTATGAAGCAGAGTACAGTAAGTTTAGATATGTGATGAAAAACTCAGTAAATTGCTACCATTTTCCCACCACTACTAAACTACACATATGGTTTGACTGCAAAACATGCAGACCTTCCACCAGGAGTGAAAAAAATTTCAACTATATAAATAGTTCTCTAAAATCAAGTGCTGTTAAGATGTAAGATGAAAGGCCATTCAAAAAAAGTCAATTCAAGAGGAAGACTTTCTAAAAACCTGATCAAGTCTTTCTATCTTCATGCTGACAGGGGAATCCAACGAAGTAAATAAAATAAGGCAAACTTCCCCCGTGCAGCCGATAAACACAATGCCCACTGTGTACCCAACATCCGAACCAAAATTTCTGAAGAGGTGGGGGTAACACTTTTCCAAGCACCGCGGGAAGGCCTCTGGAGGCACGAACTTTTCAGAAGTCATCAGTCCCCTGAGCAGAGGTAAGGCCTCCGCAGCCCTGCCCTGGGAGAGAAAGCAGGGAGCAGGCTGCCGCAGGGCTAGCTCATGAGGAGGAGGATGGTCAACAACCTCAGGTAGCCACCCTGGCTGCGACAGACCACGGAAGGCCACCTAGTCCGACCCTTCCCGGGAAAGGTAGCCGGGAGGAGGTATCTCACACCTGCACTGATTTCTAATATTATTTCTACCTCCACTGCGAATATTCAAAGATGTTTCCGGCTCAAGACCCTTAAGAGGGAAGGCTAGCTGAAGAAACAAGAAAACGCTATCAGCGTCCGGTAAGCACGCCACTTAAGCCCTGGTACCTCTGCGAGTACCGCCGGCAGCGAGCGGGAAGCGCCCGCGGGACGGAGCCCGCGCGGGGCCGCCCCTCACCGCCCCCACAGCCGGCTGCCGCCCGCACGCCCGGGCCGGGGCTGCCGCTCGTCCCCCACCGCCGCCGGCTGAGCCGAGCCCGGCGGGGCACAGCTGGCACAGCCGCGGCCTGGCGACCCCCGCGCCCCACCCGGCGGCCTCACCTCAGCGTGCCGCCGGCTGCGGGCCCCCGGGCAGAAGGGCGACGGACGCTGCTTCGCCCCCTTCTGCCCCCGTCGCCCGCGGCAAGAAGAGTGGCGGCAGCAGGCGGGCAGGGCGGGGCGCAAGGAAGATCCCGCCTACCCAGCCCCTCACCGCCCAGCCCCTCGCCGTCCCGCTGGCGCCTCCGGCCGAGAAGCGCCCTGGGCTGAGCAGAGCAGTGCGTGTACCGCCCTGTGCCACCTTGCGGCACCCCGCACCCCCACCCTCCGCCCGAGCGGCTCCGGCAGAGTCCTTCCTTCACCAGCGCTTCTGCTGAGTTACAGATTTCCTATCTTGACCACAGACGCTTCAGTCTCTGGAAAGCGGCACGCAGGCAAAGCTGAGTGTCCGAAATCAGAGATGGAGCCACAGAAAATTCAGGAAGGCTGTTTCAATACCTATTTTTGACAGCCAAATGGCTGATGCCAGTATTTTCTTCATTTTAAAAGAAGTTAGCCAATGTGTTTATTCCATGGTTGTCATTAACTCAGCTGGAGTTTCCACAATCTAGATAGAATCATAGAATTGTTTTGTTTGGAAGGAGCCTTAAAGACAATCTAGTTGTAGGCCATGGGCCTAGAACATCTTTCATTAGGCCGGGTTGCGTGAAGCCACGTTCCAAACCAGCCTTGAAACTGACAGGGGTGGGGCATCCACAACTTCTTTGGGCAGCCTGTTCCAGCGCCTCACCACTCTCACAGTAAAGAATTTCTTTCATAATTTTATGATTTGTAAGGATTTCCTTTCTAAATTTCTCCTCTTTCAGTCTGAAGCCATTCCTCTTTGTCACATCAATGCAGTTTCTAATGAAGAGACCCTCTCCAGCTTCCCTGTAGGCCTCCTTCAGATACTGGAAGGCTACTATTGTAATAAATGGGCCAGGAGACCAGCTCCCTTTTAATGCCTTTTTTAAGTGATCAACTCTAGGTGGGGGCCCGAGGAGCCACGAACACCGCTGCTGCTCCCTTTGGCGACACAGAGGAGGACATGATCAGTTTTGCTTCACAGCAGAACCGGGGCTTCCGTTCTAATGGGTGTGCCTAGGAAAACATCTTCTGGCTCATCGGCTAGGGTCCTCATTCCAGTCCAGTTCTACTGAGGTGATGGTGACCTCTAAAACCTTGTTGGTGGAGTAGAGGGACTTCCCCCCAGTAGGTCCAGACACTTAGTTCTTAAAATTTTGAGTTGGCTTGTCGTTTCTGGGGTCTTTTGTTGGATTTTCTTGAGCTTTTCTTAATTTGCATATTCCCAGGAATGTTTCCAGCTGCCATTTTGGGGAGCAGCAGAGGCAATACCTGAGGGATTCAATAAGGGTACAGGTAAGAGGGGGGTACAACCAGGGTGTATGTAAGGGAGTTAACAGTGGGGGGTACAAGGGGGGGTACATAAGGGAGTTAACAGTGGGGGTACAACAAGGGTTTAACAGTTATCAACATAATTAGCTCATTACAACTGTAAGTGCATTAACAGCTCTAACCATATTGGACTTGTTCATAACACTATGACATCTACACAGTCTTCTCTTTTGCAGGCTGAACAGCCTCAACTTTTTCAGCTCAACCTGCATGTTGTTTCTGCATTTTAGCTTTTGCAAGTGGAAGTTTAAAAAACAGAATCAAACCAGTATAGAAAAACTAGTGAAGTAGCAATTGTAGGTGCTGAAAAAAGCAAAATAATTTCTTTACATATACATATATATATGTAAATTTCTACATGAACAAAGACCATAAAATTAACAAAAACAACCTTCTACATGTCAAAACATAATGCCAAATATGAGGTTTTCTTCCTGTCTTTGATGACTGTTTAAAATTTGATCAGTGTAACACCTGCACTTCAAGCTTTTCATGGGAGAGAACATATATTTGTTATTACATATTTATTTTTTAAAACAACTCATACAATAGATTTGTCTAGACCAGAACCAGAAAATTTTCTTACAAATACACAATGGATCACATCCCACTAGTTAGGGAATTAACTAATTTCCAAGTGGGATCTGCAATATTAATAAAAAAGGTATCATTCTATCTTAAAAAAAATAGCCGTGTATTTTAACAAAGAACTAACAAAAACACAAGGGCACATGTACATATGTTGCCCTGCAGAAAAATTAAGGATCTTAGCATGATCTCTTGGTACCAGTACTAGAAGCAATGTACTACTGTGCCTGAAAAGTCTAGAAGTAAAGCAATTTGCAGAAGTCTTCTGGAGGTGTATCTCCTGAGTAATTTATATTAAATAAATTAATATATTAATTTATTTAATATAGAGGCAACTCTCAAAAGTTTGTGGAAAAAATAGATTACCTTGAAATATATTTTATTTGATTACATGCTGCTTTTTTTATTTTTCCCTAAATGGTAAGCGAAACAAATCAATTTCTTGTTATTCTTTCACTGAAAAGTATATCTAATATAGAAAATCCAGTACTTCTTTTTTTTCCCTCAAAACTACCGACAGCTTTCTGGTAGAATATATTTGTCAAAACAGTTCACAGAATCACAGAATTGTGAGAGCTCTGGATATCATCCAATTCAACCCAAACTCTGCACAAGACAGGATCACCTAGAGCAGGTTACAAAGGAGCTCATCAAAGTGTGTTTTGTGTGTCTCCAGAGAGGGAGAATCCATGACATGCCTGGGAAGCCTGTTCCAGTGCTCTGCCACACTCCATGTAAAAGAAGTTGTTCCTCATGTTAAGGTGGAACTTCTTGTGTTTTAGTTTATGGCCATTACTTCTCCTCCCATCTCTGGGCACCACTGAAAAGAGTCTGGCACAATCCTCTTGACATTCACCTTTAAGATATTAAGTAAGACTACTCCCAATGACCTTATTGCCCTCTACATGCCTGGGCATGATCTCCACAATGGGCTGTTCCATTCCCTTTTCAGGTATGGAGGGGAGGCTGACAGGATGTATCTTCCCAGGTCCTCCTTCTTGTCCTTTTTGGAGATGGCAGTAATGTTGACTTCCTCCAGCCATCAGGCACCTCTCCTGTTCTCCATGCTTTTGCACAGATAGTGGAGGTTGGCTTATCAACGTCTGCCAGCTCCCTGGGCACTCATGGGTGCATCCCATCAGAGCCCATTGATTTACAGGTGTTAAGTTTCTCTAGCTCATCTCTAACCCAGCCCTCTGTGACCAGGGCGAAGTCTTCCTTTCTCCAGCCTTCCTCTCCTGCCTCTGAGGCCTGGGACTCCTCAGGGCTGGCCTCACCAGTAAAGACGGAGACAATTAAGGCATTCAGTAGTTCTGCCTTCTCTCTGTCTTCCATCACCAGGATACCAATCTGATTCAGCAGTGCCCCCACATTTTCCCAATCTTCATTTTACTGCTGATAATACTTGTGTCATCCATTTTAGCCTGTCTCTTAAAACTTATCCTTAAGCTCTCAAATAGTTTTTATGTCCCTGAGTCGAGCTCAATACATTCCAGATTCTCTCTCTCACAAAGACAACTCCACTACCTCATCTCACTGACCTCTCCTTTCTAAAAAGTACACAGGCATCCAAGCAACATTCCAGTCCATGAGCTATCCCACCATATCTCTGTAAATGCAATGATATAATGGCCCTACATTGGCACATGCCCAGAGATTTCTAGATCTTGCTTATTCCCCATGCTCTCTGCATTTGTGTACAGACACATCAGGAAGGTAATCTAGCATCCAGGTTCCTTAGAAGAGGATTACCCACAGCAATACACACCCTTGATGTGGATAGCCCTATGATTCTCGAGAGGAGGTCAAGGTAGCACTGGTTGGCATGGCTTACTCTCCAGGAAGAAGCAAAGGCAGGAGCATTGCCACTTTGGATCCCACAAGCCATTCAGTGTAAAGCTCATCTCACCAAATTGGCCAGTCTGCTGCCAAAGATTTTCTCTCCCTTTTTAGACAAGTGGATTCCATCTCTCCCTAACAGGCTACAGTCATTGAAGTGCAATCCATTGCTAAAATCCCCAAAGCCTTCTTGATGGCAACAGACATGAAGCCAGATACTGATCTGCACTATGCCTCTGCTTCTACCTTCTTCAGTTCTGAGATTGCCCTCTGGATACCCATGTAAAAATTAATTTTAGAAAATCATTTTCAGATAGCAGAGGAACAAAAATTCAAATTATGCAAGAAAGACATTAGTCATGTGTTGGTGAGACTATACTATTACTTCTAAAGATTCCAAGAAAGAGGAGTCTAACCCCACAGTGCAAAATGAAGTTCAGTGTTTAACACAATCTCTTTTTTCTACATACCATTAACTTATATTGCCAGACATCTTTGTGTACTGTTGACCTACTTTATCCATGCGATCTCATGCATTGTAGAGTTTGAGGATCCTGCCTTTGAATTATCATGAAAAAATGACAGTGGAGATTTTTTTGTTTTGTTTTGTTATGTTTTGTTTTTGAATTTCACTAAGTCAGAGCTAAATGCCAAAACCAAAGAGGGCTGAGATGCTGAAGACAACAGCTGAAAGATGGATGATGTCCTCTGCCATCTACTTTCAAAGGTGGACATCTGAAATCCATGTTACATTCTTCAGAGGTACTGAGCATATTACAAGATCTAAAAGATCATGTCTGCAACAACTTTCTCAATAGCAGACAAAAAATAATATGTGGGATTTTTCTTCTTCTGCACAACATGTGTGCATACATATTTTTAGTAAGTGTGTGGTGACTTCTGTGCACATTCAGGGTCTGACCTACCATCAAAAAAACCTTGTAGGCCACCCACCTATTAAATTATGCCTACATTTTTCAGGATGTACACCTTAGTGATGTCATTTGGCCTTGAAAATATATAGCCAAAAAATCTTGAAGTAAAATGAGTGCAGGCTGAAACACTGAATAAAAAGCTGTCAAATGCAATCTTATTGCAGTTGTGCATTACTGAAGCACAGACAATGATAAGAGGTTTTCTTTTTCTGTCACAGATTCTGTGTGCTTTCTCTGAGCAATCCTGAATGGTGCCCCTGGGCTTAACGTGTGCAAATGGCAACATTTTTCTGGCTCCTTCAGGTCTGCAGAAGTTGCCTCAAAGTGTCAGTTCTCTTGCTTAATTGCACTGACTCATTCAGAGAAAATGCCCAATGTGCTCTGATATGCGAAGAAAGAGCTTAATGGAAAATTCAGACCAGCTGTAGGAATTAGAGTTAGGCAGGCTGGTCTTGCTAGGACAAAATCAACATCTACTGTAACAGCAGTAAAACACCACCTTAGAAAATAACATGTTGACTTGGAGAGCTGGATCTTTACCAGATGACCTGTCAGCTTCACTGATTGACTTCTTTTTCTTCTTTTTCTTCTCTGTGTCTTTGGTATTTTGGCAGCTAACTTGTCCTCTTCTGGAAAATAGGCCTTTCATTCATGAGATGCCTCTAAATGTTGCTTTAGGAGGTTTATTGACTGATTTTAATCTTCTGTATTGGTTGATGCCATTTTCTTGGGAAAAGTATTACCTGCAGGCAATGGCTGCATTCACTCTTGTTGGTTCACCTTGGATGCCCTAAGGAGTCAGAATTAAGTAATCCTTTTCTCTTCAAAAATGATAAATAAAAGAGTAAGATCCTTATCTTCAACCTCTTTTGGCTTCCATATGTGTAAGCCAGTAAGAGGAATGGAGCACATTATTTTCTCTGGTTTTTATATTGATGGACAGCTTTCTATATATATCAGTTGCGTATGTAATGGAGGATGCCAGATTTGCAAGCATTTGCTACAACCTTGTGTTTATGTGTACAGTCCTATGCACAGGTTATAGGCTAAACCTGGTTTTCCCAGAATATGGGCTGATATTTGTAAAACTTAGGACTATTTGACTGGAATTCATAAGGTGAAGGATATAGCCTGAGCTCTGCGACACAATTACAGAGCAAATCAGTCTTCTCTGTTCTTCAGTGAGTCAGAACAACAATGCTGTTTTTACCTAATGAGGGCACTGAGAGGCCTAACTTCTTAGGGAAAGCACATGGCTAGTCCAATACATAAAACAGGGTTTAAAAGCCTGAAAAAAATCTCTCTGGGTCTTGAATGTCTACCCAGGAAACAGTGGTATTTTCTATAAAAACTGTCAGTGATACGAAACTGCAATTCTGCAGCAAAGGGCGGTGTTAACTGACATGGTAACTGAATGCAGTTTTGGCTAACTTGCCTTACTTAGCTTATAGGAAGATAAAACATATACAGATCATTTTTTTTTTCACTTCTTAGTGCCAGAGTTCACATTACATAAGAGGATATGGTAATGTAATGATAGACTATGTGAAATTACATGAGAGCCACAGTATTCCAACTCCAGTGGCTCAGCTTGGTACAGGGCTCTGGTGTTGTTACTGACAAATGTTTGAGATCACTTAAAAAATCATTGGCAAGGGTATAAATCAAAAGCCAGATTTAATATTAAGTGACATCACTTGATGTGATGTGAGATTCACTCTACTACTTACAGGACAACTAAGGTACAGCAAGGAAAAACAAGCAACAACAAAACCATACAAAATCCAAAATCAAAAGAGAAATGAATGGAGAACTGTGGTAGTGTGTTTTTCAGCTGTAATTGTTTAAGTTGTTAATGTGTTTTATTCCAAAGATTTGTAATGGTTTATTCCTATGTACCCCTACCTTCTGTTAAAGTGGTCTAGCCTTATGTTAAGCCCTTCCCCTGCACCCTTCCATCAATCCTTGTACCTGCCCCCTTTTCCAGTCTCTTCCATGTCAGTCTATGTAGTCCTGCCCCTGCCATCCATCAATCATTGTAACCCCTGCCTTTTATCTAGAATCTTCCCTATCATTTATGTAATCCCTAACCTTCCATTGGTTGTGGATGTTTGCTCTCCTGCCCCCATGTACCTTATTAGTTGTATGTTAATGCAGTCCCACCTCATGCTCCTCCCTTAAGCTAGCTGGTTGGTTGTTAGGCTGTCCCCCTGCCACCTCAGAGACCGCCCCCCTTTATAAGTTGCTGCACTACCTTGTTCTGTGCTCTTTGTCTTTGCTTTCCTTCATGTGTGATAGTTTCCTCTTTGTCTTTGCTTTTCCTTTGTGTGTTACATCTGCTCGCTCCCTCTCAGGGGAGGAATAAAAGCCACTTGGAACAGCAAGCAGGAGTCCTTCCTTTACCTCAATCCCTCCTTCCTTTACCTCAATCCAGTTGGCGTGGACCCTGTTCTTATAAGCCACTCCTGGCAATAAGGAGTCCCAGCTTGTGGCTGAACCGCTACCCTTCCGTCTGCTGGTGGCATGAGGCGGGGAGCGGCCACTTATGACGGATGCCTGAGGAAGGGAGTCGAGCTAGCTGGAAGATCACCCCTTCTCTGGAGGGCATGGTGTCAGAGAACTGTCTAAGGGTGTGTATGTTGGCAGGGGGGTGTGGGTGTGTTTAGATCTGTGTGACAAAGGACAGCGAGGGCAAGGATAAAAACAAACACAGCCAAAAACAGTACTCATACTTAACAGTAATTTAACTTAACTTACACCCTAAACTTAATAATTTAATAAAGGAACAACACTTAACTTATACCTAACTTAAATGATACCTTAATTTATAACGTAACCTTAACAATTTAACAGAGGAATAGGTCTTAGCAGCATTTGCCCTAGTTTATAACTTCAAAGTTTACATAGCAACTTAGCAAAAGAATAACACTTAGCAGCATTTAAGTAAGGTTAAGTCTTAAGTCAGAAGCTTACTTACAGGGCCTCCCACCCCTCCACGCTGCCATTATGGGACTAACATGCAAATAAAAACCCCTTAGGATCATGGGAGTATTTTTAGGAGATAAAAATTAATATAAATCAAAAACTGAACACAATAGAGGAGTCTAGACAAATGCCCTAGCTGAGGAAGAGGGAAACACATCCCCTGACTGGCTTTTAGCCGTTGCCATCACAGACTATATTAGGCTCTGAGAAGCCGGGAGATAGAGACAGAGAGCTCTGGTGCTGCCACCACGGAAGGAGCGGGGACAGCTGTTGTTCTGGACTTCAGCAACAGACTCTGCACACCACGCCTCCTCATCCTCGGGCCACCGGTGTGCCACAAGGAAAGAAAAAAGGACAGCTGCTGCTCAGGACTCCAGTGACAGACTCTGCACGCCTCCTTCCTTTTGGCTGCCTGGGAAAGCTACGACTGCGGGGGCGAGCTCTGCGTCGAGCCCCCTGCCCAGCTGATCTTTTTAATAAAGAGCTGAGCATTAATAAAGGCATTAGCCCTGTTCATTTCACTTAGACAACAGTTCCTGGGTGCAGTCCATGTTTCTGATAAGCTCAGGAAGAGCTGAGGCCACGTGCTGTTTCCAAGGCTGAAGCCTAATGAGCATTTCTTAGATCACAGTGCAGCCCGGAATGGGGGAGGGGGGGAATGCACCACTACAGGTGTGTCTATAAAGCACATGCTTTATAGATCTCTTTACCTGACCTCTTTACCTGAATTCTGCACTATTTGTACACAACACATGTACTACATATGCAGGTACAGGGCAGAAAGGAAAACAATTGTAAAGGTTATAAATAATTGTAAAGGTTATGTGGGAATTGCTAGAAGTACTTTGGAAATGCAGGTGGGAAACTGAGAAATATCCAGCGAGGCAGTCTACCTATTGTTGCATCCCGGAGTTTGGGTTTAGATTAGGGTTTTAATTTATGTTAAAATAAGTCAAGTTCTGTAATCCCGCGTTTCCCCCGTGTTGTTCCCCCCCCACGGGTTCTGGCCCCATGTTGCCTGTTGCCAGATTCTTACCCCTCTGCCGCTCCTGTAACCACCCTGCTGTCCGGCCCCGGGAAACCCCGTGCTGGCCACCCCAAGCCACACGATCCCGCTCAGCCCGCGGCTCGGTGCCCGCCCCTGCGGGGTTCTCTGGTTGGTCGCTGTTGCTGGCGTCACCGCCACGGCAGCCGCCCCTATTGGCCGGCAGGCCGTGGATCCTCTTGCCCCGCCCCTCCATAAAACCCTATCCCGCCGGCAGCCAGGCGCCATTTTCTCCCATGCGAGTGCCGGGAGCGGTCGCGTCTTTCCATCGATCCGCGCCATACGTGACCAATAAACCGTTCCTGCCAAGCACGGAGTAAATGGACAAATTCCTTACCTCTTTGCCGGATCCCTAGCGCAGGGTAACAGAGGCTGGCCAGCCCACGCGCCCGAGACACGGAGCCGTGTCCGGGAACCCGCGGCAGCAAACCCCGGCAGCACGTGGAAGCTACGCCACAGCCGGGCTCCCAAGAGCCGCGTGCAGCCGGGGAGAGCGAAAACCCACGCTGCAATTGGCGCCCCAACATGATGCCAAGGCCAGTGCTGAGCTGATCGCGTGGACGGAGGTTCACCGCGGAGCTCCAGAAACAGCGCCGGGAGCCGCCGCCACTGGCCAGGGGCCCTGCCGCCACCAAGGGGGGAGCGCCGCCGCCAAGCCAGAGCGGGCAGCGGTCCGCGCCGGATCACAGCTCCATGCCGGACGGAAACCGAGAGCAGGGGCTCTCCAAAGTACGTCAGTGAAGTCTCCGTCGCCTACGGGGGACCAGGCAGTGTGTCCTACGTGGGACAGGAAGTGCAAACTTTCGCAGCCAGGAGGGCAGAAGAAAGAACACTTCCCGGGACTCCTGGACCCTGGTGGCAGCTTTTCTTTGCAGAGACTTCAGTCTGGTAAGTATTAGTCGTGGAAACGTGTCCAGCTAATACGGGGAGGGCTGGCCGTGTTCCCGAGGTTGGGACGTGCGGCGCGCAGCACGAACGGCAGCCACTGGAGTCGCCTGCGTTTTTTTGCTTTTTTTTTTCTTTTTTACTGCCCCAGGGGTGAGGTGGTTTGGGTGGAAGAAGCATGGGGACCGTGCTATCTGCCCAACAAAAGGAATTTTATTCCCAAGTTAAAGAAATCCTTTTGGTGAAGGGCCGATACCCAAAAAATTTAGTTAAGAAATTTGTTCAGTGGTTGTTCTTTGCTTTCCCCCGTCTGTCTACCGAGGACGCACGCAAAACAGAATTTTGGGAGCAAGTGGGAAAAAGGCTAGCAGAGGGGATCGGTAGGGATCCCTCCATAGATGACTGCTTCCCTAAATTCCATTTGTTGATCACAAATGTAGTAAAATCAGACCCCGCGCGAAACTCGGTTGGGGAAAGGAAAGAACCATCCAGAAAATCTGTTACTCCCCCTGAATCTGTTTCCCCATCCCCTTCTCCTACCCCTTCTTCCCCTAACCCGGGTGAGTGAAGGGGGGCACCCCGTCAGTCTGAGACGCAGGGCAGCTCTACAAACGTGGACCGTGCTCCTGGCTCCCCCAAGCCACCCCAGCATCCCCGCCTTAGCGAGATCGGTCGATTTGCTGAGGCCACGACCCTAAACCCTCCTTCCAATCCCTTTTTCCCAATTGAAAATCCCAGTTTCGGCGCTACCCCGTGCAGTTCTGTTTCTTTAAACCCCTTTCTTTGTCCCCCTGAGGAGGCCGAGGCCACGTGGTCGATCTCTTCGTCTTCCCAAGATGGAGGGCGGCCACATGGCAAGGCTTCCCCTTCCCACAATCCCTTTCTTCCCTTTGTTCCCTATGACCCCACCCCCTCCTGCTTCCCGGTGGGCACGGGAACTGCCCACTCAAGGCATTGGGTTACCACCCCTCCCCCGGTCCCTCCTCGGGTACGCGTAGGCGTTCCCTCCTTGCATGTTCTACCTGCCGTGTCAGCAGCCCCGCCCTCTCCCACCCGGGAGGGCTCAGTAGCCTCCTTCCCACCTTCCGAAGAGGAGGATTCTCCCTGCCCTGTCCGTCCTCTCCCTCGCGCTCCGCCCCCGCGTCCTCCCGCTCCTCGGAGACCTGGGGTGGGGGGAGGAGTGGGGGTGCAACGGAGCCCGGTCCATGAAGTCGAGCAGTCGATCCACACTCCAGTCCCCTACACAAGGGGAGGGGAAAACCCTGCGTGGACACCCCTCTCCTACGATTCACTCAAAGAGGTCGGCAAGACATTGCAAAAATTTGGCAGAAAGAGTCCTTTTTTTAAAGGGATTCTAAAAGCCACTTTAACATCTAAAATTGTAGTGCCGGCTGACCTTAAGCGTCTATTCAACTGCCTGCTTCTCCCTTCTGAATACGACCTGTGGGAGAGGAGGTGGAAAAGGCTAGTGGCAGACCTGCTTCCCGAAATCCACGAGGGGCCTTATGGCCTGGATTTCGCAGAAGAGCAAATCACCCTAGACCATCTTGTGGGCGAGGGAGAATGGAGTGAGGGGCAACTGCAAGCTCGGGGAATTCCCACAGCAGTGTTGGACATGTCCAGGAATGCAGCAGAGCGTGCGTTCCTGGGCATGCCCGCCAGGGATCCGGGGATACCCTACACGGCAGTCAAGCAAGCCGTGGGGGAGCCTATGTTAGATTTTGTAGATCGGGTCTGGGCAGCTGTGGAGAGACGCATAGAAGTACCTGAACGCCGGGAAGGAGTGATCCTAGAAGTGGTGCACATGAATGCCAACGCCATGTGCAAAAGAGTCATCATGTCAATGCTGGCCTCACCAGCGCCAACCCTCAGCCAGATCATCGAGGAATGCACACTGAAGGTGCACCTGATGGAAGAGGAGGAGGCCCCAAAGAAAAAGGACAAGCAAGTTGCCTCGGCTGCTGCTCCTTCAAGGAACCCAGCACTGAAGCAACTTCCATCCACACGCCGGTGTTACCATTGCCATCAGGAGGGACACTTCCAGGCTCAATGCCCACTTCTAGGGACTGCGCTACCCAGAGTTGCGGGAGGGGGGAGGGGGAATGGGAACCCCGCGGTCCAAAAAAAAACTGACCCATGAACGCGCACTTGCCGCGAGTTCAGACAAAAATGAGGCAAGTCGCAGTGCTGCAAGAGGAGCCGCAATGCACCATCTAGTACCATCAGTAAGCAGCTGCCTCTCAACTAGTGACAACCGGGAGCCTTATCGACTCCGACTCACTAACTCTGTTCATTTCCGTTCCCAGGACTGGCAGTTTTTCATAGCAGATGCAGAGCTTCTATCGCACATCTGCCACTGTGAGACCAGGAAAAAGGAAGATCTCTTAAATTGCAGGTACCTCGTTGTTGGGGACACAAAGAGCACTCCACTGGAGATAGAAGTCCCTCCAGTAATCTCCACCCTCAATCCGAGGCTCTTCTATCTCGCAGCATGCTGTGTCCACCCCCCGCCTCTTCCTGCCTAAGGGCCAGGTAATCGCACAAGCAATTCCCATTCCTCGTGCTCTGTGCAATGACCTGGAGCTCTCTGTGTTTTATGCTGGGAAGTTGGGAGAGGAAAAACCCCTCATATGGTGCAAACTCAAATGCGAGGGGCGATCTATACACCTACAGGGGATGTTGGACACAGGGGCAGACGTGACAGTCATCTCACCACACAAGTGGCCGTCACACTGGGAGCCGCAAAGCGTGGCCACACCAGTCTTAGGACTAGGTGGGCCACAGCCGGCAAGACAATCCAAAAACATTGTCCAAATTCAGGGTCCAAATGGGCTGCTGGCCTCAGTGCGTCTGTTCGTGATTGACTGCAAATTTACATTATGGGGGAGGGATGCCATGTCGCAGTGGGGAGCCAAATTGGAATTTCTGGTCCCCCAGCATTTTTTGGTGCGGCCACTGAAGAGCGCCCCACACAGAAAGTAACATGGCTCACAGATAAGCCCATCTGGGTGGAGCAGTGGCCGCTGAGTAAGCAAAAGCTGCAGGCGCTCACCAAATTAGTTAACGAAGAGTTAGAAAAAGGACACCTTGTAGAAACAAACAGCCCCTGGAACTCTCCTGTGTTTGTAATAAAAAAACCAGGGAGAGACAAGTGGCGACTCCTCCACGATTTGAGAAAAATTAATGAGGCAGTGCAAGATATGGGCTCCCTCCAACCGGGTATCCCATCTCCATCTATGCTACCCCAGAATTTCAATTTGGCTGTAATTGACATTAAAGATTGTTTCTTCCAAATCCCACTCCATCCAGATGATGCTCCCCGTTTCGCATTCTCTGTGCCTTCCATCAACAGAGAAGCCCCAATGAAGCGCTACCACTGGACGGTACTACCACAGGGTTTTAAATGTTCCTCTACTATATGCTAGTGGTATGTCGCTAGGGTTGTATCCCCAATGCGTGCCAAGTGGACATCCTGTATTTTCTATCATTCCATGGATGATGTGCTGATTTGTGCCCCTGACAGCGAGATCCTGCAAGTAGCACTGGAGGACACTGTTAGGGCCTTGTCGATGGCCAGATTTGAGTTACAGAAAGAAAAGGTACAGTTGCTGCCACCCTGGAAGTATCTGGGCTTGGAAATTAACAACTGGACGATCAGACCCCAACAGATACAGATAAATGATAACCCCAAGACGCTGAATGATCTCCAGAGCCTGTGCGGGTCATTAAATTGGATCAGGCCATGGCTAGGACTCACTATGGGGGAATTATCCCCCCTCTTCGATTTGTTAGCAGAAAGGGAGGGGGATGAGGGTTTAGGTTCCCCGAGAGTCCTGACCCAAGAGGCCAGAGCAGCGCTCGAGAAGGTCCAGAAAGCCATCACGAGCAGGCAGGCCCACTGTTGCCAACCTGGGCTGCCTTTCCGATTCATCATCTTGGGTGAGTTGCCCCATTTGTATGGTGTGATATTTCAGTGGGACAAGGGTCAACAGGACCCCCTCTTAATAATAGAGTGGGTGTTCCTTGGCCACAGGCAGTCCAAGAGTATCACCAGGCCACAGGAGCTGATGGTGCAGCTCATAATACGGGCCAGGGCTCGTCTGCAAGTACTAGCTGGCTGTGACTTTACATGTATCCATCTCCCCATCAAAACATCCATGGGGAAGATGACCAAAGAGGCTTTTGAACACCTGCTAAGGCAGAATGAGAACTTACAGTTCGCTCTAGACAGCTTCTCAGGCCAAATTAAGATCGGACATCCTGGCCATTATTTGTTCAATACTGAATTCAAATTGTTACCCAAAGAATTACAGAGCAAAAAACCCCTCCGAGCACTAACAGTATTCACGGACGGGTCAGGGAAGTCCCACAAGTCAGTGGTGACTTGGAGGGACCCAGAGACTCAGGTGTGGGAATCAGATATTAAGGTAGTAGAAGGTTCCCCACAGGTGGCTGAGTTGGATGCTGTAGTGAGAGCTTTTGAGAGGTTTGAACAACCGTTTAATTTGGTAACAGATTCGGCATACGTAGCTGGAGCAGTGTCTAGAGCTGAACATGCAGTTGTAAAAGAAGTGCCAAATCAGGTCATCTTTGGCTTGCTCTCAAAATTAGTACACCTGGTTTCTAACCGTGAGCATCCCTTTTATGTGGTACATGTGAGATCACACACAGATCTCCCAGGCTTTATTGCCGAGGGAAACTGCAGAGCAGACGCCTTGGCAGCCCCTGTACACCTAGGAGGCCAGCCGAGCATAGTCAAGCAGGCCAAGCTGAGCCATCAGCAGTTCCATCAGAATGCCCTGGGGCTGGTACGCCAGTTCCATCTGCGGCGTGACCTAGCCAGGGAAATTGTGGCCTCATGCGCCAGCTGTCAAGAGGCAGCTTTACCAACACTGGAAGCAGGTGTGAATCCCAGAGGTCTCCGCAGTTGTGAGGTATGGCAAATGGACGTCACCAAGGTCCCTGAGTTCGGTAAGCTCAAGAATGTCCATGTAACTGTAGACACCTTCTCGGGGGCAGTTTTTGCTTCAGCACACATAGGGGAAAGGGCCACAGACATCAGGAAACATCTTGTCCAGGCCTTTGCCACCTTAGGGGTCCCAACCACGATTAAAACAGACAATGGTCCAGCCTATACTTCCAAGGTGTTCCGCAACTTCCTGCAAGATTGGGGGGTTCAGCATAAGACCGGGATTCCCCACTCCCCCACCGGCCAGGCCATAATAGAGAGAACCCACCAGACTCTAAAGCAAGTCCTCAAAAAGCAGCGAAAGGATGTGCGAGTGCTGTCACCACACAAGAGGCTCTGTAAAGCATTGTTTACCATCAATTTCCTGAACTGTTCCTTTGACAGACCAGAACCGCCAGCCCTGAGACATTTCAAACAACATCAGGAGCTCCAGCCAGAGGAGCAGCCTCCAGTGTTAGTGAGGGATCCGGACTCTAAAGAAATCCAGGGTCCATTTCCACTTTTGACTTGGGGACGGGGATACGCCTGCGTGTCTACGCCCTCAGGAGTCAAGTGGATCCCCAGGAGGCATGTTAAACCCTACACAGCAGAGCAGTCAGTGAGTCGGAGTGATATGGTGCCAGTGGATGCAACCTGTGATCCCACCAACCTAGGGGTTGCATCCAATCGCAGACGCCGCAAGGAAGGAAAAGATTTTACCTCTCTCTAACCAATGCTTCCCTTACAGCTACCTCAGCCCAGTTATACCCCCAGTTCCTGTGTTTGTAATAAAGTTGTCCCAGTTTCCCTATCCCTAAACACCCTGAGAAGAACCAGCCCCAGCACCATCTCCAGGCCCTCTCCACCTGCGTAGCAGTCAGTCACCGCAGTTGCAGCAGCAGAAAAAGCTGGGAGAAGAGGCCACCGCTTGAGAGACTGCATCAACACCACTGCTTTCTTTTTATATTTTATTAAGCGGGGAGATGTTGCATCCCGGAGTTTGGGTTTAGATTAGGGTTTTTAATTTATGTTAAAATAAGTCAAGTTCTGTAATCCTGCGTTTCCCCCATGTTGTTCCCCCCCCGCGGGTTCTGGCCCCATGTTGCCTGTTGCCGGATTCTTACCCCTGTGCCGCTCCTGTAACCACCCTGCCGTCCGGCCCCGGGAAACCCCGTGCTGGCCACCCCAAGCCACACGATCCCGCTTAGCCCGTGGCTCGGTACCCGCCCCTGCGGGGTTCTCTGGTTGGTCGCTGTTGCTGGCGTCACCACCACGGCAGCCGCCCCTATTGGCCGGCAGGCTGTGGATCCTCTCGCCCCGCCCCTCCATAAAGCCCTATCCCGCCGGCAGCCAGGCGCCATTTGCTCCCATGCGAGTGCCGGGAGCAGTCGTGTCTTTCCATCGAACCGCGCCATACGTGACCAATAAACCGTTCCTGCCAAGCACGGAGTAAATGGACAAATTCCTTCCTCTTTGCCAGGTCCCTAGCGCACGGTAACAGAGGCTGGCCAGCCCACGCGCCCGAGACACGGAGCCGTGTCCGGGAACCCGCGGCAGCAAACCCCAGCAGCACGTGGAAGCTACGCCACAGCCGGGCTCCCAAGAGCCGCGTGCAGCTGGGGAGAGCGAAAACCCACGCCGCACCTATTAATTCAGTAGTAGTAAGATAAAGGGAGAAGTATACTCTGTTTAATTTACGGAGGCTCAAAGCATAAGTTTCATACAGTGATATTTGTTTATCTGAAGGTAGTGCTGTGTTTTCTGGGACTGGTGCCTGAGAGGCACAAGTGTCTGTGTGTGAAACAGATTTGTCTTCTTACGGGTCACAACAGGGAGGTACTACAGAGTGACAGCCTTACCAGTGATTTAGCACCAAGACAAAGCAAAATATTTCCACTAGGGCTGCTAGCTAGTTGTTTGCTCTTGGGCTGAGACTGCTGCCAACATTAACTCCCTGGCTACCTGTGTCAAATCTCCTTTTGTCAGCAGTTCAAAGATGGTAGGTACAGGATGCCACTGAAATTGAACAAATGGTGTTTCTACACTTCCAACCTAGTGACATGAATAAGAATGCATCACCTTTGAAATACATCACATCAACAGCATTTGCACCTTTTGAACCCCAAAAATATGGGTACCACAGCAAATCCTGAAGTTTCAGATGAGACACAGCCTCTGTGACAGTTTTTTCCTTCTGCAAACCTGCAAGTATTATTGTACAACAGGCACACTAAAAATAAATTTTGCACCACTACTACCTGAAGAGACCAAAATAATTAGCAAATAAAAATACAGTGTGTGGAGATAGCCACCAGATGGTAGCAAACACGTAGTGTAGATGTCTGTCAGATTTTCTCAATTATACTGGATTTCTTGAAAGAGAAAACACTCACGTACGTTTTTAAATATGTGAGCTCAACAAGCAGATCTATAAAAATTCTAGCAAAATTTTGAACAACTGCTCAAAATTTTAATTATATTTAGTTATATCCTTCATGGTTACTTTGATACTGTTAGCAGAACGCATCCTTAGTGTTCCTTCTGACAAACAAGTGAGACAAAAGATGAGTGCAAAATTCAGCACAATGATTGACAGTAGTCTTTAGACAACTGGTTGTTGAATTGTCAGATTTTGTCCTCAGTCTAAAATCAAGAAGACTCCAGTGCTTACTAAACTGCATAACAGCTTCTGCATAAAGATTGTAGAAGTGAATAATGTACAGTGAAAAAAAACTTTTCAGGATCTTCAAACACGACTCTATGCTAATACCATCTGTTCACCAAAGCAGCAGTGAGACTGCTCTCGACTGTTCTAGACAAATATAAAATTTCACCCTTTCTCATAGAAAAATAATCGCTGACCTCCTATTCAAAACCAGTAGTTCATTACATTTCTGCTGACCCTGACTGACACAGCGACAAGGACTGCATGATACATCTGTACAGCCACCAGGCAAGTGTCAACGGGGTGGCCACCTTCCCGAGAGTGGTCTCTTCAGCAAGGGCAGATAGCTCCCACAAACCACCAGACGCTCTGAGGGCTAGGTGTAGCAATACTGGCCAACCAGTGAATGTGAGAGAGGTGTGCTGCTTGAGAACCCAACTGTGTTTATTGGAGGGTCCAGGAGAAGCGAGGTAAAGGGATCAGGAAGCAGGGTAGCAGGTAGCAGGATGGCAGGTTGAAGGGGCTCAGAGGCAGCAAGCCCCAAATGAGGGAAGGCCAGGGTACATAACCAGGACAGGGTAGGCAGGGTAGGTGTGGAGAGGAACCAGTCAGAGAAGGGGCAAGGGGAGGAGCAGGGATGGGGTGATCAGAAAACAACCAGTGAGGAGATAGGGGATGAGTGACAAGTGACAGGAACCAATGAGGGAACACAGAACACTGAACTTTCTGGAACGGGGGATTGAATTAAAACTCGATTGACACAACAATATTTGCATTTGAACAAAGGATCATGGGAAAAGGTTCAGTCTCTCACTCTGATTTAAAGAGTTCTATCCTCCCAAGGCATTTCTGTCTCATCATTCCCCATCTGATATCCTACACATCTGTGGTCACAATCTCCCTAGACATCAAAACAGCACAACATATAGGAAACAATTCTTTCCAAAGCTGAGTGTATGTATAAAGGAGACTGCATCAGGCCTTCTGGGAGCTTCCTTTGCCTTTTGTTTCTGGGTGAAGTGCCAAAGCTTACATCTGCAGGAGTTATCACCATCAGATGTGAACAAACACACAAGCAAACCAAAAAATCCAAACCAGCAAACAAAAACCAAAACAAATAAGAAAACCCAAATTCAACCCAAAAGCCAGCACTCCATTCTATGCCATCACCACCACAAAATTACTGCTATTTTGTTTGTAGAACTCTCTGATTCAAGAATTGAGGTATTGACAGGAAAGAGGATAATAGCTTTTGGAGAGCTCACAATATCATTGCCACCTCTGCTTAACATCCTTAAAAGGATGTTAATGCTACTTTGTTTTCCAGGTGTCTCAGGCCTCTAAAAAACTTTGTATCAGAACCATGGGATATGATTTTGGATCCTTTGCTTTTAAAACATGTAAAAACAACAGTTTAGGATTCTATATATATGGATAAATTGTTGCAAAATTACTGTCTCAAAGTTCTTTTTGGTCTTTATGCTTTTTTGGATCTCTTTCTTGTACCTCTTCCCTTGATACTCTAGAGGCAGCCAGCAGAGCTGTTGGGCAAGCATGCATCCAGCATGACAAGATCTCATCAAAGCCTCTGCATTAAATAATGTTCTGTCTGGATTGCTTTGTTGTTTTCTGACAGCTGGAAAGATGTAACTTTTTAAATAGATAATCCCTTGCTCCTGCTTCTACCACCTTCCTTGTGATGGCAGAACTGAACACATATCTGCACCTGTCCTCTTCACCTGTGGCTGCAGTTTTCCTTGAGAAGAGGTACTGTTTAGTATTATGTTCCATCATGTCTCTAGAAGATTAAATTATTTAATGGGGACTAATTATGGAGACAGTAGCAGTAGTGGAAAGTGTAATGCTAGCGGTGCTAATCCCATTATTGAATTTGTATAGGAAACAGCAAAAGACTATTTGGAGCAGCAGTGATAAATTTATCACCTATGGCACAGTGATGCAATCCTGCTGCTGTATCTTGGAAGAGTAATTCGTGCAACTTTTGAAACATAACTATGTGTACAGGATCTGTAACCTTTTGCCTGTTTATGGCATGCCAGGGATAATTCCTGAAGTAAATTCAGAGTCCTCTGCACAGCCATGGACTGCCTTAGGTCCAGCAATAAACAAGCACCTTTCATGAGCTAGCAGCTCTGCAGCACAGAAAAGCACAGCTGGCCCAAAATAGACTAGAGCTGCATCAGATCTGCACCCACTGTGCTACCCTGAATAGCTCTTTGTGGATACCATTTTTAGAAGTGCAGTCACACTTGGCTGTGAGACAACATCCATAGGTCTTTATAGACTTGAAGGGTCTAAAAATAGTGTGTTTGGAATTATATACTTCAACTAAGACTGTGACAACCCACTGGAGCATAGCTCAGTACAGACCGTTTCTTTAGCTGCCTGAGGAACAGTAAGCAGGAACTAGTTGCCTTGATTGTTTCTCTTCCTTAATTGTGTGAATTTGGTTTTTAAGACCCTGGTATCAGCTGCATGTAAAAGCAATTACAGACTTGAGAACCATTTCCCAAGCTGTTGCTGCCAACAGAATTTTGCCTGTTCCAGTATACTCCAGTAGACAAAGGGAGAGCACAAACAGGTTCTCAGTTTTCCTCCCCTCCTCCCACAATGGCTGCTCAGCAGTACTCCAAGCCTTCAGTCTTACTGCTGAGCATAATCTGCGTGCTACTCATGCTGCTAATATTACACTGCCATCACAGAAAGAAGGAAATTTTCACAATCTTCTCTTATAACAAAAACATCTTGTCAAGAAAATAATCTCCCAAACTTTAGAGAAAATAGGGATTTCCTAGACAGACCTATAACATTTTTCTGTGTCTGCTTTCTGAGTGTGAGAAATGGCTACTTGCTTTTTATAATTTTAGAAAGGTTTATTAAACCATACCAAAAATACAACAGAAGACTGAATAGAGAAAATGTTATGGTGCCGGGAGCAGTGGATTTTCCCCACCATGTGCTTGCCCACACAATGGAGGTTTTGCCTTTTAACCCTTTAATCCCTCTTAAGGTTCTGCCCATCAACCCCTTCTTTGCTGTCCAGTGGTGGAGATCACTTCCTCAAATCCCGATTGGAGGTCAGATGTTGCCATAGTGACAAGCTGACCCTTCTAGATATCCCAACCCTGGCTGTCTCTTGATAACAACGTGAAGGGGTGAAACATAACTCTAAATCTATAAAACTTTTCTTAACCTATATACACGATAATTGTGAGAGTCAATGATTGCATTACTCATCTATCAAAATAGAAATTGCCATTTGACATGGGAAGGAAAATCCAGACTGTCTTGAGGTGTCTTGATTCAATACTTGTCAATCCCCTCTAGATAAACCCCATGAAGCAATTTTAAGCACTTGCCTAGCATTTGTGTGACGTGGGCAGCTGCGTGGAGCAGTTTCTGGCTTGCCCAGTCCCCTGGCCTGTGCCAAGGGAGGCCAGCCCCTGTCTCCCCGTTTGGCTGTTCTGGGTGGTGGTGCGAGCAGGGCTGGTTAGCTCTCAGCAGCAGCAGGCTGCTCTGTGCAGCTGTTGGGTGTCACTCCAAGCTGAAAGATCCAGAATAAAGGAGACAAAAGGGTCCACTTGTATGGGTTCTCAAAAGGCTTTAATCTCCAAGATGATCCAGAAACAAGCAACAAGCACACAGTGTTACGACTTTAAGTATAGGGGAATGGTACTAGGGGAGGAGACAAAGCTCAACCAATAACAGGATAACAGGGGAGGAGCACAAGGCGGGGATTGCCTCTAGACAATCAATGGGGAATTATATGGGAGGAGATCAGACTAGGTGTACCAATGGACCTTCAAATGGAGGGAGATGGACATAGAAGGTTCTGGGGGAAAAGCTGGGGATAATATTTGATGGGCCAGGGAGAGGAGCAGTACTTTCAGGATTGGCAGGGAAGGATCTGGAAACAAGGGAGGTACAAGGGAGATTGGCATGTGGATTGACATAGGGACTGCCAGGAAAATGGAAGTAAACAACTTCAGGGCAAGACCATAGGGGAAGCTGCGTGGGGCACATGGAACAAACTACTTTAAATTTGCAATAAGAAACACATTATATTTACAACAGAAAGACACACTACCACAGTTCTGCTTTGTCACATCTCAGTGTATCTGCTGTGGTTTATGCCACTTCTCCAACTCTTGACTTTCTCTTCATGCTTTTTTCAACAGGCTGCTCCCTCTCAGTCTGTTCTCTGCGGTGCCTTGGGAAACCACAGTCAAGGTCTTGCACCTGCATTTCATAGAATTTACAACTGTGAAATCTGACAGTCATTTACATATAGTTCTGCTCATGCTACTTTGGCAATGCACAGGGACTTCAGAATCAAGAATGCAAGAGAAGGAAAATTTGTTTCCTTTGGAACTATGCATGATTTATTTACAAAGCACAAATAAAGAGACTTAAAGCTAATAGGTCTTGAATATTATTTCCAGCTCTGTTACTTCATCTATGTGAGTTCGGGATAGCAGTATCTATATTTGAGCTTCCATGCATATATTTGTTCTTTACGATGGCTCTAATCCTTTTAAACTGGTAATTGCCCAGTGTGTGTATGTGCACCGAGCATATAACACAATAAAAGCATCCAACTACATCATAGAAGAAAACCCAAATTTGCAGGCTTACAGGAACAGGACAGGAATATTGACTTGCATGGTGGGAAAATAAAAACAACAACAAAACCAATAACAACAACAACAAAACAATATTGCCTTGTAATAGTTTTTGAAACTTTGTCTTACTCTGCCCTTTTCATGATCACAGTTTGAGTCACCAAGTGTCTGTTTTCAAGAGCTTGGGGACAGCTGGTGAACCACCCACTCAGATTTCAAAATCCATGCATGAATGTACAGGAACACTGTCAAGCACTGCCTCAGCCAAGCCTTACGTTAGAACCAGTCACACAAACTAACAAACAGTAGAGATTTGTTATATGTTAGGATAATTAGTTGAATACTGTAACTTGATAGACATTGTAACAAATCTGTACTAGGCAAGTAATTATTCTTCTGCATAAAAAGTCACAGAATTGCAGAATCTTTTAAGTTGGAAAAGGCCTCTGAGATCATCACACCTAACCTTTGATAAGTACCTTGTCAACCAGACCATGGCACTAAGTGCAATGTCCACTCATTTCTTGTACATCTCCAGGGATGGTGACTCCTGAGCAGCCCATTCCAATGCTTAACAATCTCATTTATGAAGAAATTCCTCCTGATATTCAGCCTTAACCTCTCCTGGTCCAGCTTGAGGCTATTTCCTCACATCCTGTCACTTGCTGCTTGAAAGAAGAGGCCAATCCCCACTTGGCTACCCCCTCCTTATAGGTGGTTGTAAAAAGTCATAAAGCCATCCCTGAGCCTTCTTTTTTCCAGGCTAAACAACCACAGTTCCCTCACCTGCTCCTCATCAGACTTGTGCTCCAGACCCTTCTCTGGCTCCATTGCTCTGCTCTGTGCAGAGTGAAACTCCAGCTCCATCACATACTGCTACACCTTACTCTTAAAACATAATGATAAAGAAAGACATCAGTGAGGATTATAAACTCCTGGTGGGGATGGAGCACTTCTTTCCAATGTAAGAAATGCCCCTGGTTCTTCATGGTTTATAAATAATTCACAAAAGAGCCTGATCTGTTCACTCCATGGTAATTGCACAGTAAAGCTGTGCTTCAGATGAGAGAAAAAACAACCCACTGAAACCCAGCCATTTCTAGTAACTCAAGCCATGGTTACTGTAGAACACACCTACTCTTTGGACCACATCTGACCCTGGGATATCTCAGGCAGCAGTTAACTGAGCTAGTCTCTCTAGACTAGGAATTACATTGAACAGAAAAAGGCATACTATGTTTTATTCATACTATGTTCCAGCAGAGACAAAGAAATATAAGCATATTGTTTTTCTGAAGGCTTATATTTCCATCCAGCTGCTCCACATTGAGGAACACTAAAACACTTGGGAGAGTCATATTATTCTGCTGTGTTTGTACAGCATGAGAAGGTCATGCTTCCCACTCAATATCCAGCTGCTACTACTACAGTCTGAAGAATAATTAAAAATAATGGTAACTTTATAGATTGCCTACAGCACTTCAGCTTTATTTGCTTTCTCTGCTGAACTGCAGTATTTTCCATTTAAATTCATGATGCAGAACAGTATATGAAGGATAAATTGCAAAAATTATTGAATCTCCTCAGACTGTGGAAGATCACATAGGTATTTCTGACATTGGCAAAAAATATGTATTATTTTAACACATACATATAATACAACATTTTCCCTAGAATAAATGGGAGTACATTGTAACAAGGCAGAACACTGACCTCTGTATGTTGTAATTTAAACCATTGCTCAGGACTCAACGCATTCCGTGAGATATCTACACTTGATAAATGCCTACATTGTTTGTTGTTGTTATTTCTTAGAAAGAAAAAACCAAAGGAAAAAAACAAAGCAGAAAAAAAGAAAAAGCAGTCCTACTTCTGCTTTCACTGGGGTGAATAAAATGATTTTTACTGATAAATGATCAAATGATCATTTTTACTGATAAATGATAAAATGATTTTTACTGATTATAAAGTCATGAGGTAAAATAATTCATACATGATCACTGCTTGGCACTCATCTTGCCAGTCTCAGTCATGAGTCATGCTAGATGTCAGCACTTGACAACTGCACACTTTTATAAGAGTGTGTTGCTGGCAGGTCCAAGAAGACAGGTTTGAACTGACACTGCCTATGTTGTATCTGCTATTTGAAGCAAAAAAACAGATCTTATTTCAGCTTGTTTCAGTCTGTACCCATGTTAAAGCCTTCTTTGTCATCTAGGTATTGATTTTGTTGCTGTTGGCAATCTTGTTGCTGAAGAACATCTAGGCAGAGACAGTGTGAGAACCAACTGAAACCAGCTGCATGAACAGTTGTCAGCTCCTTGGGAGATGTAAGGAAGAGGATGCTATGGCAGTCTTCAGGTGATGACTAACCTACCCAAACATAATGCAACAGTGGAAAATATACAGCCTCCACCAAATCATTCCTTGAAGATTCGATGCTATATCTGAGAAGCCAAGAGCTAAAACATTTGGTTTAGTTTTTCTCAAGGTATGCAGGAAGGCCACCCAAGAGCCATGGTGTTTTGCTTAGATGTGCATGCACACGTGCATACACACATGAAGAGAGGGTAATAAATGAAAAATTCATATGTAACCCTGAAGTACTTTGTAGTAATGAAGGTGGAGAGGAGGGAAGATATATGGAAAGTATTGCTTTGGCTCAGATTCTCCCTTTGTTGTTCAAATGGAACTAAAGATGCACTGGTATGGTAACCTCTTTGCACAAAATGGTCACAGTATATGCAAGCCATTAGCTATAGCAGATTCATAAAAAACAGCCTGTTAATACATTTCAAACTAGGTGTACTGTGCCATGATTTTAAAAGGAGAAAATTGTGTAGGTTAATCCAGATCCCACCAAAATCCAAGACAAGTTTCCCACTGAATTCAACATCAGGAACAACTAACAAGCTTGTAACAAGCTATTTTTTGTAGGAATCAGCTACCTCTATGCACATGGATCTGAAAGTGCTCCTAAATGCCTGTAGGCCTTGTATTTGTTTTTAATATTTGTCATGATTTTGTGGAAAAAAATCTTATTTTGTGTAAATAAATGTAGCAGATTGCCTACTTCTGCTTTGACAAATATCTTCTTTCATATCCCAGATATTCATGCTTCTATTACTTACAAATTGTTTCAGAGTCTAATGTCTGAATTCCTATATCCACAAGCTGGGTCTTGGTATTCAGACTTTTCCTTCTTTTAATTTTCATTCTGTGGTTCCTGAATAGTTTGATTTGTAGTACTCTGAAATATCCATAAATAATTATCAGTACAGACTGCTCACCATAAGTATTGTGTAATGTAGAAATGGGTGAAGTTTTGAATGTTGACTGGAGCCTTTTCTCTTTCCTAAAGTGTTTTATTTTGCACAACATTTCTTTCCCCTCTTCCCCTGAAATACTTGTCTTGGATCAAAGAAACTGGCAATAACACATAAGGAAGTAAAAGTTTTTGCAATGGCTCACAAACCAATCTCTCTCTGTCCTCCAGCAACAGGCACTTTTCACTTTGATTTAGAGAACTGATTGACATCTTCAGATATAGAACTGTGTGGGATTTTTATTCCTGTTCTTATTGATTCAGCATTTTGCTCTTCAGCATCTATTTGTGAAAAGTTGCTAATAATAACCTCATTGGAAAGCAAGCTGTGTTTGTTACTTGCTGTAGCATTGCAATTGTTAGATCCTACTGCTAACTGCATAGCATGGAAGAGACGTGTGCTTGCTCCAGAAAACATGGGCACCTTGCTGCTGATTTTTAGTATTTGAGAGGGATGACAAAAATTCTTGAAGAGCATATTGGAAAATCTTTACATTGATGGTGCAGGACTGTAAAAATATATTACTTGGATGACTCTGAATTTTTCTGTGGTTGCTTAAATTTTTTGAAGGCTAGAAGTTTTGATAAAAGTTGCAGTTCGGTAGCAATTGGTCATCATACAACACAAACAAATAATCTTTGGAAAAAAACACATAAAATCTAAATGGAGTATTAAAAAATAATCACAGGCTGAAAATAAACCACAGAAGAGACAGAAAACTATGTTCCCAAACAGTCCACAATAATGATGAGTACCTTTTCTCTGAACTCATATGTAATATGCATATCTTAAAATATTTGTAATAGACTGCAGATGTCAACTGCTCCATGAAAAAAAATTCTCTAATTTTCTGCATTATGTCTTGGTTAATAAAATTGCCCAAAAGTAGTTTAAAAATGTAGTTTGTCTGGAACACTGTGTTATGGTACATGTACAAACCAGATCACTAAAAAGAAGAAAGTGAGCTTTAGGAAGCTGTAACAGTGTATATATCTCTGCTGAGTTTATGTCCAGAACCCAAACTCAGCCAAATGCCAACCTATCTCTTAGTAGGAAGATGGGAAAATGAGGATGGATGGTGAAAAAACCCAATGCTTCAAAAGCTAAAGCTTGTCAGAAAGCTCCTCTGCTTTCTTTCCATCTTGGAAATGGTTTGGCAATTTGGATTTCTGTGATCATTTGCCAGGTGTCAGGAACAGATATAAAGCACAGAACAGAGTGCAAGAAAGACAAACAGCAGAGCTGAGCAATGCTTTCCACCTGTGTAGGCAGAAGTACTCTGGTATTTGGGAAATCCAATAGGAAGCTTGGAACACAGACATGAGGAAAGAGGCAATTTGCTTTTTGAAATGTGCGGACTGGAAACTTGCTGCCACCCAGTGTCAGTAAATATCTGTTCCCATGAACTAGCCCTTGGAATTCCACCCTGTCCCTAGACAAGACAGGGTCTGGGACCCCTGGCTTCTCATGTGAGAAGCTTGGGCTGCACAGCTGCTGGCTAAGGCATGGAGAGGCTGAGGCATAGCCCACTGAAAGGGACCATAAAAGGTGAGGGTAAAGACTCTGCTAAAATTGAGTGGTTAACCTTCCCTTGCTGTACCTCTCTTTAAGAAAAATGCCAGACATTGCATACAAATTTTGCTCTTCAAATGCTGTTCAAGCCCAAATACATGTGGAATTGCACTAAGTACACACATTTGCCTCACCATGTTGAAGCAGGACATCTCTTAGGTGTTAAAAGTGGCAGTAACGTACACAGCAGCCCAAACTGCTCCCTTTCTGGCAGATTACCTTCACAGACAAAAAGCCATATGGGTCATGAGAAAAAGTAATTTCAAAGTATGCTTTTATTTTTAAATTTAAGCACTCTTTTGAGGGTTATTTTGGGTTGAAAACAGAGGTGCACACTCTGACACATCAGACAACTATGGAATTCTTTTGTAAGAAGAAACTGCAAAATTGTGGCATCATAAAAATTTATGTCATGAACAGCCAGGCAGCCAGTGTTAAGCACAATAGAGGTATAGGTGAAGATTTTTTCCACCAGTGAAGGTGCTGATTTAAAGAAACAGGGCTAATAATAATTACAATTACAAAAAACAACAAAAAAAACCTCAACAAAAAATCCTCAACAAAACCAATAGAAGCAACATACAGCATATAGGAATTAAGTTTAAAAAAAAGGTAAGTTTCTTTTGCATGAAAAAGTCAGTCCCTGAATCTTTTTTGTTTTGTAGCTCCTATTCATTTTGTTCCATCATCTCATGTCCAGTTGACTTGCATATTGAGCTAGTCAGTTTTTTCCTAAACAAATTCTTCTTCCTGAGCCATCCAAAAAGAGATATAAAACTTGGTTGAACAGGGATACCAATCTGGTTGAGCAAGCAGGTTGTTTTTTACAAGTTCTGTAAGAACTCTCTCTCTAGAATCATGAATATGCAATTGTATCAACAACCTGTCACATTTTTCCAGAATTCATTACTTCACCTTCTATTGTTCAGAATCTTTACCTAACAGCAAAAGGAACCTTTAGAGGTGCAAAGACTATATATCTAAGAGGACACCCTAAATGTGTCATGGACATTACACACTATAGAACACGAGTGCCATGATACAGCACTGAAGTGGAACGGTGAAGAATTCCCTTTGACTCTCATCCTGGAAACAGCTAGCCAGTTTCAAAAACCTTTAATGTCAGCAGTTACTTTGATCAAAATCATTATCGTGCATTGAAGCATACCATAATGATTTTTGGTATGTGAAAGCCTTCAAAATATATTCAGCTTGTCTGCTAGAATTTTTACCCTGAGAATAGTGTGTCATGAATTTTAATAGAAGGCTATACATTAACAGCACACTCTCCCAGATACATAAATATTTTATGTACATAGTTAACTATTTTTTCTGCCATATGTTTCTATCAGCATTCATTTCAATGCTGTTAATATCTGGAAATGTTTAATATTTTGGGGAAATACTAAGTCAGGTAACAGTAGCATTGTGTCTACTTTGTAACCTTAGCACACAAACCTGTTCTCTCCCCAGTGCTTTTTTTATTCAAAAAATCATTCAAGACAGGAATATTTCATGGTTATCAACAGGCTATATTTATTATAATTGAGGACTCTACATACATTGTTGCACAAAATTATAATGGACCAATCAACAAAACGATACAGTTTGTATGCAACTGTAAGTAGCACTTTAGCAGAAGTTTAACACACTGTGCATTAGTTGTCTTAGTAAGGTGACAACTTAAGATGATTACGTCATGGGAGTACAAAAGTGCAAACTTTCATTCAAGGTATACACAAACACATAAAAAGGATTACTGCACAAGCCAGGTAGGTCTAAAATAAACCTCAAACCAATCCTTTCCACCCCAAAACAAGTCAAATGAGTAAGTACCAGCACTCTTAGCAACCACCAGTGTTACCACATTCAAAGTCTTATCTCTAGCAAGAAGCAGAGAAATGCAATCTGAAGAAATGCCCTTAGCTTGGAGTTTTAGATATAATGCAACAATGTCACATGAACTCCATATTTTTGTTTGGCAAGAGTGAAAGAGTTATATCACTACAGAAGCACTTCACCAGTGTATTACCACCAATTCCTGAATCACTATATAAAGTAACTGTGTGCAACAGTTGACTGTTGAAGGAAATAGTGTCGTTACATCAAAAGGTGATATATAACCAAAATTCAAGTATTTACTGTTAGACTGCAAGTAATTCTGACCTTCTGTTCCTGTGTACTACATAAAGCAGATGAAGTGTTAGTTTATATTTTTTCATTTTTATTCTTCCCTTTGCCCTGGGAAAAGGTGGAGAGGGAAGAACCAAAATGCAGGTGCAATCCTACATCTACAGCAGTTGGTGACAGGCATGTGGGGTACAACTGTCCACATCAAGATGAACTCTGGATTTTCAACATGCAGCCTTAATGCTCTCAGATCACTCCCATCTCAACACCTACAAGACTCCTTCTGTCCCTCTACTTTTTGTTTGCACCATTTTCACCAGCTGTTCAGATCTGTTGCTCAAGCAGACATGTTACCTTCTATTCTGCACAAATGAGCACCTGAGCTGCACAATGTCATCTCTGGACAATGAGGAGCTAAAAGGATGGAACAGTTCCTCTCTCATACCAGGTTTTGGGAAGGTCTGGAGAGACATTTACACTTCCGTATCAGCACCAGTGAAGAACTGCTGAAGACTGCATAAGCTTGAAAGACACTTGTTTACAAAACCAAGATTCTGATTAAGTAAATTCCAAAGAAAAAATGGCTTCTTACAGTATTTTAATTACTGCCTAGATTAATTTAGAAGAAATATTAAATACTAAGGTTTTTTTTCTAATTAAAAATTATTTTTCTCATGTTATCAAGTTAAATCCAAGACAGGAGTTAAACAGAAGGGACAACAAACTTTGGTGAAAAAATTCTACTACTTACTGAAAAAGAGTACAAACTATAACAAAATTAGTAGCATGCATGATTACAGAAAAAAAAAAAAGAGAAATCTGAGATTTGTCTCTCAATAAGTTTTCATAGATTTTTGTGTAAACACAGTACATTCTGTGTACATGGGGAACAAGAATGTGGAAGCAGTTTTATCACCTTTGCAAATAAATTGAGGCAAGATAAAAAAATGAAATGTGAAAAACAAGGCCTGTGTATCACTTTTTAGCCCTCCAGTACCCAGATACTTCAAGCTTTGAAAATGACCAAGTACAGCAGGGACTATGCCTTCAACAAAGAAAAGAAAATAATTAAGATTAGGCTAGCCCTCTTCCAAGCATTTCTACAACAGGCACCATCATAGCCTACCACTATCTTAATACATGAACCACATTTTTATTTCCCTGAATTTAAGGGAAAATAAACCACCAGAAAATGCACTTGTTAAAAGATGAAAGCATTGGAAAACTACAAACTAAGCAAGGACTGTGTGCTTGTATATATAAATCTTTATAAATCCTCACACAGAAATAATTACGATTTTTTGTTCATTGGTTTGTTTTCCCCAAATCAAAGCAGAACACTATGTATTCTTTCAAATGGGTTTTGAATGGGGAAGTATGAGTAGGATTGACAAAGAAAATGACAGAGGAAAAGAACAGTGAAATTTTATTTCATGGGCAAGTGGAAGTAGAGAGATGTTACTGCAGCACTTACGGTTCTTACCTTTTAGATCCCAACTCATCACAAATTACAGCATAACTACATCAGTGGTGGAATTTAACACACAGCTTATATTTTCAAATATGTAACTTTATTTTTCTTAATAGTATCCCCACTTTACGCAGCCTACAAACCTGAAGAAAATGTATTTGCTTCTGAAAGTCATAACAGTAAGTTATTTGGGGCTGCTCAAAGTCAAAGAAGTAATCCTGAGATTTCAGATGTTAAAGCTTTCTCCACAGCCACACGTTCCTTTGATGTTTGGATTATTGAAGACAAATTCACTGGACAGTTTGTCTTCTACATAGTCCATTTCAGTTCCTAGAAGTGTCAGCTGTGCCTTCTTTTCAATAAACACTCTAACCCCTTGAAAAGAACAGAAAACAAGAAATTACATAGAGTAAAACCATCATTCACTTTGAAATTCTCTTTTGACCAGTAATAAGAGGAAGGTAAGTATAAAGACTACCCGTACAACTTTGTTTCCCTGGCCTAATGTGGGTCACTTCAATCACTGTTTCATTCTACCAACAGAAGTCTGTCAGAAGTGTGGAACTGTTACTTATGTGTGCACATGAATTGTAGCAGTCAGAGGCCCTGCAAGGCCTCCATGGCAGTCACTAGCCTAAGATAAGAAATGCAGTCATGGTGAGTGGAACAGAGCTGCCCCTCTTCCGCACATCAGACCCCGGTTATCTCTCTGTGAGGCTATAGGTCGTATTCTCCTCGACCTCAGCCATAGGACAAATCCTGATCCCTCAACAGCCTATATAAACCCATACCATTGCCCAGTTCAGAGGGAAGAGCTGTCACTGGAACCCTTTGCAGAAGCTGCCAATAAAGACATCTCCGCAGAACTCCACACAGCCTTCACCTCTCTCCATCCCTGCGTCTGCTGAGGCACTTTGCGAGCACAGAGCTGAAATCACTAAGAGCTGAAATCAGTAAGAGCTGAAATCACTCCACAAGTGCTTGCTAAAGATGCCAGCGGCTGGGAGCTAGCCCGAGGGCCCAGACAGGCTGCACCTCATCAGCACAGCGCTACCCGGGACACCCACTGCAGCAGCTGCTGCCCCGGGGGCCGGACAGACCCCTGGGGACCACCAAGATGTAATAATGAGTGTCTGTTTTTTTGACAGGGAACAAAAAAATGATGCTGATGGAAATAAGTGGTAGAACATGGCAACAAATCTCAGCTTGAGTACACAATTCCCATGCACAGCAGACAGTAACCCATTTCATACCCTTCTTAAAGTCTGTGAATCCAACTAGATACACAAAACTTTGACAATATAGATTTCTTCTCTCAAAATGACGAGGTTTCATCCTCCCCACCACAGAAGCTTGTGCTGCTGCACCAGAAACTCACCATCTTGAACTACTTCTTCATCAGAGTCTCCTTTCGATTTTGTATATTCTAATGTGTAAGAAAGTCCATTGCATCCCCTTGTACGAACACCTACTTTCACACCTACCTAAAGAAAAAGAAGCAACAAAAAACACCACCACAAGCACAACTTCCTTTTAAAAACCTATTCAGAACATCAAGTTAAAAAGTATGCAGAACAATGAAGTGCTGACATTTATTTTTCTCCACTGCCTAAATGTAAAAGTGAATTATTGTAACATATAAGAGGTAACTTTTTCTTTTTGCTTTTATAATTTGACTGCTAAGGTAAAAAAAATATCTGATCCTTGCTGGAGCGGATCATGCCCTACAGGATGTTAAATTCTTGAAGTAATGAACCACAGGCACTCCTATAGGAACCAGGTCTCAAAAAGACAGTCAAATTTCAAAGACAGGTATTGTGTGACTTCAAATTACAGTTTACTTAGATGCTAATTCAGCTAGTATGACAGTAACATAATTATGAAGATGTGAGGCCAAAATAAGGGCAGTTACTAATTATCACAGAACTCTTGTAATGACACTGTCAGAAAACTTACTTTAAACCAAAGTTCTGAAAAACATGCTTTGATTTTTCATTACCTCTATTGCCAAGAAGCAAACCCCTCCCTAAATCAACTGTATGTATATGTGTACTGTTTTAACTGGCTTTAAAAGCCAACTTAGTCAATGTTTGTAATATTCACAGCATTCAGCAAGTCTGACAAGAAGAGCATCCGTGTAAGGGAACATAGAGAAGTTTTAACAAAGTAGAAAACTATTTGTGTGTAAGAATCTTTAAGAAGTATCTGTATCACCTTCTACGCACCAGTTCTTCATAACTGAAGAGCCAAATTTTATTGTCCATGTCCATATGTTGTTATAAAATTGTATCAAAATGTAACAGTTCTCATCAAATGGGCTCAAGACAAACTGCATCTGATCCTTTCAGACTAAATACCTTTCTCTACAGGAACTGCTACAAATAATGGGCTGGAAAATGCACACAGCATTTAAAGCCAGGAAACGACTGACCATATAAATTGTAGGCCCAAGGTTTCCTTAGGATGGTTTAAAACATTAGAACAAATAAGTCTAGTTAGTTGCAGACATGCAGGAACAAAAAATGGCCTTGGTTAATAAAAGAAATATTCTTCTCAGAGCAATACTTACTGTAAAAGAAAAAAGCTAATGCTTGTTTGCACAATGATTATAAAAGAAGCCTCTGTGTGTCTTTCCCTCAAGAAGAAAAGATGACAAACTCATTATTTGGTGAAACACTGGTTACTTAAAAAAACACATTGTCTGGCACTTCTCCTAAGAATTAGATGTTCTCCAATGCAGATGAATATAACTTCATTGTTGCATACTTCACAATGAGAATTCCTACAAGAACTTAAATAATAACAGCTGAAGAGCTGTCTCTCTATCAGAAGTCATTAGTATGCCATACTAAAGGGTTTCATTAAAATGTAGCTCAAAAATATCTCAAGCTCAAAATTTTTCCAACTTTATTAATCTTAACAGTAACTGTATAGTGAATTGTCATTACAGTCAGTTGTTTCCTGCATTTCATTTTATAATAAAACAAAGCTGGATATACAGATAAGCTTATGCATTCCCCACCAAAAAAAAATAGGTCAGTATCTCTAACAAACACCTCAGTATTCAGTTCAAACTTCTAAGTTAGCCAGAAATGCTTTACAATCATGAGCTGTGCTAATACCTTAGCATACCCTACAGACTGACCCTGTCTACACTTACATGGTCAGGTTTATCTTTTAGAAGCTCTTTTATCTTCTGGACAGCAGAAGGGGTCTGAAAGACAAAAGAATACATATAAATTTGATTTTTTTGTATATTTGCAATGCCTGTATTAAAGTTGATGCCTGTAAGATACACAATGCTGTAAAACAGATGTCTCCTCAACCTAATTGACACAGAGCACACCACTTCTTCACTCCTCTCCTCACCTGCACTGCCAGCAAACAGATACCTCAAAAATTCAATCCTTAATCCTTAACAGTGGGGGTTTTGGCTGTTAGAATATCAGAATGGCTTGGGATGGAAGAGAACCTTAAAGATAATCTAGTTCCAACACCCCTGCCATAGCAGGGACAGTAGACCAGGTTGATCAAGGCCTTGGACACAGGCCAGGTTGGTTCAATCCAGAACTTCCCTGGGCAACCCATTCCAGTGTCACATGTCCCTCACAGTAACTAATTTCTTCCTAATACCTCATTTAAATCTCCCTCTTGTTTTATCACTACAGTTCCTGATGAAGAGTCCCTCTCCAGCTTCCCTGTAGGCCTCCTGCGGATACTGGAAGGTTGTCATGAGGTCTCCCAAAAACCTTCTCTTCTTCAAGTTGGACAGCCCCAACCTTCTCAACCTGTCTTCATAAGGGAGGTGGCTGCAGTCCTCTTACCAACTTTGTGGCCTCCTGTGGACTTGCTCCATGTCCTTCTTATGTCGGAGGCCCCAGAGCTGGATGCAGGGTTCTGGGTGGGCTCTCACCAGAGCAGAGCAGCAGAATCCCCTCCCTGGCCCTGCTGCCCATGCTGCTTCGGATGCAGCCCAGGACACATTTGGCTTTCCGGACTACAACTGCTCTTGCTCGGTCACATCCAGCTTCTCATCAACCATCATACGCAAGTCCTTCTTTATACGGCACTCTCAATCCATTCTCCACCTAACCTGTTGGTGTGCCTGGGATTGCCCCGACCCAGGTGCACGACCTTGGATTACATTTTGCTGAACTTTATGAAACCCACCTCTCAAGCCTGTCAAGATCCATGTTGTTTCTTTGCAACTTTTTCCTCCAAAATCACTACCATAATTCAAACAAGTAGCTCTGTTCTTGTAAAAATTTTGTCACATACCCAATACAGATAAAAATCTGTTAGATATAGAGGGCTTATAGCCTACTTCTCTCTCCCCACTAACCTTAAGGGAACCTGTGACTTAACAGCAGATAAAATTCAGCATTCATGCAGATCTAGTTGACGCAGAAATGCAATAACAAAATGCAAATGTCAGAATTTCCATTAAATTCCCACAAGTTTCTAAGACACTGAGAAAAGCATTAGCAATGTGAAATTCTTACCATGAGCCGAACTAAACATACAAAGTAAACGTCAAGTAAGACTTGCAGTAGAAAATCCTTTCTAATTACCTCTACCACTCTTGTTGTGGGGTTGTGTGTCTCTAGACCCACTGCTGAGCAGGAATTACCTGCTCTGACAAACGACTGAGCTGTGTGCACTCGATCTGCCCCTGCTCCTGCGGGAACTGACTGAACTTTTCTCTGAAGTGCTCTCAGATCAGAGGCTGGAAAAGACCTCTGAGATCACGAAGTCCAACCTACGACCAAACACCATGTTTTCAAATTTGGCCTCTCTCAGCACGGCCGCTAGAATGCACGCACTTTATTATTAACAACAGGATGTAAAGCCTTCCTGGAAAGAACCTACACGTCAGCCTCGGTAGGTTACGCATTACCGTCTTCCAAAAAATTTTAATCAAATACTGTTTTTTGGGGTGTCTATGCGACAAGGCCCCGCGCTCCCAGGGGCCGCACCGGTGCTGCCTCGGCGGTTCCGCAGACGGAGCGGCGGAGCGCGGGGCCTCCCCTCAGCGGGACTGGCGAGGAGTAGGAGCTACCGCCTTTCAACTCGGCAGGGGGAAGAAGAGCCCCTTGCAGCCCGCCCGCCGCAGCCGCCTCGCTGGGGTTACCGACGCTGGCCGGCCGAGCGGCCACAGCCCGGCGGGGCGGCCCGTCCCCGTCCTTGTGCCCGCCCCGCTGTCGCCAGGGGCCGCCTCACCGCCCGTGGCGCAGCTCCCGCACCCGCGAGGTGTCGCGGTCCCCGGGTCCCGCCCGCTGCCCGCCCGCGGCACTGACCAGCGTGAGGGCGGCGCGGGTCGCCTGGATCCTGCGCTTGCTGACGGCGCGCACCGTGGCGCGCACCACGGACGAGGCCATGGCCCAGCGCCCTCGGCCACGGGCAGCGCCGCCCGCACGCTGTGACGCCACCGCGCACGGGCCGCGGGCGGGGACGGGCGGCGGCGGCTCCACCCGCCGGAGCGGCGCCCGGTCCCGCTCCGGCTCCGGGAGGGCGGGGCACGGCAGGCAGCGGGGCTGCGCGCCGAGATAAGCGGTAAAGACAGCAGGACGCCCTGTCCTTCAGCTGCCCTGGCGGAGGCCGCGGCAAAACAGCCGCTCAGGTGTCACGTGGAAAGGGGAGGTTTTTGCTGAAACCATTTAATGATTGATTAGTCTGTCAGTGCCGTTTAAGTTAACAGGTTACGAAATACCAATCTTTGTTAATTTAGAATGTTAGGGGGTTAGAATGGAGCTTAAAGATCATCTAGTCCCAACCCTTTTGCTGTGGGCAGGTACACCTCTCACTAGACTAGGCTGGTCAAGGCCTTATCCAGAACTTCCCTAGGCAACCCATTGCAGTCCCTCACCTGCCTCACAGTAACGAATTTCTTCCTAATACCTAATTTAAAGCTCCCCCTTGTCTTATCATACAGTTCCCGATGAAGAGTCTCCAGCTTCCATGTAGGCCCCCTGCACATACGGGAAGGTTGGCATGAGGTCTCCAGATAACTTTCTAGTCTTCAAGCTGGACAGTCCCGACCTTCTGATCCTGTCTTCATAAGGGAGGTGGCTGCAGTCCTTTTATCAGCTTAATGCAGGGGAGGCCACACACTCAAACAGTTTCATAACATTCTTAAGTTGGAAGCCCCAGAGCTGGATGCAGTGTTCCAGCTGGTGTCTCACAAGAGGCAAGCAGGAGGGGCAGAATCCTGTCCCTGGTCCTGCTGCTTTAGATGCAGCCTAGAATTCTGACACGTTAAGGTTCAAGGATTGCTGGTGATAGCAGCTGACTGCAAAAACATATTCAAAGAAATATATTAATTCAAACAAATGTACTAAAAAGATCTAATCCCTAACAAAAGTGAAATTGAGACAATAATTTACCATTCACAGAACACTGTTCTCACCCCACAGCTGTCCCCCACAGGAGCAAAAACAGGTTGAGCCTATCAACTGATTCCAGAAGTTAGAATGGAGTCTTTCCCCTTTCTGAATTCACTTTTGTACTATTTACTTATGTTTAGATGCAGCTTGAGTGGCTGTAGTCATATAGCTTACCCTGTGAGGGTATCCACCCTGGGGGTGGATATTTCAGAATGAATAATGTGTCAGCCTGAGGAGAGTGATTCCACCACAGCTGCTGATTCAACAACAGGACATCTTCATCTCCCTTGGTTTTCAGCTGCTGCGCAGCTTATCAGCCAGAAAGGACAACTAAATTCAAGCCTCTGCAAGAACCTGGCTGCAGTATACTCTACTCCACCCACCTTTAGCATGTATAGTGAGTGGGAAGTCAGGTATGCTGGCCACATTCCATTCAGGGAGTAGCAATCCTATTTTCCTCTACAATTTCCATACCGTTATCTCTTTACCTCCTAAAGTTTTCCCACACCAAGGAACAATGGAGGCCCATGAATACATAGTTTCCCACCTACAAAATACAGGCACAGAATGTGAATATTTATTGACCGTCACACTGGCAAGCATTTTAAAATAACAATGCATATGGCTATTCAAAAGGAAGTTTTGGCTCAGCAGGCAAAACCCATGTGTAGAGCAATCCAGTTTGGACAAATCCCTGAGCGGAGTGCAGAGGACCTGGAACCAGTGACTGCTATGATCCATCACAAACAATACATTGTGTCTGCCCTCCTGCTGATCAGGATCCCTTTCCTCCCAGCTCATGCCGGTCTGGGGCCAAGTGAGAGGATGGCCATGCAGTGGTCAGGGCCCAGCTGCCCTTCTTGATCCCTGCCTGGTGTAGAGGCATGGTAGGAGGACAGCATGAAAGCTGCTGGATGAACTGAGCTGCCATTCCCCAATTCCAGGTGGCTGCAGCGATGTGACTTGCAAGAAACCCCAATACCCTTGGTACAGGGAGACTCATGCCATTACTTTAAGTTGAATGATGGCTATGCCAGAAGGTAAACAAGTACTCATTTTTCATTTCCACATTCCAGCATTCTTAAATATGCTAGATAATACTTTAAATCCATGTTTATGAAGTCCAAGCACAAGAAACACATTTGGGTCTCATCACCTCACTTCCCTGATTCTGGGCTTAGTAGTTCTGAAGAGCCTGGTAGCACGTAAGATATGTTACGTGTTTTTTACATACATAATTATGCTCTTTACTGAGGCACAGTACTACTACCTCAAATATAAAGATAGCAGGTGTATAAAAAAAGTTGTATTTTCTTTAGCTACAAACAGTGTGTCTTTTCACATGTAATTCATGCACCTTGAACATGCATCTCAACTAAACTACTCCTACTTAGGGGCGGAGGGGGGGTTTAATGCACTACTGGGCTGAAAGCTGAAGTCAGTACACTTGAAGGAGGGAAGCTCGTGTATGACTGCAGCTAATACCTCCTTCATCATTCACACTCGAACATGCAGGCAAAACTTTCCTCAGGATGCTTCCAGTCATCAATCCTTAGTCTCCTGCCTGCTGAATCAATCTCCATATGGGACACTGAGCATGGGCTAGAAAAATAGCCTTCTCTCAGAGAAGATAAATTCAAAAATCAGTTTTAAAATCTAACTAGTTCAAGTTAGTAGTAAGAAATACTGATATGTTATCAGTATGGAAGAAAAAGCCAACAACTTTCCATGCTAGAAAACTCCCATTCTAAGCAGCTATTTCAAGCCCTGGAAGCTTTAAGCAAAATTTTAACAGATGGGGAAACAGTTTGAAATATAGCTAGGAAACAAACCTCACCAGAACAATTACATTAGGGAAAACGGATATGTGTGATCTAGTAGTTAAATAGCTACATGACATTGACTTACCTGTTTAAGACAGTTAACTGTGTTGCAAACCTGAAAAAAAATTAGTATTTCTCCATTTCTCAGCACTGATTACCTAATAGTCACAGCATAAAACATATTCCAGCTTTGGAAACTCAGAGATCAAAAGCATTTGAAATTCCTGTGAAATATGGTGACAGCACTTTTTTACAATAAAAAAGGCAGCATAAATAAACAACTACATGTCCCTCCATATCATTAAGAAGGACAGAGTATGCACCTGGTTTGGAAGAGATTTATACACTTCAATCCCACCAGCAAAATTGGAAGCAACTCTGAACAGAAAGCTAGATAAAGCACAAAGGTAATATGCTTGAAAATGTCTTAAGGAAAGAATGCAGAAGAAATTATTTGTGAAAGCAACACATCTGGAAGTTCACAGACAGCTGGCTTCAGATTGGTGAAAACCAAAACAAGACTTAGGATGCTAATTTCCTAAGACCCCTTTGGCAATTCTAGCTTTCAACTTCCATAAAAATAGATTGATAGGGGAAAAAAAAATTGAACATGATGGTTATAAATCCAGATAATTATAGTAACTTAGCATTAATTCTACATTTATGTCAGGAATATTGAAAACTACAACCTCAGAAAAAAACAGAGAAACTTAAGTCTGATTTTCACTTTTTTTTTTAAATTTATTTCAGATTCATAAATTAACAGTGGTTTCAATTTTAACACATAACTAATTATTTTCTGAATAAGATAAGATGGTACATTACCACCTCTGGAAGGACTTCAAGTAAAACTCAAGTTTGTACTACTAATGAATGTAAATTCTTGACTGGTACAAGGATCCTCTTCATATTCTATTAAAACGGACATGTATTTTTCCCTAGTTGCCAAATATAATACCTCTATTTCTTAAAGCATTTTTGTCTGTATCCCCAAGGCCTTGAAAAAGATTCTTAGCAGCAACAAAACAGGATTGACCTGTTACCTAGTCTTTCTTTCTTGAACACGAGCACAGCAGCAAATAAAATCCCATAAAATCACAGAACAGAACCCCACAAAAATCTCAGTGGCACTGCTTGTCCAGAGATTGTTTTACATACGATGACTAGTGTCTATGCTTTTAGTTCTCTGGAGAGATAAAAAAGAATATAGCAGTCTACAAACATCTCAAACACTTACACAAGGATTCAGTAAACAATCAACATTAATAAATATCATATGCTCCTTCAAAAGATTCATTTTTGAAGAAAATATAATTTATTTGGCTAGCACATAGTTTTAGTGCAGTTTAAAATGGTCAGGTGGAAAAACGAAACCCTGAAAACAGTTCATTTTTAGTGCCTGCCCTTTTCTAAATGCATTACCTAGTAAACAAATACAAAACATCATGGCTTTCTATTAAAATGCTCAAACAATCTATTATAAAGAGCAGGGGTTTGTATTATAATCCACAGTTGCTTGTACTAGCAATCTAAAAGAAAACACCCATATTTTCATTGAACTTAAGCTGAAGGTTGTCTATGCTGCTGTCCTGTGAATTCAGATGCTTTAGCCAAAGACATTTCTTTTAAGTGAATGATGGGCCTGTGTCGCAATTTATCAGGGCTTAATATCGCTCATGATTCTTGCTGGGTCCTCTTCTGTGAGGCTCTTCCCTGAGTCATGTATTTATTGGAAAGGCTGCCTAAATTGGAAGGAAAAAAGCATAATGATTTAAAGGTATTATTTGTTGTTTTTTTTTAAAAAAAAATCAAACAAAACTAAAACCAAAGGAAATAAAAAAAACCACAAAAACCTCAAAAATATTTAAACCAACTGAAGACAGGAGAAAATTACTGTCAAGTCAAACTACAATGAAAGGACCCACAGATCAACTGAAGATCATTATCTGCCAAAGGACAGTAGGAAATAATTAGATACAAAATTGAGAACTAGCATTTTCTTGAACTGAACACCTAATGACAAACTATTTTGTGTTACAAAATCCCCAAACTTAGATCTGAAAAAGCCTTCCAATGAAGACAAAAAAATCCAATCCCAACAAATTGGATAATTTAATTTGAGATACTTAATTGCAGTCAAGTCTTCACAAACTTCAGAAAACTAATTAGGTCCCCCCTCCAACTGCAGAGAGATTAGTGTATTATATACCCCATGCTGCTGAAAGGTTTGCAGAGTTGTACTAGAAATTGTAATTAAAACAAAAGCAACTGTTCTTAAAATCTTCATTGTACTTTAAATAAATTGCTGTAAGGAAGCTACATTGTCAATCACACATTTAAATCAAAACATAAGATTCAGAAAGAGTACATAAAGGCCATTATAACACAATCTCACTGCTACTTCTAAATGCAATTTTAGCTTGTTTGCATTTTGGCAGTTCAGACCAAGGATGTGGTTTCATAATCTCTAAGTTAGTTTATCATGTGTAATTCTAGACAATTACTGCAAGAAACCCTCACAGGAAAGCATTCCATGTTTTGTCCCTGAAGAATCAGAGAACTCCATGTAAGCTGAAACAGGAGATTGATACAACTCCACCATACCCTGCTGCAAAATGAATCTACCAGAGTCAAGGATAGGGCACAGAATCGTTATGCCCAAGTTTTGCTTCCAATACAAAACTCAGAATCTGTACACTTCTCCAGATTAAAAAAAGATAGGCTTCAACCTGTTCAAGCTGCCACTGTGTTCAGCAATTTAGCTAGAGTTTCTGCAAGGAATGATGAAGAATCATACAATTATAGAATGATTTGGGTTAAAGGTCATTTAGTCCAATCCTCCTGCTGTGGGCAGGGACATCTTCAACCAGATCAAGTTGCTCAGAGCCCCATCCAACCTGATCTTGGATGTTTTCAGGGGTGAAGCATCTCTGGGAAATCTGTGCCAGTGTTTCACCATCCTTATTGTAAAAAACTTCTTTCTTTAATCTAATGTAAATTGACCCTCTTTCTGTTTTAAACCATTACCCCTTACTACCGCAACAGTGCCTGCTGAAAAGTTTGTTCCCACCTTTCTTAAAGGCCCCTTTTTACAACTGAAAGGCCACAACAGTCTTCCTTGAAGCCCTCTTTTCTCTAGGCTGAACAACCCCAACCCTCTCAGCCTCTTCATAAGAGAAGTGCTTCATCCCTCTGATCATCTTGGTGACCCTCTTCTGGACTCGCTCCAACAGTTCCATGTCCTTCCTGTGCTGGGACCCCAGAGCTGGCTGCAGGGTTCCAGGTGGGGTCTTAGCAGAGCATCCCCTCCCTCACCCTGCTGGCCAGGCTTTTACACATAGTTTCTGAATTGAACTGAAGATACACAAACCTGACTGGGGACTCAAAAATACTTTTCCTTTTTGTTTCTTTTTTTCTTCATGCATAAGCACTCCCTATAAAAAACATACACATATTAATAAACCAACAAAACTGAAGTATTTCATTTTACAACATAAAAGGTTTTCCTTGAAAGCTTAGCTAAATATTTTCTTAATTACTTTATATGGACTTTAAAACATATAAAAAGTAAAAGATGCAACCAAAGTGGCACTTGGTGTTTACCTGATTTAATCTACCAGCATGTTTGACAGCAGTGGGTAAAGAAGGGGACCTGCACAAAACTTCTGGCTTTGAGCCATCTGAAAAAATCATAAAAAGGAGTTGCTAATTGGAAACTAGTTTCCATTTCAGTTATCATAAACATAAAAACACCAAAATATTTTCTGTCTAGATTCAGAAACTGTAGAATATTGTTATTTTCCTCAATTTTATGACATGGAAAACTTGAGTAATGTGGTGACATACATTTAAACTAGGAACCTACAATAAATTAATCTTTGAATCCTCCTCCAGAATCAGCAGGAAACAGAATGAATGAAGGTAAGGTGGTAAGTGAAGTGTCCGTAGTCTCACAAAATGCAGCAATGCAAAGAGTGAAATCTAAACTCTTTGATCCATTTGTTCGCAGTACTTTATTCAACTAGAGAGAACATTTCAGGCACTAAGCAAACAATAGAAGACAAAGCCCAACCTACAGCAATTCTTTCAAATTGAAACATGTTAATTCCCAAAATACAGATAATACATAAAAACACCTATTGCAGAACTTACTATTTTAGACATATATAGTGTACAGCCTAAGTATAGTTCTCATGTGATGAATGCTAAATATGATTGACTATGAAACAGTCAGGCATATTCCCCTTCACCTTATCAGACTCAGTATCACAGCAAATGGAATGGCTGGAAGAGAAGTTTAGTGAGAAAAGGTCAAAGATGAACAAACTCAAAAGTTAAATTTAGACTTGACATACACCTTCAAAAGGTCAGAAGCTGAATGAAGCATGGTTTCAATTTTTAAATCAACTTTTCTTTCTCTCCAGTACTTCTAGTAGTCTATCAAGGTAAGAATACTTCTAAATATATTCACAATTTTGAATATACCCGCACCATTTTCCTCCCTCTTCCAGTATTTTCACAGTCTGATGCTCTCTTTCACTAAATGCATCTGACTATGAAGAGTTTCCTGATCTAAGGCAGACAGGATATTTTTGCAAGTAGAGAAAAGTTGGTTTGAAAAATGTTTATATAAAAGACTCCAATCTATTCCTTTAAGAGGTCAAGTCATGACTAATTTGCAAAACAAATTTTTTCCAGCCTGAACTTAAGTGAACCCAGGTTTACCTACAGGGAAACAGTGATACTTTGTTCCTTTGGAAGCTAATTACAAGTACCACCTACTGTCTTAAGGAATATCTTAGAAAGATATTCCTTCACCACACAAATGATGAGCAATCCATCATATTTAAAAGATGACTTAGATGATTATATACTTTTGCTTAGAAGTATTTCATTCAGGTCTGTCAGTCAGGATCTACAAGATGAACTTCTGTATCCCTTCAACTGCTGAGTTGTCAAAAACATTATTTTATTTTATTCACAAAACTCAATCTGAGCAAATCTGTACACTTTTCATAGTGACTTCAGGGTTGTATAGAATCATTCTGGTTTAGGTAATGTGAAGAGCTGTAACACTAGCTTTTTTGCAATTATGATGAACTGGAAGAGAAGCTTCTAGTAATTTGAATTTTGTTGGCAAACTCACATACTGTGACGACAATGGAAGCAATTTCAATGTATTTGATACTCATACCCTTTTTATTACCAGTATCTTATCTGCTAAGAGAAACCATGCCAAATCTCCCAGGATACAGCACATTTCTGAAAGGAAAGTGAGGATGAAGGGAAACTGGGTGAATGTGACTACATTAAAAAAACCTCCATATTTATGTGATGCAAAAACCTTATCTGTTAGTCAATCATGTTAAAAATACAAAAAAAAAAACCCATAAGTGCTATATAAACTACTCAGCTTGATCAGTTTCATACCTGCAACTCCTTTATATTGTGGGCATTCCTTTTTAATATGACCTTCTCTTCCACAGATAAAACAACGTTTTTCTCTTATGTCTCTGTCTTCTAGGCGCTTCCATTTTTCTGCTGATTGCCTGGGAGTCTTCTCTCTTCCAGTTTCCACTATTACCCTTGCTAGTTTCCTCTTCTGAGGAGTACACAGGTGCAACATTCCCTCCTTGATTAAGTTCTCCTTTTCTGATGGTTTATTCTGCATTTCTTTGTCCTCTTTGCTTTTTTTCTCCTTGATTTCTCCATACCTTTGTGTACCTTCATAATCATGACGCCGTCTTAGTCTGCAGGAGCAGAAAAGTGCTACAGAATTCAGAGGCCTTACATTCACACACAGCGTCAATTAAAAAACCAGACAGAAAACGCCTGTACTTCCTTAGAGAAAATAATTCTTCAGTGGGATAAATAAAGTGAATTGCCAATATGTTTCCTTTGACTCTTCCACCAAACAGTGCTCCACTTCATTATTCATGATGTTATATGTATTCAATAATTTAACTTTACAATTAGATGATAATACATATCGTAACAGGGGTCCCCGCTGGGTAATAATTAGCATTGACTCCATGATTCCAGATGTCTGATCAATTGCTTTATTGTACTATACTATACTATTAAGAAACCCTCATTGCTCTTGCCGACAGTCCAATACAGATTGGTCAATCAATCCAAACACCATCATCAGTGACCAATTAAGAAATCACCCTTTGGTTAAACGAATCTCCATAACACATTCCACATGTGCCCAACAACAGGTGCAGCAAGTGAAGATAAGAACTGTACCTCATTCTTTTCTTTGAGCTTTCTCACAGCTTCTCACAGCTTCCCAGGAAAATCCTGGGAGCAATAGGTCTCTTTCTGTCCAGAGGATATGTGATTACCACAAATACAGTCCTAAATCCTAATAATGGTAACTCAAAAAATACAAGAACAACTGAAAATCTGGCTACTCAAGTTGCATAAATGGAAGAAAAGAAACACCAAGCAAAATGTTGAAATACAAAAAATAGGGCTATAGTTCTGGGTTTTTTCTATTTGTATGACTCAACCAGAACTGAGCTCTTTCCTTCTGAAACTGCATATTCACTCTAAAAGTCTCTTCTGTTGAGAGAAGCTTCTAACATTCTATGTGACTTAAAGGTCTAGTAGTGAAGAAACACTATCACTGTCAGACTTGTTTCATCTAACAACTTCATACATGACTAGAGAAGGAGATAGGAGCAAAACCTCCAAATCTGAAGATAATACCAGGCTCCTTTGGCAAGTTGGATGTATTGCTAATGGCTAGAAACTTGGAAAATACTTCACAAAATTGGATGAAAGGTAAAAGAATGGCATGAGCTTCAAGGTGAGCTTCTTTTTTTTTAAAAAAAGGCAAAAAAGGAATACCTGGGGAACTATAGGCTGGTCAGTCTCACCTCTGCCTGGTAAGACTATGGAGCAGATCCTCCTGAAAACTAAGCTAAGGCATGTGGAAAATAGAGAAAAGAGAGGCAACTGGTGACAACCAACATGTCTTTGCAAATCATGCCTCACAAATCTGGTAGCCTTCTATAAATAAGGGTTACAGAAATGGGTAAGGAAAGTGACTGAAATCATGTACCTGGACTTCTGCAAAGCATTTGACACTGTATTACACAACATCCTCGACTATAAAATTGAATGACCTGGATTTGATAGGTGGACCACTCAGTGGATATGGAATTGGCTGGATAGTTTCACTTCAAGCATTGTAGTCTATGTCTTGATGTCTGTGTGAACACCAATGATGAGTGGTGTTCTTCAGGGGTCTGTACTGGGACCAATATTATTTAACATCTTTGTTAGGGACATAGGCAAATGGATTTATGTGCACACTCAGCAAATTATTGGATGACTAAGATTAGCTTTAAACAGATACAGGAAAGCACTATTTTACATATCAGTCACTTACTGAACTGGTTGCCATAGAAGACTGTTAAGGACACCAAAAGAATCAGGTTCAGGAAAAAAACCCAAAACCAAAACTAAAAGGACAAAATCATGAACAAGTCCAGTCCACAAATGAGCATTAGCAGAGCAAGGCAGGTATGTGCTCTAATATCTCTCATACAGCAACTGCAGATGCTGAGGGAATGCATGGGAAGAGACTACAGAAAACAACTAGTTTTCCCTACATAGCACTCCCTTTTGCAATAAATGGCTGAACAGAGGATTCAAATCTATCAGTGGTTTTACTCCACAGAGCATTTCTGTTCTTAGATGTATAATCCCATTTACTTTTCCTCTAATGTTGTACAGAACGTAGCTGAGTATGTGCAATGGACTGGTGTTTCACTTCAGAATGCAAGATTAAAAATCCATTGATCTAAGACAGCAGTTTGGATGTTGAGGAGGCTTTCACATCACCTTTAGCATTCTTTAATTTTAAACTATCATCAGCTTCTGTGCTTGTGATTGCTAAAGCTGAGTAAATTTCCAAATTAACAGAATCAACAATGTAAGTTCACAGATCTCTAAAATATAACAGGAAAGTGCAAATGATTTTTAATGACAGCTTTTAACATAAATAGATTCTAAACAATGGTTAGATTTTTCCATCCACCTTACAAGTGAGCATAAAGGTTTTTAAGATTTCACTGTTTTTTAGACATGAAGTCTTGAAAGAGCTTTGGCTTAATTAAAATCAAAATTTAAGGATGAGTTTTAAGTTTAGACATTTCATAAGACGAAGAGCGGCAAAAAACATTTAGCCATTAATCTGTTGCCAGAAGAGAGTCATTGAATACTGGACATGGCTACTCAGGGACAAGAAACATTCTCTTGGATATAAAACAGGACAGTGTTCTCATACATGCGTGCTTATGAAAAGTAATGCTGTGACATTCTTGCCTTGTTTTTGATAGAAATTGCATGATTCTGTAGACTTGACAAAATCATGTCTTGCTAGGAGCAGCAAAATTCTGACAGTAGAAGCTATTAAATAAATAAAAATATAGACTGTATCCATGAGTACTTTTCACAGCACACAGTTATTCAGCTCTGCTGAATATTTAGATTCTCTTTGACTACTCCTTTCCTGTGTAACAAAATTGAGAGTAAGCATTGATACTTTAACAGTTCTGCAGCAACACTATCCACCACTGCCAAAAGAGGTACTGATACATTTTAAGTTTAATTCAGGTTACTAAATAATCTGCAGCTAAATAATCAACACATTTTGCTTTAGCATTACTATCCTAATCTTTCCTAAACAAACCTAAGGAAAAAAGTTACACACAGATGCCAATACTATACTCACTTTCGTCTCATGGGACAATCCTTCATGAAATGGCCAATTTTACCACAAGTTCTGCAGCATCTATCATTTGGTGCCAATTCTCCTTCTGTTAGAACCTCAGGATCAAAAAAGTACTCCTGTAGAAGAAATAATATATTTAAAATGAAAATCCAAACACCTGGAAACCAAGATAGACGCAAAAGTATTAAAACAGCAGTAAGAGTTACAAAAAAGAATAAACTTGGGGTCTGTAGCTGAACCCTGAAAGACCTGATGAATTATCTGGCCACTGACCTCTTCTTTGACAGGCAGACTTCTCAGCACCAGGTCTGCACACTGTTATAAAACTGCAGTTTTAGGAAATGCTAAGGTAGTTTTGATTTGGATTAAAAGATATAAATCTGTACAATGAAACTCTGACTAGTATTCTGCATACCAAAATATTTTACATGCAAGTAACATCAAAAGGGTACTCAGCGGTAACTCCCACGATTTTTGGAGTATTGTAAAAATTTAAGAGTTTACAGTGAGTGTAGCCATAGTCCTGCAAAGGCTAAATTATATGCTAAAGAGCTCACACATTCTCCTCTTAGAAGGAACTTACCATTTTTGATGGGTATTCTTTAGGAAATATTTTTATAGGGGTACCAAATACCCTTCTGCCATTGATAAAAGCCTTCATTATAAAATTTGTCACTGTGGAAGAAAAAAAAACTCAAACTGAAATAATCATTTAAATATCGAAGTAGAATGTAAAAGAATATCCAAGACAAGATCTTCACTTTGTAACTGAAATTGTTAACAGAAGACTTACTTTTTCTTGACAATCCAGCTCCAAGATTGTGGTTCAAATCAAAGGGATCTGTAGAAAATAACATGACAGGCATTCCTCAGTGTGCAGACCAAAAGAGTAGAAAGTCTTTCCATGAAAATGAAATCGGTCAGAAAACAGATTACAAATTATTTCTAAAATATGTCACTGCATTTTCTCTGTCAGAGATTACAGTAATAATAAACAGTGATAGTAAACAGTAATAATATAGAGTTAAATCATTTAAGTAAATACAGGCTCAGATAAACCTACTATTTTTGAGAACATTTCAATTGCATTATACCTAATTTTTTTGCCAAAGGATTTTCTTAAAACTATTTTTCTGCCATTTACTTCCTAATGAAAAGTGTGAAGTTTGCTTTGCAACTTCTTTTCAGCAGCCAAAAAAACCCTGAAGAATAATGTTTAGCACTACTGAAACTCAATGGCAATTTTGAGATGCTTTCAAAACAGAAGCATGTAACAATTTATAATCTAGTAATAGAAAAATAAATTAGCCTTGTGAAAAAAGCAAAATTTTCATGTTAAAGAAGTTCCATATATTCTTGTATTTTATTTGGTTTTACCTTCAATTACAATATATTTGGAGGTCCACTGCTTCTTGAAAGTTGTAAGCAGATTTCTTCTCCTGATGCAGATGACATGCTCTTTAAAATCAAATTCTTCTGTGTAGAATCTGAGAAGTCCCAGCCACAGCTGCCCAGCAGATTCAGTGTTTTTCCCGTAGTCTGGCCAAACAACTGACTAAAATGACAAAAATAGTTACATTCGGTATTACATTAAGCATTTTCATAATTTTCATGATTTCCATAATATATTTTCACCATTTATTTTATACAGAAAAACAATGGAGTTACACTAGAATACTTCCTTTCATAATTTATATTGATAATCCAATATGGATTTTAAACAGTATATTTTTTAATCTATTAACAACAAAAGTGGACAATTAATAGAACTTCTGGCACTAGGTTTTGCCTCTTAAGAAAAGAATTTATCAATTTACTTTATGAGTCTGTATAAAACAAAATTATTCAAGGGAATTGACCAGATATGATCAGATATACAGGTGGTAGCAGTTATTCTCATCCAGAGAGGCAAAGAACAATTAATCATCCTTAACAGCTTAAAATAATTTTGTGATCTATTTTGTCAGATTTTGGAGTGTATTTTTTCACAGATGAATTACAACTAACCATATCCTAAAAGCTTTACAACACAGGAGTGGGATTTTTGTAACAGGAGCTACTCCACTTCAGTTCCTGTATTTGTCCTGGATAGAATTAATTTTGTTCTCAGTAGCTGGTATAGTCTGTGTTGTGTATTTAGCGTAAGAGTAATGTTGATAACATTGATAACCCACAGATATTTCAGTTGCTGCTGACTAGCACTTACACTAAAGTCAAGGACTTTCCAGTTTCCCATGCTCTGCCAGCCAGCTGGTGCACAAAAAGCCAGGAGGAAGCACTACCAGGACAGCTGACCTGAAGTGGCCAAAGGGATATTCCATACCATGTACATGAACTCAGGGGAAGTGGCCAGGAGGTACTTACTGCTGCTGAGGGATTGACTGGGCAACAGCCAGCAGCTGCTGAGCAGTTGTATTGGGCATCTCTTGTTTCTCTTGGGTTTTAGTCCTCTCTCTCTCTTTTAATTACTACCATTACTACTACTACTGCAACTACTATTATTATTAACATCATTGTAACAATTACAAGTATGAGGATTATTATTTTATTTTATTTCAATTAATAAAGTGTTTTTATTCCAACCCACAAATTTTACCTTTTTTTTATTAGCCTTCCCACCAGGGAGGGGGCTGGGAGAATCAGAGAGTGGCTGTGTGGTGCTTAATTGCCAGCTGGGGTTAAACCAAAATATTCAACCTCCATATTTGGGAACAATGTCTTTAAAAGGAATTTCTATTCATTTGCCAAGCTACAGGTAACATTTCCAATTAGTCTGATTTACTCACCAACTCCTCTATCTTATCAAAGAAATATACATTCCAGCCATCAACCAAAATTTCAGGCTTTTTGGGCTCTTTGTAGATCTGAAAGAGTAATACTAAAACTCATTAGAAAAGCCTTTCATATTCAGCACTGACATTCTTCTGATCAATACCATGTACAGTTACTCATTTATTTCCGATATACCGTACCTCTTGAAGAACAGGGATGACTGGTGGATTTCTCTGTTGAAGGAAATAAAGCACCATAAGAGTATATGCGTAAGATGACAGGCTACCTCGAGACGCATCTCCAATGTCACATATCTAGAAAAAGAAACATGATTTTTATCTTTCATGGTGTTCACCCTTTGCTGCAGGAACTAATGCTTCTAAAATGCCTGAAACATACTTACTTTTGTAAAGACTTTCATTGTGTAACACAGATATTTTACTCTAGGATCAATAGCTGCATATGATAACAGAAGTCTGGTGTTATGCAAGGCCTACAAAAATAAGAAAGTCATGTAGAAAATAAAGAAACTCTGAAGTCATGAAGGAAATAAGCTGAAAAGATGAAAAAGAAAAACTCTAAGTTGTGTCCTAGAGAAATGCATATGTGAAGATCTGCATAGTAGGAAAATATATTGAGAAAGGAAGCACTCAACAATGAGGTTATCACTTGCTCTTTTAAAAGCCAATCAACTTCCTTAATCTGTATGGAAGTGGTACAAATCAGCATTCACAGAACAATACTTCAAAACAAGAAGCACTAATCTCCTACTACAGTTTTAAAATATTTAGTAGAAGGTAACTACTTGAACCCAGAAATTTCAGTCCAGATCTGTAAGAGCTACCAACAGACACATATGGATGCACAACTTCAAGGAGAACATTTTCACACTTAGTGGTTGAGGTATCCTCCTCAACTCCTCAAGACTCCCTTTGAGCTCATAAACAAACCTTCAGAAAGCTTAAAAATTGTCTCTATGACTTAACTTTCCTTTGCTGTTTCAAGGAACAGGGTTTTTAAAATTAGAGAATTAGAGACATTGAAATAAACTAAATCTCTTTTTAAAATGTTTGGCCAAGAATATGGATTTTTTTTGTTTTGTTTTGTTTTATTTTGTTGTTTTTTACATTCTAATTTGTTACAGTTCAGGCAAGCTGGGTTCAAAATTACTATTTCAGGTCTAAAGGTTAGGCAAGAGCCATGATGCTAAGAGGAGTCTAAAAAATCTGAAGTTACTTCGTTTTGTCTCTCATTTAAGAAAGACTTACAATACTTAAACCACTGTTTCTTACTATTACTGAAGAACTAATAGATTTTCTTATGAAAGTGACAACTCTGAAGTCACAACTGTGCAGCTGACTCACTCATAGTCAAACAAACAAAATCAAAAAGGTTTTTTTGAAATATAAAACTGCAACAGGTAATTGGAAACAGTTGCTTTTTAAACCTCATCCAAACAATCACTTCAGTCTCAAGAAACAGATCCTCAGTTTTTTATTTCACAACATAAAATAAAAAAGGAGATAACCTTACCAGAGTATTATATAAACTGATGTCTACTTCAAGACCACTTCTGACATGGAAAAATTTGACAATTGGGACTTTAGCAGTTGTTATAGGCAAGACATTTCTTAAACCTAGGATGAAATGTTTTATTACTGAATGGCTACAATACAGTCTTACACAGTATCACTTAACTTCCAACTGCAGCCAAAAGGCTACAAAATAAAACCTTGGTTGACACCAAATTTGTATTTGTTACGTTTTAACAATGATTTTAGAAATTTGTCAAACATAATCAATCTGATAAACTTAGTTTATAAAAAATGTATGTTTAGCCCCCTCAAAAAATAAAGAGCAGTCTAAATAAGAGTATAGAATTTCTTTATAGAGAAATAAGCTTAAGACATCAATGATTGTTCATTACAACTCATTGGAGATACACCAAAATGAGCACTATAAAATTCATGATTTCTTGAAGAAAAGACCAGGATTTTCATTGCAGACTTGTATCAGAATATCTTTTACTATCAACTTCCAATGCACTGAACATACAAGTACGTAATTATTAAACTGAAGCCTCAAGTCTTAAATCATTGTTCTTATGCATGTAAGTTATAAACATACTATCTGTCCAGATCAGATGTGGTCCAATAACATTATAAACTTGAATACCAATATATACAAACAAAAATAAATCCAAACGTTCACCATACTCAACCCTTCTCTTACTAACATAAGCTCTTTTATGTTAGTTGTATCTTAATGATTTTCACATGCAGTACCGCAGAACTGTCACTACAGCAAAGTAACAAAACCAGAATAACTTATCTTAATTTTCCAGAAAATTACCTGACTGTTTCTTGAGAACTTTTGCTAAATCTTCAATGATTCTGATGCAATCAAGTCCCTACGACATTAAGAAAAAAAGCTGAAAGATGTATCTCCTCCAAGTATTTTAGCCAAACCTTTTATTATGTGCCATTAAGCTTAAAGCTGTATAATCAAATGTTTCATGTTATACAGAATTATGTGAATACAAGAAATAGTTCCAAAAGAGCATATGTAAAATCAACAGCTGATAATATAATAAAGAAAACTTTTTTTAAAAGCTAATATTAGGCATGAAAGGAGACTGATGTGCTCTTCCACTGTTTCCCATTCCCAGTTTATGCAATGAAGAATGTTACTTATCTGCACAAATAAAGCTAGAAATGCAGAATTTGGGAGAAAACTAGCTACTTTATTCTTATAGTCATTCCTGCTTCACAGTAAACACCCCCAAAATAATCTGCCATAGTGGTAACTTAGTATTTCCTTCTAACATTAAAAGCTTTTATTAAAAAATGAATTTGTTACGCAAGAACAATTGCTAGAATATTGCTACACAATATAAGAAAATTCTGCATTTATTTACCAAAAACCAAAATCTTCTGGACCTACCTCAGCAGTTTCCAGACCATCTATTGTCATACAGATATCAAGATCACTTTGTTTGAAGCCAAAGCCATTTCTTGAGGAACCAAACAAATCCAGCTTGGTTCCTGTAAGGCATGGGTTGCATTTCAGCCATATATCAACAAAAAATATCAAATTATATATAACAAAGAATCTCAAATTGTATGTAGCTGCAAACCACTGCATGTCTCCTAATACAGGCAGGAAAACATTACTGTATTTCTGTAGTACATGAAAACTTTCTGATCAACTTTGCTTATGAGAAAAGAATCTCTACTATTATTGATTCAAATAAGCAGTTTGACAAATCCAGAAGCAAGTTAGGTTTTCCAGTACTTAAATCATCAGCATGTAGGCTCAAGCTGACATCTGACTGAAAAATGCTTTGTACAGAGATTCTCAGGGTAAGGGATATACCTGGCTCCAGCCAAAAAAATCTTTTTCTAATTTTAAAAGACCATGAACTGAAGTCCAGGTGTTACAGGTAAGAATTCCAGAAACAAAGGAAAAAAAATCAAATGCCTAGGTTCTGTGAATAGGCCAGATATTGTGCCTATATTTTAAAATATTCCAAGACCAGTAAGTTTCCATAGAAAGTACTAAAAAACCCTTGTTATTTGTAAGAGCAGTTACAAAAATAAGTCTGATTAATAAATAAAGTTAAAATAACAAATGTAAAACTATTCCACTTCTGCTTTGATTGTTCCTACTAATGTGTGATATAAATAAAAGATTCAAATAAATAAGAATAAAAATAAGCAAATAAATAAAAAATTTAAGCATATGAATAAATAAATAATTTATTATATAAATTAATAAACAAGTATTTTCAAATTTAAAAAAGCCTTACAAGACTTAGAACAAAAAGTAATGTAATGAAGTATTCGAATGTTAAGCAATAATATGAGTTAAATATTCAAATCTAGAGTGTTTATTATACTGAAATTACGTTTTCTTGGAAAACACTCAAGTATGAACAATCAAAAATATAAACAGAAGTTAGAATGGCCTAATTACCTGGGAAATCCTGTCTAATGAAGATTTCCAAGCTTTGTCTTATATGTTCTCGAGCATTATCTTCTACTATATTTGGAGCAAAATCATCTTTAAAAAAAGAAGAAGAAAAGACAACAATTTAAGCAACTGTTCTTCAGGAAGAGCAGTGAAGAGCAGATTCAAGTGAAAATAGAGAGGTTTTTACAGTGGGGCATAGGAAGGGAAAGAGAAAGAGAAAATTCACATGTGAAGGAAAGAAAACAAGGATGAAGTAGAAGAGAAATACCTGTTCAAAGAAAAACATTAATTAGACAAATAATGCATTTTTTCTGGTCAGAAATGGCGAGAGAGAAAGGAGGAAAGTTGGGTCACTCTGAAAAGAACAAAAGTGGAGAAATGTTACAAAACAATATTTTGACATGATTTTTCTAGAATATTGAAGTCTTTTTTAATGAAAACTACAAGTTAAGGAACAGTTAACATAATTCAAATCAGACAAATACAAAAGCATCAGTCAAAAACTCCACCCAAAATTAGATTCTCAGAATATGTATTTTCCAGTATGAGTAATCAACCAGCCAGCCAGAAGAAAAATCTAAAAATTTTCTAATTCTCTAGATAAAAACTACTGAGCAGTTCTATAAGAGCCATTACCATTAAGCCAAATTGTAGAATAGTATCTAAGAGTTGGAGGCAATGTAGCAAATAAACTGTCACCTTGTAGCACCATTAATCTGTGGGTATTCAGGTTTTTTTTCAGATTTTTTTTCTATGGCGCAATATTCAAAGGAAAAAACTTACGGTAACACTGGACACAAACTTGATCTAGAATAACTGAAAACTTGGGTGGCAGTGGTGGTAGTGGGTCAAGCTCAATTTTCTTGAAGTCTTCTGGACAATCATTCTTTAAATGACCTTCTCGTTTGCACAAGCTACATACTACTGTAGGAGACTGCATGAACAAAAAGCAAGATTAGTTTTAAAAAGTATAGTACTTTAATAAATTGGAGCAACACTTTCATATAACTTCTAACAGAACACAAGCAATACGTTTATGTTCTGATACAACTTGCTTACCTTGCCCTTTGTAAATGCTTGTTTACTGAATTCATAAAAAAGTTCAGATTCTAAGCACTGTTCTACTGCTGTGGTCTCTTCAGAATGGCTTCCCTTCTCAGTAAGATATTCTTGACTCAAATTGTTCCTCAGAGGTCCATCTACACTTTCTTTGAATTGTTTGTTTTCATATTTACTGGGGATGGAAAAATCATCTTCCTCTGACAGTGCATCATCATCTCCAGATCCAGTATATGTGTTATCTCCAGCTCTAATGGTAGCACTGCATTCTCTCTGATTTAGAAGACTTGGTGCTTCCTCTTCTTCCTCTTCATCATCTGAGTTAATCATTTGGGATACCTGACTCTGTGCTGAACATAGGAATTTTTGTGGGGATTCATCCAGTTCATCAGTACCTTCAGTGCTACTATACTCATCAATGTCAATCTTATCATCTGTTATACCACTGCACTCCAAGCCAAATTCATCACTCTCTGTAAGCACAGTTTGTTGAAAACCTTCTAAGTCTGAAATGCCACATGTCTCTACTTCATGCTCATTCATCATAACAGGGAGTTCTCCACTGTCACTGTCTTCATCAATTGTCTGCTCAGCAGGCAAAATAGTATCCCATTGTCTTTTTCGTTGTTCATGCTCTTCTTCTTCCTCCTCTTCTTCATCTTCATTTTCACTCTCTGTCTCTTCACAACTAGGTTTAAAATCCTCATTATCTCCAGAAATTACTTCCTCAATTATACAGTCTGAGTCTTCATGGGTAATTCCCAGATGACTTATATCATCAGCCAAGTCTTCTTCTGTGAAACTTTCTGAGCCATCACATAGTTTTGAAGGACCAATTTTATGTTCCTTGGGAATATGTGTACGCTCCGTTATGCTATCTTCTACTATGGCCATTTTTGTTCTACCATCCAAGTTTTGTAAGTCAGAATCTTCATGCTTTATAGCACCTTTTCCATGGTCCAGCATTTGGGATTTCTCCTCACTTGCATTTGAAGAGGGTATTTTGCTCCATTTTGCACTTTTTTTTTGAGGCAAGGCAAAATACTTATAAGTTGCTCTCAGACAGTGAAGAATATACACATACACTAGCTGGCTGTTCAGAGTTCTTGCCACATTCCTTTTGATTGAATATGGGTCTAGTAGAAAGAAGAAGTGAGCCAGCAGTGAAAGAGTTAATTTCTTAAAGAAAAGAATACACTTACATCCTTACAGAGTCTGAATTGCTAGTAACTCTTAAACATTGTGCAAGGACATAAGAGCTACAAATTGTACTGAAAAAAATTTTTTAGTTCACTTATTTTTTCTGATAATATCTAAAATAATACCAATTGATTTTTTTTGAAAAAAATATTCTACTATAACCAGTCCAATATTAAAAAAAATTCTAGGTTGTAACACACAATATTAACAGCAAAGTCAGCACCATATAAAAATTAAAGTTACAGTTATTTGAAGTTTGTTGAGAGATATTTATATACCTTCCACAGCAATGCGCTTTTTAGGCCAGTCCTTTAGTTCACGAGACACTGGTTCCTTGAGTCGTATGCTAATAACCAAATCAGCCATATTGAACTCCAAAGCATAGAAACGAAGCAGTTCAAGCCAGAGCTGACCAACAGGCGCTGAACACTGCTGACCTACATCAAATACTAAGGGAACCTGTCAATTACAGAAGAAAACCTTAAATAATATTTAGTACACAGACATTTAACTGCTATGCTTCCTTTATATCATCTGTATTCTAGTGTGGCAGAATTTATCATTGGTTCTCAACTTCTGCAATTGCAATAAAAACCGCAATTAAAAAGTTGGAAGATATAGTATAAAGCTCCAAAATTAAAGAATGCAGCAATAGTAAAAAGTAGCATTTGTGATTAATAACACTTTCTTTAAGTGTTTCTTTAAGTGTTTATGCCACAATTAATAAATTTCAAAGAAAAACTCACATCTCATGTCACAGGACAGAATGGATTATACAGCCTATTTTCCAGCCAAGTCTAGGCTGAATTGTTAACTCTCACAACACGCAATCACATAGTGATACTGTTTCTTACAAAGTTGTTACAATAGGAATAATTTGTAAGAACTGTTCCAAGCAAGTATTTTTCATATGCTTAATCTAATTCCAAGATAAAACTGCTCCAACTGTGTAAACAATATTATCCCAGATAGATTAAAATTCAGGATCTTACCAAAGAGTTTGAAATTATATCTGTTTTCCTGCCAGCTCCTTAGCACCAAAAGCTAAACACAACAGACCTTGAAGCAAGCAGTTGTGCAGTCCTTTAGTTCAGCTCATGGTTTTGAAACATAAGCACAAAACTGAAATACAATATTGTTCTTTTTTGAGAACAGCGATGTCTGCTAGACTACTACAGGAAAAAATTTGGAAGTTCAGACCTTGCCCCTTTTAGGGGAAGTTTCTTGTGGCAAATCAGAATCATCAGTGGGGTTATGCTCCCAAACCACAGCATCGTTCTTGACTTCCCTCAGATGAAAATGAGTTAATTTGTTTAATGAGAATCCTCCAATCTAGAGGAAACAAAAAAAAAAAAAGAAACATAGAGCTAAACATCATGTGAACTTTAAATTTTAGTCCCCACGCTGCAGTAGACCGAAGTTTAAAAAAAGCTGTCCCACTACTAGAATATGCCCCAACCTTTTTCTCTCTTCTCCCGATACTTCTCTACAAAAAACTCCCAAGAGCTCAGTGCTCTTAGAAGCGTGTGCTGGTGTCTGCACTCAAGAAATACAGACAGTGAGGTGGACTGAAAACTGGATGAACAGATGAATGGCAGATCCCAGAGGGCTGTAATCAGCGGCACGGAGTCTAAACATGGGCTTGTCATTACGGGTGTCCCACAAGGGTCAGTACTGGGCCCAGTGTTGTTTAATTTGTTCAGCAGTGACTGAGACAAAGAGACAGAGGCCTCCTCAGCAGGTCATGATGACACAAGGCTGGGAGCAGAGGCCAATACCCCAGAATGCAGCCTTGACAAGATGGAGAAATGGGCAGAGAAGGACTGTCTGAAATACAGCAAAGGCAAAAGCAGGGTTCTGCATTCCACTGGGGAGGAATAACTCCAGGCACCAGCACAGGCTGGAGGTCAATCTGCAGGAAAGCAGCTCTGTGGAGAAGGACCTGGGGGTCCTGGTGGACAACAAGCTGTCCATGAGCCAGCAGTGTGTCCTGGTGGCCAAGAATGTTGTCCCAGGGTGCATTAGGAAGAGCATTGTCAGTGGGGTGAAGGGGGTGATCCTGTCCCTCTAATCAACCCTGGTGAGGCGCATCAGGAGTGCTGGGTCCAATTCTGAGCTCCTCAGGACAAGAAAGACATGGAGCTCCTGAAGTGGGTTCAGCAAAAGGTAACAAAGATAATTAAATGACTGGAGCACCTCAGTTATGAGGAAAGGCTGAGGAAGCTGGGCTTGTTCAGCCTTGAGAAGAGGCAACTGAGGCAACTCATCAATGTCTTAGTATCTGAAGGGAGGGTTTCAAGAGGATGGATCTAGGTGGTGCTGAGCAATAGGACAAGAAGCAATGGCAGAAACTGATGCAGGAAGTTCCACCTGATTATGAGGAAGAACTTGTATGGGTGTACTGTGTGAGTGACCAAACATTGGAACTGATTGCCCAGAAAATTCTGTAATTTTGTGTCATGCAACCTTTTCTTTGCACATTAGACAAGCATAAATATGTATCTTATAGTTATATGGCCATATACAACAGGACATTTTTTTTCATCCAGCTTAGAAAGTGCATGTGCTTTTGAATGAGTCAGGAACATAGTAGAGAAAATTGCTAACTGCAAGGTTCTTGTAATTAATTATAGGAATTGGAACACGTGTGCTAAACATAACAAGAGACCGTAAGTGCAATGAATATAACTGAATTGGAATTCAGTTACTGGAATTGAATTATTGGAGTTGTATTATGGATGCCAGTCCAGAACTGGATTCTGCATTGGCATCCATAATACAGCTCCTGACATCAAGATGCATTTTGGTTTCTAAACCAGAAACCAAATCAGAAATACATGCTGTAAATGTGATCACATGTAATGTGATCCCTTCTGATAGTATCAGTGCACCAGTGTGCTCCTCAACCATGGTCTATTTTTTGGAGAATTAGATGGCAAATTCTAAGATGCTTTGCGATGTAGCTATGTGGATTGAGTTCTCAACAGTCTGGAGGAAAGGCTGAAGAAAATGAGGAAGTAAATTGCTGCAAAATGCATTATTCAATGCCCACCTCCCCTTATTCACAGAAGGGGCAACAGAGCGCTTATTTCAGTGACTAGGATTGTGAAAAGTAACCTTACAGCTAGGCATACTAAACTTAAGTGTAGTCATTGCATGATGATTAATTCACACATGAGTTCTAATTCTTAATTCCTGCAGAAAGGGCTCACTTATGGCTTGCTCAGAGTAGCATAAAGCTAACAGACTATATACCACTGCAAGTAACTGGTCCTCTCATTTATACTATTCAGTGTATTAATACACATACCCATGATCCCAAATAGACAGGCAGAAAGGGCTCTTTCCTCTGTTGTAGAAAGAAAATAACCATTAAAGCGAACACATAAGGTGACAAGCCTCCTTCTTCAGGACGATCAACACAGCATAACTGTAAAAACAAATTGTGTAGCCATTAAAGTTTCAAGTGATACTATGAAAAATATTCTTTTAATTACTGTTCAGAAGTCAGTCACATTGAATACTACAGAAACTTAGATATCTTTGAACTCTTACCAGATGCAATTTGTTCTTAAGGCCTGCATATTTACTGCAGTTACTACCATACTACCATAACATTTTCAGTGTAAGAGCCATAGGACACAGACTGGCAAAACAGAGAGCATAGACCACATTTGTAAAAAAGTGATAACTCCTTTTGCATAGATACAGTACAAGTCAGAAGTTTTTCAATTTTTAATTAACATTTTAATTGCAGACACACAAATTTTACAAGTTATGTTAATTCCTAAGATTGTTTTCATCTACAATAGAGACAAACAGTTTTTTCATTTTTTTCATGATGGATTAAGTTTACGAGAAACTAGCAACTCCATCTCATATGCATTCCTCTGACTAGTTTGGTAACCTAGAAAGATGCTTACAGTCTGCACTCTGCTGAATGAAGCTTAAAATTCCATTTTTGAAATTTAGTGGAACGTTTATCACACACAAATGATAATTATATAATTTTAAAAATTTACAATTTATAACAACATATGTCCGCATTGCAACTCTTTTTCCAAGGGCTGTTTCAACAACCATTTTCTAAAGCATAACTACAGGCATAATATCAAAGTTAATTCAATATTTATTCACAGATAAGGAATACAAATGACTCTCACCTTTGCCCAGTACCTGAAGGCAATCACTAAAGGTATGATAGTGGGTTCCAGCTTTCCAAGAGTAGCCAAATGGTTTGTTGTTAGACAAGCATTCTCATTCCCTGCACTCACTTTACAAATAAGGCCACTAAAATCCAAAAAGAAATGAAATATCTTGAAGGTTTTGTAACATCCAGAGGTCAGATAACACCTCACAGAACTGTGTAGCAGAAGGCTGTAAGGAAAGACTTGACAGCCTCTCAAAGACAGTGTCTCTGCATGAAAAGCAGAATGCAATATTAATTTGATTTATAGTTAGGTTGAGAATATATGCATTATAATTTTCTGTACACGTGTTTTAAGATATAATCCAAATTTAAGTATTTTTTCTAAAATTAATTTACTGAATTGAAAAAGTTATAGTATTAATTTCCTTCATAAAACAAAAATGTCTTCCCACACCACACCCACCATCAAACAGTTTCTGTGCTGTTTTCACACAACATAAAATATTTTTAAACACTGAAAAATCAAGGTAGCACCAAATAACTGGTAATATTTTTGTCAGTAGCTGTTTATAGAATGTTTCATGAATCTCAATTGATATTCATCAAATGGGCAAAATAAAATATCTTTCACTTGTTCTCAAAATACAAGCAAAGCTAATAAGCAAACTGTTCTTATCCTTGCAGAAATCTGTAATTTAATATGGTATGTACACTACCTCTAAGAAAGGAAAGTTTCTGCTTAAGCAATAATCCCAAATGGAAGGGTAAGGGTACATGCTGGAAGCCATAATGGTTGAAGGGGTTGGAAAATACACAGCTGAGGACAGAACAACCCTTACCCTCTTATTCTAGGCTAGGAATGACTTGCCCATGAGTGTTAGTTTGTGTTTCAAGATCCATGGAACTGTAATAATTTAGTACAGAAACGTCATTTATCAGGTGGTAATATAATTTACATTGCTATATATACTATTAGAACACACAAATTGACAACCGAGACCTTTGCTTTTCTCTGCACACCACCACTGGTACTCTAGCATGGAAATCTGCATCAACTTCCGTAAAAGATTCTAAGTGGGAAAAAGAAAAAGAAGAAGCCACATTAAGCATGATGTTGATAAAAAAACATGTTGAACTGGATGCAACTAGAAGAGTACAGGTAGAATTTCAGTTTCTAATATAATGACTAATATTGAGAAAAATAAAGTACATGTGATTTATGTATTTCACATGTGATAGGAAGACTATGGTCTATACAATAAGGACTGTTAGGAAAATACTGAGAAAAACCGGAACTTTTCAAAATTCATATATACACAGTAGGTAAAATTAAGGAGGTATATTTTGGTTAAGAGCTGGCTTTAGCAATTGAGGTATGCAGAGAGACCTACAACACCTATGGAACAATATTAGTGCGAAAAATAAAAACACCAGAGTGTTACATCACTACTATACAGAAATAAATTCTTTCCCTGGTTATCTGACAATTTTTTATGTAAATATAGAACAGGCTTGCCTACATGATGTCCCTTTCCTATGCTTTTTCTGTTTTTTTCTTCTTATTCTTGATATCATTTTCCAAATATAATTCAGCTGTCAGCCACCCTAGTTCCTTCTCTTAGTGGTGCTGATTGATCCAAACTAGACTTATTTTTTGATACCTTTTGAAACCTATGGTTTCACTGGGCCAGGAGGGGAGGAAACTATCAAACAATTTTAGATACTTTACTCAAAGATTCTGAAATAACAAGATTTTTGTGATGATACTTAGCCAACTGGACACCTAATTTCACTGAAAATTATCTTGCTTTTGCCACTAAGGTACCTCAAACACCTAATGCTCTATCCCTGTATCTTTTCACTTACAAAGAAGACTCTGCACAACACTTTAATGCAAATATTACTTGCTTTTCTGATACAATAGTGATCCTAACTTCTTAAGAGAGCTGGGTCTTCTTCCTCTAATCTAACTTAAAAATAACCCCATTCTCAAAGACCATAATGGTCCAGACAATAAAATGCACATACAATGATGGCGAGGGTGCCACTAAGAAAATCTAGGTCAGTAAACATACATATTTTGAATAATATGTGTGGTTCTCGAACTGTGGGCATAAAGCAAGGCAAGAAAGCAGTAAAGCTACTTTTTGCAATCTGCATTTAAAAAGAATAGAGTTTCCATGCCCCCCGCCCAATATTTTCTTTTTTTTTCTTGCCTGCATATGCTTGGTTTGAGTAAACATAGTTTTTAAAAGGATCTTAAACTTTACTTCCTTATATAAATGCAGAGAGTTATGTTCATTATATGAAAAAACCCCCGTGTGCCTCTATGCAGTCATCTGTACATGGCCAGCACCTGCACTGACAGACATGTGCAGGTAATGACCACAATGTAAAGTACATTACTGGGTTTCTGTTACATTTTAAAGAACTTAGGCTGCTTTCTGTACTATGCATGGCTAATAGAGCAGGCTGGGGAGGACAGCAGAGTCTACCTCACGTGTAATGACATCTTCACTTATAATGTAGAAGAAAGCCTCCCACTAGGAATTTCTCAAATCAAAAATAAGAGACCTTCAGCCCTCATAACACTGAATGTGAAGCCAAAAGTAGTTTTCCTAATGTATTCTTTTCTGCAGTATTATTCAGTCTCATATCTTTCTAAAAAAAGAATAGCATGTGATGTACCTGTTCAGCAGAGGTGAAATTCAGCAATACTAAGCAGTAATAGTTTAATGAAATTGAGAAGGCAGCAATTTTTTCTTACCACTGTTCTGGAGACTTTCTTGCACAAGTAAGAGAACATCTGGTTGAGTCATCTGTCAATAAAATGAATAAAGCTGTTTTTGTATCAACTACCTGTCAAGAAAGTGATTTTCTACAACTCAAATTTAAAACCACCTCTATGTGTACTTCTCTATTATTAAGTTGCATCAAAAGGAACAGGAGCTCTGCTTGCTTTGAAGAAAAAAAATATAATCCTGGAGTAATTGTTCCTAAAGTTATTTTTACCTCTATCAAAGACTTGATTATGGTAAGAAAACCCCCACTAGCAGAATTATTGTTTCAGTGTGCTTAAATATGACTGCATTCTGACAGAGTGGACTTACATCATGTTAAAGACTGGAATTATGGCTTTTTAGAATTCTCTGCATGTTATGAACTTAGATAATTCTTGGTTTCCTAAAGGAAATGTTAAATTCTAATAATAGGACTGCCAAATCAACTACAGCAGCAGTAAGTTTAAGTACAGAATCATGTCCTTAATTACTTTTCAATGTTCAAGCACAAAGATGCATAAAAACAATTAACATGACGAATAAAAACCTTAAATTACTCCACATATAAATAACCATAAGGTTTCATGGCTCAAATATAACCTAGTAGTCAAAATGTGCGTATGTGAATATATCAATACAAAACCAGGATCAGTACTGAAACAAGAACACAGAAGTGTCATTTATTCCAGCTGTTAGAGAATATGAATAATCATCTGTCTCAGAGGACTGCTAGAGTACAGATGTTTTAAGTGTTTTCATAAGAAGTTTCAACAAAACACAAAGATGTATTACACTGCCTGATGACTACAGTTTTGTGAAGAATGTTATTTTAAGACCAGACAGGCTCTGTTTTACCCAATGGGCTTTTATAAAACCACACTATAAAATATATTTACAATATAATCTACATGAAGATGCAAACATTCAAAACCACTAACACGTACTTAATAAAATGGCCTTACTTACATTGGCAGGAAACTGGGTATCTATGTTTAAGTCTGAAGTTTTGAAACCAAATCTGCTATAGGAGGAGCCATACAATCTTAATGAACACTCTGCAACAAAAAGAATTATATTTCATTTACACTATGCCTAACTCTAAGTCTGTAGCTACCTACAGCATTGTTAATAGATCTTAAACCTACACCTGGTTTTGGTAAGCACAAGAAAAGAAGAAAGGTCTTCAACAGCCCAGAACTGTTACTAAATCCTGCCTTCTGTGCTGTTGTTGGTAAAGGCTTATCATGAAGGTCAAATCCTTCCCACATCCTTTTCATCTTCACTTTTTATTACAGGCCTGTTTGGGTCATGAACACCATTGTAATTTAAGTCTGGAACAGGTTTATATTGCTAAATCAAGTTGTTCAACAGACTAGTAACTAAACATGCTGTTTTAGAATTTAGAGAGATAAGGTTTTAAATTCAGTTTTCATTTCATAAGCTGTTGGGGATTTTTTTTTGTTTGGTTGATTTATTTTTTTGTTTGTTCAGTTTTTGTTGTTATTTTGTTTTTAATAAATTGGCATATCTAGCACTTAAATTGCAAAAAATACCTGGCAATTTTTGACGCAGCAAATTTTCCATCATTGTTTTAATGTTAAGCCTTTCTTCTAGATCTTCATTATTTAAGCCAAACTCCTGCACAACATTTTCAATAGCAACACCGATAGCTTGTATCTGGGAAGGCGTTGGAGGAGGAAGGGCACTCAGCAGTTTTTCTTCTTGCTTTTCCTTTCAAGATAACAAGACCAATGTTTTAATGAACTTCTTGAGTTCCTTCACATGCTGAAATGAAGGCCATAAACTCATCCCAAGTAATACCACCACCACCACAAATTTTCCAGCTAATGTAGATAATTGGAAGCAATAAAGAATCTGATACTCCAGGAGGCTTCAGTAATGTTCAGATATATATATATACACACACACACACACACACATGTATTTGGCATGTAAAAAAAAAAATCATCAATTCTTTTATCACCTATGAAGTATCAAAGGTAGGAACTGAAGATGAAGAAATAGAAAATCTGCATAAGACATATTTGGTCCACTTCAAGCAGAGAAAGAAGAAGATGTTTAAAAAAAAAAGTAAAATTGATTTTATGCTGGAACTTATTTTGTTGCTTATACTCAAAACAAATCTATTTCATTTACATATAAACAAATCTGTAATACTCCACAGGTGCTTAATTTTTGCAGTATTTCTGAACTGAAATATTCATTCTGATATACAGGTTATAACTTCTAATTCTGCCATACCAACTACTCCTCATTGCAAAGTCCAGGTCCCAAACTTATTGTTTTCATTAGTATCACTATGTAACAGTTTTTAAAAATATTGAAACATGGTAAAAACAAAATGTGGAATGGTTTTAAAAGCAGTGCCATTTCGTCATTTTTAGTGGGGTAAGGAAGGTTTCATTAAATTAGTTTATACTTTTTCTTGGGCTAAACTCACCTTAAAGCTTTTCTTGTGTCTTTTTTCTTTAATATGCTTATGAGCAAAAGCTACCGACTCAATGAGAACATCACACAACTTGCAGGTATATTTTGCTGATGGGTAGCTTCGAGGTTGCTAAAATAAAAATAGCAAAAAAACCCCTTGAAATATATAAAGGTATTATTTTCACTTCATTCAGTACCCTAGCTAAGTTCAGTGGACTAACCCTGAAAGCTACACCCACTCACTTTATCTTCCTTCACTTCTTATTTGCCATCAAAAAGTTTGCACATCAAATATAATGTCAGAAGAATGATACCATGTCAATCACACCTAACACCTTATCTTTTACACAAGAAAATACCCAATGCCCATGGAAGAATATATTAATTGAAGAAACAACTACTCCAGCATTTTAATTAAGATCTGACATCATTCCATGAACTAAAGGAGCAGCCAATTTTTTGAACTTGAACTGTTATCAATGTTGTAGCAAAAGCCCCAAAAGATAAACCCTCTTCTTTTTACAATTCATTAACAGCAATATCTGTAACTAAACTTTCTAGCTACAGTCAGAGATGTTGCTCAAAGTGTACCATGTACAATATATTTATATGCACAAAATATAGGAGAGGTCTATCTGTACGAGTAAATACAGCAGCACCTTCTTCAGTCTATAAATGTAGTCTCGCTTCAATCGTTCTTCAGCTTGCTGCAGCCCCAGAAGTTCTTTTGCTGACAGCACAGATTCATCTATAACCGGACCTTCCACTTCATCATGATCACACTCATCTTTTATAATTCTTCTCAGTCTTCTTGGTTTTCTAAGGTTCTTCATTTCTTATAAAGAATTATGAGAGTAAACACATCAAATAACTGCAGAGCATCAGACAGCATTTAAAAATTTGTTTTCCTTAATTAACATTCTACTTACAAAAGAATCAAAGAAAGCACAATCAATTCACCTACTTGGTTTGGTTTCACAATTTGTCCTGTGCAAGTCAGATAATAATAAGTGTATATTAGTATCACCACCTATAGTGCCTTTGTCCCAAACTACAAATAAATCTAATTAATTTGTTCCACTGAAGAAAATTACCTTACTTAGATACCTTTGTTAAAACTGGCAAAAAAAATAGAACTAAATGCAATAGATATGCCTGTGTGTCATTACAGCAAAAATACAGAATATGTCCAAAGATTTTCGGATGCCTGGCTAGGCTTTGGTAGACAAATAAGCTAGACTACGAGTATGACAGAATTAAAAAGATCAGGCCAATCTGAATGATTTATAAGACCTAGCAGCACTCTGATATGGCACTGTTGTGGTTTAACTCATGTATGACAATTTATTAACAAAGGATTATTACTGGTGATAATGTAATTTGCCTTTCAGCTAAACCAGTATATGGATCATACTACCTTCACAATATTAAATAAACAAGTGGAAAAAAGTAAGCACCACCGCTGGCTACAGAGACTAAAGAATGGACTTGCCAAGTATGTGCACATTGCTTTAATAAAGCTGTAAAACTGCCATAATAATAATGCTTAAAAAGCTTGTTGTGTTTACAGCAAAAGCTCTGGAACAAATCAATCTAAATACCACTTCTACTTCAAAGTGAATTTTATCATCATTTTGAAGCAGAAGCTGCTATTGGCCCAAACCCAATACCTGTAAAAATCATCTCAGGAATAAATATATATATCAGGTTTCCACACCTTGCCTTTCACTTGTACAGCTATACAGGATGTCCCAATGCCTGTAATGTCTAAAGTTCCCTTCTTCTAAGAAAGTTCATGCAACTTCCTTAGACTCCCAAACTTTTATCATAGCACGAGGCTTTAATTTAAAAAAGGCATGTAGTAATTAAAAAAGGCAAAATAAAAAATCCAGATAAACTCCTCTTCCAAATAAGTTTACAAAATTTCTTTCCCATAACCACAATTTTTGTCTCTAATAATTGGCAAATGGTAACAACAGAGTTGTGTATTTGTGACCAGTTATTGATTCAATACAGCACGCATGTATTAGTGGTGTAAACAGTACCAGGGCAAAGATAACAATATAATTTCTTTCTTTCAGCAGCAGCACAAGTTTAAGCTGCAATAAAGAGAATTTAGGCCTAAGAGGTTGTAGAATAGAAGCTGTACTCCAAAGGAATCTCCAGGGAGCAGAAACAGAAGTCTGAGCTTGTGAACCTTCCCCACGTCCTCCATTTCTGCATCAACGCTTCTGCTCAAATTCCTAAGATGTGCCACATCTGTTTCACCATATTTTTTAACTAATTAGTGTGGATAGAACCTGGAGGTATATTAATGTTTTCACAGAAAAGCCTGTGACAACTACCTACTTCTCAATCTTCTCAATTATTTCTGTAGCCAACAAGTAGCTTAAAAAAATTTACAAACTAAATAAATACTTCTAATATTTGGTAGGTACAATAGTGACAATCTAATTTTAGGTTAATGATTGAATCAAGTACTAAAGAACAGTGTCTCAGAGATAAACTTCCTTATGAGCTACAATAAAGATATGAAGGCAATAAGAAGGACAACTGCACAAAATATTTCAAGTAAATGCTAGAAGAAACATTTTTAGTAATTTTACTACTTGACACAAAATTTCTGAAAAGACTTCAAGAGGTGAGCTATGCCATGCCTGTGCTTCACAGCAGAATGAAACAAACACTGTCAAATATGAACAATGCTCAGCTAACCTGTTCTTAAAGGCCTTCAAGTACCTTTTCCACGAGCTGCCCATGAACTTCTCCAGAACCTCCATAGCTTTACCTTTGGAAACTTGCCCTTTATTCCTCATCTGAACCTTTCTTGCGCAATTTTAGGCCCATTGTTTTGTGTCCTATCTACTGGAAAGAAACAATATAGTTTACTACATCAGTAGTAGCTTTTTACAGTACTAAGTAGGAGCTTTTAAAGTAGGAGCTTTTTATAGCTTCCTACACAGAAGATTGTTACTATGCCTCCCTACCCTCTTCATTTTGCAGAAATATTGGGCAGTGTTCACAGTTTGAACAGCTTCTGTTTCCTACATGTCTTGACAACCTTCTTGCTTTTCTTTGCACAGCTTCCATTTTCATACAAGTGGAATGCCAAAACTGGATGGAGGACAACTCAGGAAAAGGGGTACTTCAGACTGTGAGTCTTTTTTCATGCCTCACAACCCCATGATAATGACTACTCATTATCATCTTCTGATTCACTATCATTTCAGACCCTTCTCCGAAAAAATATTGCTTTATAGTAACTTTTCCTCCTTTATCTGAACAGCTGATATTCCTCCTTAAACAATGGCATTTACATATCCTTTGTATTCCATCCTATATGTAGGTCATTTCTCCAACTGTGCAAAGTTATTTTAATTGACCTTCCTGCTTTTCTGCATTCCATTCCTACCAGCTCCACAGCATATTCAATTTTCAGAGCACAAAATTAATAAGTCTGTTGTCTTCATTCATCATTACAGTAGTATAACAAACATTGAACGGAATAAAATACTCACTCACTAGATGTTCACTCACTATTTTAACTGACAAAATCTTTAGTAGTTTCTGAGTATAGTTACCTAATTAGTTCTGCAAGCCTCTTACATTAATTTAATCCAGACAATTTTCCACTAATTTACTTACAGAACTGTCACATAGGAGTATCCAAAGTAGTACAGTACTAGTACAAGCAATACCTACTAACTGCCTTTCCCATGTCCACAGGGACTGATGACAATTTTAAATAAATAAATTAGGGCTTGGCATACCTTCTCCTTAACAAATGCATACTTACTACTTATCTTTGTTACCTTTCAAATACTTACAGTATATTATTTGTTGCAAAACTGACCCCTGAGATTTAAGCTGCATACTATTTTAATTCTTCTTTTAAGAGACACTTGTCCATTCCTGTAATCAGTAACTCACTTCCCTTAAGTTCTCAAGTATGATTGCCAATGGTTCCAAAAATCTATTTCAGTGAGTTCCTGAAGTTTCACAGGAAAAAGTTCATTACATCCAGTAAAAGAAGAAACTAAAGAAAATTTTAACTGAATAAAAAGCTTGTGAAAACACTCTACTCTCTCCTCATGTGAGGTTGAGCTGTGTGCAGCTTATTTCTAACAATAAGAGACACTGGGCACCTGTTCGCAGTTTATCTTTTTAGTGACAGCTAGTATCAAGGGAAAGGACATTTAACTGCTGGACTTCCTAGCATCAACCAGAATAGCTCTTCTTCTCAGCAGAGGGTCTGATCACTACTGTCTTTGGCTCCCACTCTTAAATAAAATAAGACAGATTTCTTGTCAACTGGCATTCCCTGTTAGCAGCATCACACACAAGTTACACTCTCTATATTTTAAACTTCCTTTTTCTGCTTTACTTGCATTCCATGAAAATACTATTGTATTCATCACTTCACCCTCCCTTAGGCTGTTGTTCCTGACATTTCAATGCTTTGGGTTTGTACTCTGATTATTAGTACCAACTGCCCACAGGGAAGTTAAACGTATGAAGAACTGGACTTGTGTTATTGCTGTACTGAGTTCTCACAATACTGACACAGCACTGCTTTCAATACTCATTAAGACACGTTGTTAAAGACCTCATTGGTAGCTCCAAAAATCTTACCCTGTTGTCAGCTTAATTGAAAGACTTCTTATCAGCCATGACAGATTCCATCAAATTGTACAGGGAAAACAACAAACAGGGACACTACAGAGATGCTGTAATCTATTTACTTCTATCACTCACAGGCTAAACTGCAAAGACAACATAATCTAAAAAACAAGTTCTGTATTATTTGCTGTAGCAATTTGTCTGAAGTGCTATAAGTACAGAGCAGTCAATAGCTTGTAATACATGAGAGAAAAAAACCACTTTTTTACTTAAATAGTGAATCTTGAAATTTTACTTTTCAGTACCACATGTAGGAAGCTACTTTACTGGACAGCTATGCAAAAACAAAGAAATATGTGATTACCAGAACTTCCTTTCTGCATGTCTGGCACATCTTTGCTCATTAAATCTTCCTGAAGTTGTCGTCTTACATTTCTGTTTCCAGCACCTTCCACCTTGTGAAAAGAGTCCTTTCTTGTCCTGCCATGCCCAGGAATCCAGGGAGCAGAACGGTACTCTCTCCAGGTGTCAGAAGTACCATGATGGTCATCAGATACCCACTTCTTCATTTGGTCTCTTTGGATATCATTTAACTTTGACCCTTGACTGTAAGCTGTGTTTTTAAGTGAATTTGGGCTACTCAAAACACTTTGTGGCCCTCGCCTGGGACTGCTTCCGTAATGACCTGGAGTTCCCTTTTTCCTTTGCAGGCTGGTATCTATTTTATTGCTACAGCCACTTCCATATTCATCCATGACTTGGTAGTCTATCTGTAAAGGACTTTCTTTTAATTCTTCTGGATGCAAAATTTCCTGCTCGTTATTTTGTTTGGCAAAGCAAGGTTTTGCAGCATCTCCCATGGTTATTGCTATTCCCACCTAGAAATCAAAAAGTTAAAAGCTGTATTTTAAAATCAATCAAGGAATGAACACTGGATATTAACTGCTATGGAAATCTCAACAATCAAATTCCTGGCTTAAACCAAGGCAAGAAAAGGCAGTCCAAAACTTAGCTAGGTCTCTTCTCTTAGTATGTCTTAACACCTATGAGTGGTTTATAAAATACAGAGACGGTCTATGGCTTTTGCAGGCCCTAAGGTCTTTAGGACAGATAGAAAATTTTAAGAGTCTACGCCAGTCTCAGCTCAGTACAGGAAAGCTTTGAAAGAATGGCTGAAGGAGGCAAAAAAGGAGGCAAGGATGGCCCCAAGGCCATTCTACATATCAGAATATTCCTCTTTGCCCACAGTAGGCACTCTTCACCTTGTTAAGAATGAAAATCATGATCATCAGAGGACAGAGAACTGCAGAAGCTAAGTTGCAATCTAGCTATCAGGCAAGTAGCATATAATGACTTAGAAACAATGTACTCTCTGCACATTTTAGGCAGTCCACCACTGTGAGGTCTCACATTACTCAGTATTAACCACTCCTATTTCATATTATTATAGTGTTGTCTAAAACATCTGGACCACTGAATTACTTGCACACTCCCCCCCTTTCTTTGGTTACCTCTATGTTCTTATTGCAAAACATTGCCACAGAGCTCTAACTTCAATGCTGCCAATAAACCATGTGACTGTGAAAGGGGAATTACAGGGAGAGACTGTGTAAAACACGTTAAGTGGCAGTGGTTGCCTCAACACTGAGTATTTTATGATTTAAATATAGACAGATACAACTAAACAAAAATATCTTCTCTTTCAAAATACATGTAGATACTTAAGGATGCAGATAAAGAGACTTAAAGAGCATTTTCAAGCACCTAAACATCACAAAATGTCCTTCTATTGCCATTAATATGGGAGTAGGGTACCTGATTTCTCACTTTTTTTCTTTTTTTTTTTATATTCTGCAGGCCATAAAGACACTCTTAAAAGTCTCAGTGCCTGCATTTTACAGGCCTGAGGTTTTTAGTGTTTATGCCCCTCTTAAGATAAAGATAGTTTTTTGGTCCCACACAAGCGAAAAAACAAACAGGATTCCTGTCCTAAAGAACAGTATTCTTACCCAGTTATGCACATCTCTGGAAATGCAGCTGCTATAGCTAAGAGCGGAAAGAAAAGTTTCAAACACACGAAGTGCACTTGCTTCCTATTTTAGGCAAGAAACGCTGTCAAACCCGAATTTCAGAGTGACCTAAACCCAGCCTGTTTTAGAGTCATCCCCAGAAGCAACGCCCACACCCTGCCGCCAGGCTAGATGACGACACCTCCCTGCACGGGAAGGAAACAGAAAAGTCAAAGTTTACGTTCGCCTCCGGCTCCCAACCAGGACTGGAGGCGCGAGCCTGGTGTGGGCAGGGGGCTGCCCTGGGGGTCAGCGGCGTCGCAGATAGGCAGGACACGGTTGCCTGCGGAGCCAGCACCGTCAGGCAGCGCCAGCCAAGTTGCCAGGGGTACCCAGGCGCAGGTGTTAAGATGCCGGCGCAGGAAACACACTACGTGGGTCAGGGCTCCCTTGCCGCCACACCGCAGCTCCCGGCTCGCTCCTCCTCGGCCTCCCACAGGCTAACGAAGGTCCCCAGCCCCCTCCTATCGAGCTCCGACTCCGGTGGTGGGACTGTGGCGCAGCATAACTCAAACTGCCGCCTCAGCCGGACACAGCCCGCGAGCAGAGGGGCCGCGGCAGGGCTCGGCACGAGGGGACCGAGAGACGTAGGGAGGAAGAGAGGGAGGCAAAAGAGCGGGCGACGGGCACAGGCCGCCGGTGGACACCGCCCGCCGCCGGGAAAGGCCTCGCCTTGCCGCCAAGAGAAGGGCACTCACCGCCCGCTACCGCCGGCCCGCCTGCCGCCCAGGGCTCGCCATTGTGGTGCGACGGAAGCGGCGCTGCTCCCTCAGCGCGACCGATCCGCCCTGGTCTTCCGGCAGCGCGGGCCCGCCCTCCGCGCCCGGCGGGGCGGGCCGGGCCGGGCCGGGGCGGGACAGGAGCGGACGCGGAAGTGGAGCCGGTCCGGTTCGCAGTGGGTCCGGAAAGCGTGTGTGGCCGAATTGCGTCTGGTCTTTCCTTCCTGTCATGGTGACTCCACCACCTTGCTGGGCAGGCCGTTGCCCCGTCTAATCACCGTTTCTGTGAAGAAATTACTCCTGATGTACAACCTGAGCCTCCCCTACCTCAGCTTGAGGCTCTGCACTCTTGTCCTGTCACCTGGTGCCTGTGAAAAGAGGCCGACCCCCACCTGGCTGCGCTCTCTTTTCAGGCAGATGTAGACTACAAAGAGGTCTCCTCTGAGCCTGCTCCAAGCTAAACACCCCCAGCTCCCTCAGCTGCTCCTCACAGGACTTGTGCTCCAGACCCTTGCCCAGCTCCGTTGCCCTTCTCTGGACATGCTCCATCCAGCACCTCAATGTCCTTGCAGTGAGGAGCCCAAATATGAACACAAGATTTGAGGTGTAGCCTCACCAGTGCTGGGTACGGGGAGATAACCACTGCCCTGGTCCTGCTGGCCACACTATTGCTGATACAGGCCAGGAAGCAATTGGCCTTCTTGGTCACTGAAGAGGTGAATAATGTACATTGCAGTTATCTCCCAGAAAACAAGTACCTGATTTACTGGCTTGTTGAGAAGGGTCTCTTTTTACCATGCTTTTGCATTCATATTTATGGAAAAGAGGGACTTTTAATAAGCCTCATGAGGTGGCCCTCATAAGAATTCACCTTCCCATTCCAGTTCAAATTTCCTTAGCAAATGTGTACAAGTATATAGGCTTTGAAGATAGGTAAACTGCAGAAACTTCCCAGAATAATTTATGGTACCTTTCCAAGACAGGAACTTGCAGGCCAGTGCTTTGCATTAACAGTCAAAAGTTACTTTTGACTTTCCCTCTATTACCCTTTCCTGGTAGGATGCTTTCTGGTAAGGGCCTGGCATGGAAGGATAGCATATCTTACCAAAACAATTGCTGTAAGCAGGTGTGGCTGGGGTACCAAACATGAAAGTGTTTCTGAACCCTGTCTTGCCTTCTTCTTCCATAAAATTGTTGAGTGGCTGCAGGGTCAGCATGTTTTGTGTCATAGTGGCTGTGGTGGGTCAAACAATCTTTGGTCTGATGAAAGTTTCTCACTAATGCAGCCATGCAAGACTGTCTAAAGTTTCTGTCATTTTTATGAAACTAAAATTCCTCTGGTTTTATAAAAGTCAGTGATTTGTGTTTAAATTTCAACTAGATTGATTGTTGTATACTCAAATACAAGCATTTTCTATGGTCAGACAAAAATAAGAGGAAATGGGCTAAAAGTGTCGTATGTCCTAAAGACACATGCTCTTGCTTGGAAAGCCTAAATTTTGATCCACTGAGATTTTTTCCTAAATAGGTAGCATGAAGATGCAATTAGTCAGTTTTTTTTTTTTTTTAAAAAGTAAACTTAGCATGCAGAATACAAATCTACTGAAATGAGAAAGACAACTAGCAGCTCTTTCTAAATTTATCAGTAATAAAATAAGAGAGAGAAATTGAGAAATAGTAAAAGAGTACAACTCACTAAATCAAGTAAGATCACCCAGATGCGCATAAATTATAAGACTGAGCTTAAAGAACAAACACAGAATTGGGCATCACAATTTTTTTTTTTTTGTTTTTTAGAAATGTAGTCTCTGGAATTTTTTGAGTATGATCTTGAATCTGCTGCAGACATTTTGTTCTACATTTTGAACAAGTAAGTATTTTATATATCCTTTAAATAGGTTTTGTTTTATTTTGCTGTTGTAGAAAAGATACTGTTTTCCTTTATGAAAGCTTGTTCACCAAGGAATAAAGGATTGCATTGTAAGATAAACTGGGCCAGTTTGGGATTATACTTTTGTCATACTTGTGCTAATGGGGGTGGGATTGCCCAGGCACAGAAGTGGTAGGAAGCTGAGGTAGACTCCTGTTTTGACTGTGACTCAGACAGCTCTTGGAGCCTCGCCCTATACCTGCTTCTTCACATCAGCATTTTACTGTTGGAACACCCTCCATCTTGAAAAGCTACTAAGCTACTAGAAGCACTGACAATGTTGCTCTTTGTCTTCATCATTGATAGACTGTGTCACTTGCAGATAAATCAGAAAACCTGTCTGCTAGATATTTTATGGTGAGATTTTCTGGAAGACAGTGGATATGGCCATTTACACCCAAAAAGAACTTGGCCAAATACGGTGTCTTTTTCGTTGTGCATCTCCAGACTACTTGCTGGTGAGATATTATGAGGAGCAGAAAAGGCCTTGATGCTAAGTGTTACTCAGCAGTAACTAAAAGATCTCTGTGTTACCAAAACTTTTTCTAGCATTCATCCAAAACATTGTCCCCATACCAGCTACCATGAAGAAATCTAGCTCTACTCCTGCCCAAACTAGAACATTTTCCACTAGTTATTCCGTATCATTTATGTCATATTAAGATCCCACCTTATCAAACACCTGCTTCCCCTTAAAATGTTTGTGAAAAGTCCATAATTATCTGCAAAATGCTCACTGTGTTTATTTGTTGTTTGACTTTGTGCTCCATCTTTTATGGTGGTCACTCAGGATTGAAAAAGTAGTATGTTGCATGGAGTCATTTGGCACCAAAGGCAGCACACTATGAAACTGTCTGCAAAGGAGACAGAGGAGTCCTACAACTTTATTTTATAAAGGGAAAGAGTCCGTTGGGGCATACCCCCATCCAGTTTCTCTCTAGAGGTTTTAGAGGATGAAGCCTCCTTTTATCCTAAATTCTCAGCTGCATGTTGCTGTCTTCCTATCCCCATTGGCTGAGGAGCTACAAAGGCACAGGTTCCCTCCCTTGAACCTGTCATTTTCCTCCAAAATTCAGAATTTCAGGTTTTCTGGGTTCTGCAGTACACTTGGTCTGGACCCATTTCTCTATTACTGTAAAATTCAAGAGTCAATCTGTCTGGGTTATGTAACTGGGTTATGTAACAAACCTGCTGCTTGAAGTTGGTAGAGGCATTGAGACCCATTTCAAAGACATTAACACCCATATCCTCAGCCATCAAATTGTTTGTAAAGACATTACCACACATCTTTCCCTGTCAACTGCTTCTTATGATATTCATCCCTCATTGTATTCATTCCTTCATCATCCTTCAAGTAGTTTCTGCTGTAGGGTTTTCTGTAACACCCAGCTCAAATCATGTTTTACAACAATTTAAAAGTACATCCATTAAATTTTCCAGCCCTAATCCCTTTGGACTAGGCTGTAAATTTTAATATGACATTGAATTCCTGCTCTTGTCCCTAGCTTTACTAGCAGCAAGAAGTTTGTGCTATAATACTTTCAATAGGTTGCAGCCATAGCAGTGGTGATATCCAGTATTGAGTAACACTGCCATTTTACAACTCAAATAGTGAATTATTTTCACTCAGGATTAAATCACCTTGAGGTGCACATTGCACTTGCCCATCTTACTGCATTTACCAAGTCCAACCAAGTCCCTGAGCAAAAGCCATCCCATGAATAAGTTTACCCTTTCCTGAAGAAGGAATAACTGTTTCTTTTAGTCAGTTTCTCTTATGTACTGTTTGGATCTTTTCTTCTTCCACAGTGCACAGAGACCTTGATTCAACAGGGCCAGGTCAAGTGGCAGATGCTCTAATATTAACTAGCCAAGTGGCTTCTGTTAAATATATTTCACAATGCTTGAATGTATGTCCTGGTTACTGGAGAAGAATTCCAGTTCAGCTCTATGTGGGTGTTATCAAATTGAGTATTCTACTGCCCTCTACACCATTTCTGACAAACTGTTAGTGATTGGTCATTTTCAGTAGATGCCCATTAGATGCCCAGCTGACACCTCAGGCCACAAGTTGGGTGTTAAATGAGAAAAGGGAGAAGAGCCAAACCCTGTGAGAAGGGGAGTGTTTCTTTTTCTTCACAAATGACTGTGCAGTGCTAACTCCTTCTGGGGAAACACCAGCACAGTCCCACCGATCCTGAAGGCGTCATCTCTGCCGATGGGCCATAGTGGACTCAATGGCACCACCACAATAACGGATAACTGTATGTTCTGGTTTGAAAGCAAAACCAGTGAGAGACTCCAAGTCAGAAATACAATTTATTGGGAAAAGGGAAAAAAAAATACAAAAATACATGCAATGATACAAAAGGAAGACCACTGACAAAGTCAGAATACAACCTGACTCCCTTTGGCCAATGTGCTGGTAGCAGTCCAAATTGGAGTGGCTGTAGTCTTCCTGGAGTGGCAGATGTGGTTGCTGTGTCTTCTTGGAAACCTGTGGAAAGGCTGCCTCTCTGTCTAGAAATCCCTGGATTTATCCAGTGGGAATGCCTAGCTCCTTCACCTGGGCGGAGCATCTCACAATGGGCTGATGTTATTCTGAGTCACAAGGTGTGTCCTTAATCACCTGTTAAACAGAACTGGCTCCTGGAGAGTGTTATCTCTGAGTCATGTGGCAAGACATTGATGGGCCTACTAACAGGAGATAAGGTAAACTGTCCAGATGCAACTGCTACTCGGATGGTAATAGGAAACATCTTGGTGCTCAGTCTTGGACACTGTACCAACTTAGACCAAAGGATTAGGGACCGTAGGATTCCCAAAAATATCCTATGACTCACAGGATGACATCATTCCCACTGTGCAACTGTCCACCCTAGGGGATGTGCTGAATACTCTCCCTTGAACCTGACCATATATAACTGGGGACTTTGAACCCCCATCACACCTGGACAGATCCAGACGAGGCCCAGAACTTCCACAGGACCACCACTTTTGACTGCAACCATCACTTCAACAGGACTACAATCACCACTTGATAGGACTGCGGCCACCACCTTGGCCAACAGGATGCCAGGTTGTAGTCTGACTTTATGGGTCTAAGCCAGTTTTAATGTGGATTATTGCATTATTGTAATCTTTCTATTAAATTTTAACTCTGATCTGCAATCTCTCTTAAGGTAATTGGGTGGTCTTCATTTCTTCCACTGGTTTACTTTCATACCAGCCCAATGTCCCAGCACCTATTACTCTCAGTGTAGTTTTTAACAGCCATTCAGCTTTCCTGGGGGCTGGTGCATGTAATCACCTGGTTGATGTCATGCCCCTTGACCAGGCTACAAATTTGCTTCTGGAATGAGTCCTGTTGTGTGATTTGATTATTTCAGTTACCACCAAAGTTGCTCTTTAAGGCCCAAAACAATAATCCAGGCAGTGGCATGGGTCACAGGGTATGTTTCTAACCATTCAATAGTCACTTCCATCACTGTAAGCAGATTACTCTTTCCATGGCAAGTTCATGGTAGTCTGATAGTCTTCCCTGTATTGATAGTTCAGCCATCATCTTCAATATCAATAAGGTTTTAGCTCCTGGCCTGTTTAATTATCTCACACTCTTTGCATTCATGGATAACCTGTGCAGTGGCATCAGTGATCAAGTCCATGCCTTGATCATGGGCCCATTTGTATGTTTCTTCTCTTTGTATATGTTTTGATATATCATATCAGACATATGTGATCGTTCACCCTTATATTCCCAGTCCAGATACATCTGAGTCACTTCCATTTTAGCAGCTTGGTCCTCCTGCTCGTTGTTTTGATGTTCTTAAGTGGCAGACTCTTTGCTACGTAAACTCTTACATAATGTACTTTTACAACCAGGTTCACTACGTGAGCAGCAATAACTCACTGCAATTCAACAGCCCAGAAGGGTTTAATTCTGCTCTGCCACCAGCTATGCTTTCATTGCTATAGCCACCCCTGGAGCATTTGCCACAATTCATGATCAGCACAGAGATAAAGTACTGGTCATTTTTCTTTTTCAGCAGTGTCTAAAGCCAGCTGGAGTGCTTTCTCTTCTGCAGACTGACTCAGTTTACCTTGTCCATCTGCAGTTTCTGCAACTTATATATCACAGCAGCTTTCCACCTTTAATATTTTCCTATAACATGACAGGATCTGTCTGTAAACAAGGCTTATTGGTTCATTTTCTGATAACTTATTTTACAGTGGGGTCTATTAAGCATGAGTCACCTCCTCTAGTGACACTCCAAAATTTTGGCCCTCTGTGCACTCCATGATCACTTCCAGGTTTCCTGGGTGGTTAAGGCTTCCCATGTAAACTCATTGAATCATCAGTGTGACCCACTTAGTCTTGTCACATCAGTTGCGTGATGTGTAGAGGAAAGTCTCCTTTTGAACATTCAGAAGAGCATGGGCAATCAAAATTGCACCAGAAGGTACTGTGCTTCATTACCAACTGGTGGCTCAAATTGCTTTATAGACTACTAGTATTTCTTTTTCAGCTGGAGTGCAATGGCCTTGACATCCTCATCCCTGGCTTCAAAACCCTAGGGGTCAACTGTGAGTCTCTCTAAGAGCTTTCTGCCAGAGCCTCCATGTATGGCCATTAACCATGGCTGAGGTATGAGCACATTTTTAACATCTTGTCCTCTTCAGACTGGCCGCAGTTGTAATGCATGAACTATCTCCTACTGGATTTGTTCAAAGGCTTAAAAGGCTTACTGCTGCTCAAGACCCCATTCAAAGTTGTTTTTCTTATGGGCCACGTGATAGAGAGGGCTTGTAATCAGACTGTAACCCAGAATATGCATTCTCCAGAAACCCCCAACACCCAAGAGCTTGTATTTCTTTTTTATTAGTTTGTGAAAACATAGGTGCTATTTTATTGATCCATCTATTGAGACATGATGATGCCCATCTTGCCATTTTATTCCTGCAAACTGGATTTCCTGTGCAAGTACTTTGACCTTACCTTGTTTCATAGCAAAACCCACTTTCAAGAGAATTGGCATCAATGTTCTCCCCTTCTCATACTTTTCCTTGTCTGTGTTGCCCCACACAAGAAAGTCATTAATATATTGCATGTCTTCAGGAGCCTCACTTTGAGTCCAGGCGAGATCTATCTGTATCAGCTGGTAGGCCTGTGTTTCTATCCTTGGAGCAGTTGATACCAAATGTATTGGATACCCCTCCACGTAAAAACAAACTGTGGCTTGCACTCTGCTGTCAAAAGGATCAAGAAAATGGATTAGTGGTGTCAGTGATTGCATATCATTTGGCTGCCTTTGGCCCCAGTTCCTGCTGGAGTTCTAGTATGTCTGATAGGGCACCACACAGTAGCAGTGTGGCATCATTCAAGACATGGCAGTCCACTGTTAGCCTCTACTTTCTGTTACATTTTTGCTCTGACCTAGAGGGACTTATTAAAAAGTGAATGAGTCTTACTGATGACTCCTTGACGCTCCAGTCACTGGATCGGGTTATGCATGGGAACCACAGAGTCTTTATTGGTTCATTACTATAGCTGATGCATTGTCCTAACACCTGCTGTTCTCTAACCTGCAGCAACCCCACAATGGAAGGATCCTCTGAATGACCAGGCAAAGTAGACGGCTATTTAATCTTCTCTGTACTCAAGGCAGCTATACCAAAAGCTCACTGGTACCCTTTTGGGTCCTTTTTCTCTCCTGAGGTATTCTATGGCAAGGACAAATTGGTTGTCTGAGCTGGTCAGAATTGTTGCTTGAAAGATAGGGTTGCCTCAGCCTCCAACATGGGCAGTTCTCAGGATCCTTGCATCACTCCAGAATTAGAGACAGATTGTGCCTCTTTGTAACTGGTGGTTTTGCTGTATACTGTGCACCAGTGTCCAGTAGAGCTTTAGACTCCTGTGGGGCTGATGTTACAGGCCATCAAATGCATACAGTCCAGTAAAACCAGTTGTCCTCTGCCTGGCTGAAGGCAAGTCCTCTT